>NW_020172694.1:240954-334161 GCF_003031525.2 Neophocaena asiaeorientalis asiaeorientalis
GTGCGTTTCTCAGAGTAGACTCACAGTAATCAAGCTCGGAGAGACTTACTAGTACATAAAACAGAACGCCAGCTCGAACACTTAGGTTCTCCAGACACCCAAATTTTTCTCTATGGCCATAATACAAAGACATACTCTCTTTGGGATGCTGCTGGGTGAGCATGGAATCAGAATAAGTGGTCAGGGTCTGATTCAAATGTTTAGTGGCATTAGGCTTACTGAACCAATGATAGCATCTTTAAAACAGGTGCTTTGTGTACTCCTAGGACCAGATAAATCACATTTTTGTATATTGGCACCCTTCTCAGTAGACAGTGGTTGGATGATTAATCCCAAGCAAACTTCTGTTTTATGACCCTCTTTTTGTCTGTTATTTTATTGGTCAATTCCCATCCTTTCAAGCTATAACCTTTCTTTTATGTTATACCATTCTATCAAAGTATAAGCAAATTTCGGTACCCTGGGAAATTTCTCATTCATTTGGTCAAGGCATTTTAAAATGTTTAATATTTTGGAAATCCATAGAAGTTAGTTGAAATACATGAGAAGAACCTATAATCTTCATTGCATTTTTTATTAGACTAGACAACCTTTATATTAAAATTGTATACAATTTCCAGCATTTAAACAATTTCAGAAAAATTCTAACAGTTGCCATAAAAGATTTATTTGGAAATTTCCCTGGGAAATTTCTCATTCATTTGGTCAAGGCATTTTAAAATGTTTAATATTTTGGAAATCCATAGAAGTTAGTTGAAATACATGAGAAGAACCTATAATCTTCATTGCATTTTTTATTAGACTAGACAACCTTTATATTAAAATTGTATACAATTTCCAGCATTTAAACAATTTCAGAAAAATTCTAACAGTTGCCATAAAAGATTTATTTGGAAGTTGTAAATTTCTGATTCTTAGTTTTAGAGATCATTACTTGTTTCTGATTATAAAAGTAAAACTAATATATGCTCTTCCAAGAAGAATCATGGACTACATAAATGGATAACAAAGAAAAGGAAATTCATCCATAATCCTGCCACACAGAGAAAGCCACTCTTTATATTTTGGCATATATATTTTTTAACAAAATTAAACTTGACTATGAAGTGATTACAATAATGAGGCTTCTCCAGAGAAAGAGAAATAATAGGAAACCTTTATATAGGAGAGATATGTACACAATAGGAGGTTGTTAGAAAGAAAGATGTATTTTAAGGAATTGACTAACATGATTGGGGGTGCTGGAAAGTCTGAAAAATCTGTAGGGCTGGAGACCCAGGGAAGAGTTGATGTTACAATCTTGAGTCTGGAGGCAATTCCTTTATGTGTTGGGTGGGGGGGGAAGTAGGAAGAAGGGGATCTCAATCTTTTCTCTTAAGGCCTTCAACTGACTGGATGAGGGCCACCCACATTATGAAGGGTATTCTGCTTTATTTAAAGTCTACTGACTTAAATGTTACTCACATCTAAAAAATACCTTTACAGCAACATCCAGACTGCTCTTTGATCAAACAACTGGGTACCATTGCTTAGCCAAGTTGACACATAAAATTAACCATCACATTAATCTTATATTATACAGTTTTATTGTCCTCATGGTAAAATCCAAATCCCTTAGCCTGTTAGCCAACATTTTTAATGATTTGATCCCTACCTAACTCCTTTGTCTCACTTATAGACACCTTCCTTCTCATTGCTAAAATAACGGGGCATCAAATTGGTATCACAAAGACTTGAACAGTAGGCAAGCATTACGTGTTTTTAATGAAAAAATATGATAAGGAAGAATTAAATCATAATGCTGACCACACTTTCTTCCAGATTTTTGTTTGGTGACTTCTTAATATTGTTTGAATTGGTAGTCTCCTGTTAAAGAGTTTTGTCACTCGAAGTATTATTTAATACAAGTTGTTATAACATACTACAGGAAGTAGACTTGACATTACCATACAGAAAAGAGAAATCTGTTATAATGATAAAGATTTTCACTTAATTGGAGTCAAATTCATTTCAGAGGTTTAAAGTACTCCTTCCCACAAATCATCTTTGCACTTCTGCTTAACATGTATTAAATTGCTTTACTTAATTATAAATATCCTATAATACTAAATGAGATCTTTAAATGGCTAGGGATTGATAGAAACCGTTAAAAATGAATGCATACTAGAAGTTATGTTTCATTTCCTAGGAACTGATGCTAAATTAAAACATGGTTTAAATTTCTTGGAAGCTACACACATTGGTTTAATGCATTGCTTAAATTTGTAATATATGGAGAGATTATTATAACCTTATTGATAGCTAGCATGAACACCCCATAAGTGTTTCCCTATAATGTGTATAGTATATTATATTCAGAAAAACCACTAAATTTTCAGTATTTTTTAAATAAAAAAATCAGTATGCTGGTTGACAGTCTATAAATTATTTTGGGTTAAATGAAGTGAATTAATCTGAAAAAAAATTCACAATCTCAACAGCAAAGGCTACCTTGCCTTTTTAAAAAAGTTGTCTATGCTTTTTTGTTTTATTTTTTAATAATTCTATTAACTTATTTTTTGTATTTTTCATGTCTCACATTGTGGCTCAATCAATAATGGTTTATAATACTAATGTACATTTTATAGAACTGATTTTCATATTTTCAAGTGCTTTCAGGTGCCCTTCCCAGATAAATTCATACCTTATCTGTGAGAATTATTAGCCATATTTTATAGATAAACATCCAGTAAAAAACAGCCAGCAATTATTGAATGCTCTCTGTATACCGGGAACTGTGCTGTGTATTTGCGTGGAGTATAATTTTTAATCTCTACAACTACATTGTAATGAGGAAAGTGAGAAATACAGTTATAACATGATATAATGAGGAGATAAACTGGGATTCGGGAGACCCTGTTTCCTGCCAAAGCTTCTAATAAACGTGTTTATGAGAACACTTGCTATGCTTCCCTACCAGTAACTGAAGGGAGTGGGAAGATCCCTTAAACCTCCTTTTTTGTAAAGCATTGCTCCACTGAACTCCACTAAACTGCCAACTCAACATCTCTACTACAAGATCTAGAAGACACCTCAAGCTCACTGTGTCCAAAACAAATATTGAAGACTGCTCCACTGCCAGGCTTCCTAGCTCAGTAAATAGAAATTCCGTCTTCTAATTGCTCAAGTTAAATGCCATAAAGCCATCGTTAACTCTTTTCTTCCTTTCATATGCCTCATTCAATCCATCAGCAAATCTCATTATCTCCGCCTTCAACATGTATCCAGGCTCTCATGCTGTTTTTCCATCCCCACTAGCATGGCCAACCGAGCCACCTTTTTCTTTACCTGGATTACTGCAGTGACCACCTAAGTGGGCTCCCACTTCCACCCCTGCCCAATCCCTACACCCCTTTCTCTTCTCAAGGCAGCTAGAGTGATCCTTTTAAAATGTAACTCACTTCATGTTCTGCTCTGAAATCCTGCAGAATTTGTCTCATTTTGTATCAAAGTTAAGTCTGCAAGTGACTCTGAACCTGACATGATCTCTGTTCTCACTCCCCCAATCCCTCTCTGACCTTGTTTTCCCCACTAGGCTCACTTGTCTCCAGGCTAGCAGGACACCTTCTGCCTGAACAGTTCTATCCCCAGATGTCCACCTGGTTTGCTTCCTTACTTGTTTTAAATCTGTGCTGCACAAAAGTCACGAAAATAGGATTTCCCTGATTTCCCTCCAGGGTGAGGCAACCTGCACCCTCACTGAGCATACTGTCACTCCTTCACACTGCTTTAGTTTTCCATTCATCACTTATCGCCATGAGGGCAAGAACTCCATCTTCTTTGCTTACTGCTTTGTCTTCGGGACCTAGAACAAATGTGGATGATGGATTAAATGAAAATGGATGATGGATTAAATGAATGATGGATTAACTGAAAATGTTTCCTACCGAAGTTGTGATATAACTCTGTAAATATTTCTACTTTTGTAGATGGGATGAAGAAGTAAAATCGACAACCCTCTCCTTTTCCTTTAGAACAGCTGTTAGGCCAGTTTGAACTGACATTTCTTTGGTTGTTGAGAAAACTTAAAATCATAGAATATTTCTTGGATCCTCCATGGTGCTATAGATCATTTGCAGAAATATAATAACGTTCTTCAGCATTCAAAATGTGGGTTTTATGGGGAAAAAAATGACAGAAAAATGGAAAACTTTTTTTCAGCAGGCTGCTTAGTTGTTTGATAATTCTTATAATCTTTTGGCAGGTTGCCCTTTTCCAAACACGCTGCTGTTACACAAACAAACAAAATAATTATATATATAAATGTAATGCTTTTAATTATCTTAACTTTTTTTTTTTTACCTGAAAGCAGAAATCACTGAATGAACAGTGAAGAATTTCTAGACTGAAATGAGCTGGTCTAGTTTTATTTCCACTTGAACTCAGTGTGTGGCCTTGGAGAAGTTACATGCCCTTACCAAGCCAGGGCTCTTATCTTTAAAATAGGTGTAATAATAGGTATAATAATACCACTCACTTACCTGCCTGACTGGGTTGTTAAGGTTAATAAGATAATGGCTGTTTAGAACTTTGAAGTCCTCAGGAGGAAGGTGTTAACATGAGTAAAGGAATCTTACATTTTTCTTATATTTATAATTATTTTGGAAAAATGCCCTATCCAGATATTTTGCCAGTTTCCCTGAAAGATTCATGGAAGCACACTTGCCCTCCTTAGACAACTGTTTTGAGGTATAGCTTCAGGTAGTCCACGTGTTGGCACAGCTAATCTCTGAGCTCTACCAGCTTTACACATGTGTTCTGCAGGACGGAGATTAAAAAGAAACAAACTGTGGCCTGAGACACTTCTGGCACCTATTATGGAAGATACACATTTGCCAAATTCCCATTTTCCATTAGAGTAATTTGAAACTCTTTTAGAAGTAACTGTCCAAGGTAAAGTTGGTTTCTTAAGAAGTTATATTCTATCCTTTGTATGATGTCTTTTAGTCAAGATCACATCTCTGGAGCAGTTATCTCCAAGAATCTAAGAGGATTTGCCTTTCACTTGCCTTTTTTTTGGTTTTTAATCATTTCATTTTTTTCAGCCTGGAGCCTAGATTTGATTAATCGATTTCCCTGTGCTGTTTTAGGGTTGTTTTTATTAATGCACTTTGCAAGCCGAGATACAGCATTATCGCCTTCTCGATCATTGTACTAAGTGTTGAGATCTGAGCAGGCCAGCTGTAGCAGCTGTGTTTCCCCTTGGATCTTGAGCTAAAAACTTTCATCTCCTTTGCTGTCTCAGCTGCTGGTCTGAGGCTATGGCCTTTCCATAACTCAAACCAGTTTCAAAGCAACGTAAGTAACCTCTTTGGAATGCTTTTGGAAAACCACAGCAAGGTTCTTAAAAAGTACACCACTTATATACTTTAAATGAATGTTTCCATTTTAAGGTAATAACAGCATAATGTCAGGAGTCAACGCATGGTATTTAACTACACTACGAACATAGCGTAGGCTTGTCTAAGTAGACCAATTAAAAAAAAGAAAAAGAAAAAGAAACAGCAAAGATTGGAATCCTTAAGATGATCTCATAGTTGTGGAATCTATGAATCGAAGATTATGGTTTCCAAAATTCTATTTGTAAAGTAACATTTTCTACAGGCCTGAAGATTTTTTATCCCTAGCTGAACAATTGTATGAAAAGACACCACCATCACAAATGAGAATTGTATTGATTGTTTTAACAGGGGAGGTGCTTGGTATTCACAGGGAAACATTTCAGACTGAACTTTGGTTTACTTGGGGAGTGCAGAGGATCCAATCTGCATGCATTTTAATAACAATTTGTTAAATCAAATCATCAATGCAATAAAATGTGACTGATGATTTATAAGACTAAAGGTCATTTCAGTGAAATTTGACATTTATCTCCAAGTCTGGACAAGAAGAAAACATTTGTTTTTTTATATTTGTCTTGCCTTCACAGAGGAAATTGTCACTCCAAACCTCACTTGTCTGACTTCCTAGTGACTTAACTAAGGAAGGACTCCTACATGCAGTTTGTTTGTAATTACAAAAGAGATTACTAATTAGATTTTACATTTATATCTTTCTTACCATCTCCCTAGTGTTTAGTGGCAGGAAGAAACCTCATCCTAGGGCACTGGCAGAGGAAGAGAAATCTTTGGGGCTAATTTAAGTGTCCAGTTGATGTTACATAAAAATAAGCGAAATTCCAATATTTCAGAGTCTCTAAGGGCCACCTTTAAAACCCAGCAAAGTAGAGCACACTACCATAATCCAGGAAAAATAATGTACTTGCCTTCAGAATTCGGAACACATTGTTTTTTTAGTGATTTACTGCATGGATTTTAAAGCTTTTCTTCATAAGCACTTGTATTACCTTATCTGGAAAGGCAGCTTATTGCAGTCTTCCAGGGCGACTGCCTGTGCTACTGGGGGATTAAAACATGTAGACATGTATCACTTTCCCCTCTGGAGCCTCCCCAGACATGCTGGGTATTATGCTGAGCTTCCAGTGACCTATTCTTGAACCTCTGCCATTCCAAGACTGCCTTCGTTTCTGTAGTATTCATAGTGGCTTTAAAAACAAAATTCTACCCCCTTTATGAAAGTATTTTTTATCATTTAGTCAATTCCTTTCCAATAAACATTTTTCTTTTCTTTGGGATATATATATATATATATGTGTGTGTGTGTGTGTGTGTGTGTATATGTATATACACACGTGCATTTTTCTTCGGGATATATATATATGTATATACACACATGTGCACATACATATTGCACACACTGAAACATACAGACATAAAGGAAAGTAGAAATATACTGTAGTGTACAAATGTGAGGCACATGTGTAATTTTAAATTTTATAGTAGCCACATTACCAAGAAAAAATAAAAAAATAAAATTAATCTTAATAATAATTTTATTTATTTAATAATTTTATTTCAATGTGTATTTCATTTCAAATATATTTCACCTCAATAGCTAAAATAGTAATAGCATTTTAAGGTATAATCAATATAAAAATTATTAATGAGACACATCTTTTTTTCATACTAAGTCTTCAAAATCTGTGTGCATTTTATACTTACAGCACATTATAATTCATAATAATTCACACCAGTGGTTACCTTATTAGAAAAGTGCAAGAACACATATATACCTAAAGACTATTTTGAAATAAGTCCTTAGGGAGAGTCTCAGAATTGTAAACAAGTCAAATTTTGACCAATTTTTTTTTCTTCAACCTCTACAAGTATAACATATTTAATAAAGTGTTATTTTAGTTTAACAAAATTACTTAAAATGTAGACATATCTTTTAAAATAGCATTGACCCATTAAGATAATACACACACCTTTTGGAGGTGCACTTAACCCTACACCCTCCCTTTTCCAGAGACTGGTTTGGAGTAATTTCAAGGTGTTATACCCCAGTGGGAGCTGGATTCTTTAATTATTAAACCATGAGGCCATCCTAACTTCTGTATTATCTACTGAATGCATGCTTTATTGATTTAATTGAAAATATATGGGAAAACTTGAATTTAAAGTATGTTAAGTGTTAGAACTTAACTTTAGACTTGTATTTTGTGATGTTTATGTTGACAACTGTGATGCAAGACAGGTGGATTTTCAGGTGAGACAAAAGAGCAGAGAGGGCGATCTTGCCCAAGCACAAGGTTTCCCTGAACCCTCTAACTGATTTGCCCTTTGCTCATAAATCTTTCGTCATGGTCAACACAAAGACTAGTATTGATTTGCCAGTGAGCTATCTTGTCATCTCTGGGCTTGGGTCCTTTGACCTTTTATTTGTTCCTGTAAAATTATGGTGAATCACAAACTTCTTTTCTCCTAGGTTTTTTAAACTTTAAAAGGCCAGGAGACTCTGTGAGAATATATTAAACAGTTGGATAATCCAGAAAAAGGGGGTACCAAAAAATAATTGCAGACAGCTAAAGGTCAGAAAAATCCTTACTGAGTCCAAAATCACAAACACATTCTCTGAGGAGGAAAGGATTGAGGAGGAGGTCTGAGTTTCGTTTGATCCTAGCTAAATTAACTTTGAGTTTCTTCGTAAAGTGTGTCAAATTGGCATTTCCTTCATTAGTGCCTGAGTGGGGGACAGAGTGAATTTTAGAATGTGACTGAATTTTAAAATGGAAAGGGAACACAAACACAGCAGTTTAAACAAGTATAATGCATCTAAATTGAATGATCACAGTTCATTTCTCAAAATACTGATATTAGCATAAAGTGATTTCAGTGGAGCTCCTACAGTCTTCTTCATGCCTTTTTTTTTTCTTGTTGTTTTTGGTCACACACATATGTAAGCCCTACATACTCTGATGTACAGATAAGCTAAAGATAGTTTCTGTAGACTGAATCTTAGTGAAGTAAATGTGGAATTAGGATTTCAACTTTCGTTCAACTTATTTCAAGTCCTTTTACTCAATTTGTTGAGAGTGTAATTTATTATACTGGCCTATCACCTGACGATTTCTCTGCTACATATATATTTCTTCCCTGCAAAGGGATTCTTTTTAAACTTTGGTTTCTGGAATAACTTTTGCTATAGATCTGTCTATAAAGAAAAAGGAAAGTTAGCTTTATTTTATTTCTAGATCACGATGTAGCTCTTATTAAAATATTTTTAGAGAAATATACTATTATTGAGAGATACTTTCTCTGAGACATGTTTACCTAGTACCTGTTTGCCCTAGATGATGCCAAAATGCTGCTTTCTGTAAAGTATAACTAAATAATGGGACATCAAAGAACTTTTGGAGAGTTCAATATATAAAACAAGAATGTTAAGTAAAGTATATCAAAAAAAGATTCAAAAAAAAAAAAAGATTCGCTCCTCCTTAACAGTCTTTTGCTAAGATGTACAACGCTACTGGAAAAGAAATCATGAATTTACATTTGGCCTCATGAAAGGCGTCTCAGTCTCCTAATCAGGGAGTAAATGAAGCACTAATTTTCAGGTCTGAAAATCAGATTATTATTTTTACATAAATTGTTAAATAGTTAAGACATTTACATAGTTCAATATTCAAAAACTTCAAAAATAATCTATGGTAAAAGTATCCTGGTTTCCTAGTTCTTCTCCAAGGAAAGCTCCAAATTACTAGTTTTGGGGGAATCCTTCCAGAGGTCATTTATCCAGAGATAATTTTAAGCATATGAAAGTAAAGGCATGCTTCTCATACAAATGGTAGCATGTTATACATATAAATATCAATACATAAGGAAGCTCCTCATTTTTTATTATATGTGGATAGTATTTAGTTGTCTGAATAGTGTATACTTTATTTTGTTCCTTCCTACTATATATTTATATGGTTTCCAATCTCTTTACTGTGGCAAACAGTGCTACAGTGAATAATCCTATACAAATATCATTTTGCAAATGTGAAAATTTTTCAGCAAGATAAATTCCTAGAATTAAATCACTGTGTCAAAAAGCATATGCATCTGTAACTTTGTTAGATATTGCCAAATTTTTTCTTCCCACCAATTCAAGAAATTTTGTCCCACCAGTAAGGCAAAATAGTTCCTGTTTCTCTGAAAACTTCACTAATAGTGTAAAATCAATTTTTAATTTTTTGTGTTGAATTTTTGGTTATTTTGTACATCAGTATAGTTTTAATTTGTTTTTCCCTTATGGATGATGTGGAGTATTATTTCATCTATTTAGGAGTCATTTATAACATATGTGTGAGTCTATGTGTGAACAAT
Source organism: Neophocaena asiaeorientalis asiaeorientalis (assembly GCF_003031525.2). Lineage (NCBI taxonomy): Eukaryota > Metazoa > Chordata > Mammalia > Artiodactyla > Phocoenidae > Neophocaena > Neophocaena asiaeorientalis. The sequence continues at coordinate 250,704 of NW_020172694.1, forward strand.
TGGGTCATATACCTTTCATGTTTCTCTTGTTTATCTTTTTTTACTTGATTTGTATGAGTTCTTTATATATTAGGTTAATTGGCTCTTGTCTGTAATATGTCATAGGAATTGCAAGTATTTTCACAGTTTGTCATTTATCTTTTGATTTTGTTTATGGCGGTTTTGAAGTATAGAAAATTGGGGTTTAAGTCATTACCTTTATTGTTTTTTTTTCTTTTATGTCTTTGGCTTTTGTGACATTGTTAGAAAGGCCTTCCCTATTCCAAAGTATATATTAGTTCTCCCATCATTATTTCCACTCCATTTATGGTCAGATCAGATAATTGGGTTGAGGCAAGTGTCAGTAGTTCTGGGCATGATACTTCTTAGCTGATTAATTATGGCCCATATACTGTAGAGACCTTTTTCTTGTTCTGACTGAGGAAGGAAAGAGTTCCTTCAGGTCTCCCATGGGACACAGCCCCTAACACTTTACTGAACCTCCTTTAAGCTCTGAAGTGTTCAGCAGTAAGAAGCTGTCTAATTTCAAGCCCTGCTGGGGAGATGAGTGAATGCCAGGTTTCTCCTACACCTTAGCTATGGTTTATGTATTCTCAGATAATCCAGAGCTAAATATAGTTTAGTATTACCTATGATTTAGGTTTATCCATGACCCTTACTCCAGATTATCTTGGATAATCTGAAGTTGAGTACATACTATTAGTATATATTATAGTATTAACACATAACCTTGCCTTACTGGCATTATAACTAAAATATAATATATACATTATTCACTTTTCATAATTTAATTATTAGAATTAAAAGGCTTATCTTCTTAATTTACATTGATATAAATAGAAATTGACTTTCTATTACATTAATTTGTGTCTTAATATTTTTTTCAACTAAGTGTTTTAGTCACATTATGAGGGATTAAGGCTTGAAAGTAGAGTGACTCAATTACTAGCTATGCAATTTTGCACAGTTAGCTATATGACCTCACACAAGTGTGACCTCATATGTTGGTTTCCTCATCTTTAATGTGGGTAATAACTATACCCGTCTCAGGGGATTGTTGTGAGGTTGAACTCATCAAGACCTATGAAGCACTTAAACTAATTCATGACATACATTAAGGCTTCAGTTAACGTTAGTGATCATTTTTTTATCATTACATTCAATTTTGAAATCTAGAGTCAGATAATTTGATAGTGGGTGAATATGACTCGTAGACTGGTTATAATCTACGGACTGCTTGTTCCATATGAAGGCCCAATTTTAGTCACTTTAAGCTATCACTAGATTGCAGCTACTTTTTTTTTTTTTTAAACTCTGAGACCATATCTATTTCCTTTGGATGATCAGGACAGCTGAACATCTAATCCATTCATTCTGGCCTTCATTGTGATTGAAACAGCTGAATCAATCATGCAATGATTTGCTTTGATCATTAAGACAGCCAAAATGAAAGCATTGGCCATGCTGCCTAAGGTCCATTTATTTTAGAAATAACTTTTGACAGGTAAGACATAGTCCCATATTGCCTTCCTGACGTTTCATTGATATCTTGTGTGGCTTCTGGTAACATATTTATCATTTAGCTAATACACTTTTTGTTATCATTTGTTCTCTGTTATCTTAATCAATGTAAACATGATTCATGGGGGTGATTCATGCAGAGCCAATTTAGCTGCAGATGGCCTGAGAGGCAACAGAAGAGGTGGCATTTTGTGCTTTTGTTGTTGATGGGTGTGATCCAAGCGATGGGGATAGTTCAAAGGAAAGCAGACTTGAGTGGTTCAAGGGAGGAAACAGTTTTCATGTGCTTGCAGAGTGACAAAACTAGAATTTTCAGTCTGTGAAGATTTAGTTTGAAGTGGATATGATTAAAGGTGATAAAATCGTGCTGTTCCTGGAATGAAGATGAATTTGTTCCTAATGAAAGAGCTTTAATAAATTTTTTAAAGAATTAATTATTCAATAAATATTATTATCTTTTTCTATCTTAATAAATATTTATTGTGATATTCCATTAACGTTACTGACAAGGGTTACTGAAAAAAGAATATTCGGTGCAAACCAACATGAGTCCCTGGACTAAGGAAGGCCACCAATTTCACACACACACACACACACACACACACACACACACACACACACACACACAGAGATAAGATCAGATGATCAGAAAGGCTAACAACCAAACTTTTGTTTTAAATATTGGACAACTGTAAGAATGAAATGCGATGAATCTTAGCTTTTAACTCTTTAGTACTCTGAAGAATTTAGTGACTCAGATCTACAGACCTTGGGCTGTGATTCTTAGCTAAGGGTAGATTTCAGAAAAAGATATGCCCACAAAGAAAATCTCTCATGATCTCTAGAGAAACGTTTTTTTGGTTTGTTTGTTTATCAAACAAAACCATGGTTTGAAATAATTGAAAAGCATGGCACTAGCCTGTAATAATCATCTTTTAAAATCTAGATTTAGTCAGGGGAGTGCCAGAAATGTCTATGTTTGGGGAATGTGGGTTGGGCAATAAGGCTGACAATCCCCTTCTCTTTTTGGTCATTTCTTTTGGCTTATGTCTAATGGAAGAATTGAAAATAGTGATCAGCTTTTTTGCAAGTAGTTGAATCAAATAGCAATCTAAAAGAAGGAGAGCTAGATAAAATGTTGGTCATGTATTGATTCTTTTTTGTTTGTTTCTTCATTTAACTTTTTATTTTGAAAATAATTATGAACTCACAGAAAGTTGCAAAAATAGTACTCTTCAGCTGGTTTCCCCCAGTCATCATCTTACATAGCTTAGTATAATGAAACAGAAATAAACAGTTTACCAGGCAAAGAGTTTAAAACATTGGTAACTACAGTGTTATCAAAACCGGGAAATTGCACTCCTATGTATGTGTGTGTTTGTAGTTCTGTGAAATTTTATCACCTGTGTAGATTCATGTCATCACTACCACAATACACAAGATACAGAACGGTTTCATCACCATCAAGGAACTCCCTCATGCTACTTTTTTTTTTTATTGGAGTGTAGTTGCTTTACAATGTTGTGTTAGTTTCTGCTGTACAGCAAAGTGAATCAGTTATATGTATACATAGGTCCACTCTTTTTTGGATTTCCTTCCCATTTAGGTCACCACAGAGCACTGAGTAGAGTTCCCTGTGCTGTACAGTAGGTTCTCATTAGTTATCTATTTTATACATAGTAGTGTATATATGTCAATCCCAATCTCCCAGTTCATCGCATCCTCCGTTCCCTCCTCATGTATTGATTCTTAAGTACACATAGATTGTGATCAGTGTCAACCTGACCTTTATAATAGACAGCTTTTTTTTTTTGGTACTTTCTTTCACAATGGCCATTTTTGAAATCAATGAAAAGGGGGCATAGAAAGGTTAACTTATTTATAAGTTCTTATAAATCTGAATTAAAATTTTAAAAATTTAGACTAAATGAAAGATATTAGTTTATTAGCTGAATTTATGATCACAGTAGGCTTCCTTACACGTATACATGTGTTCAGTACTATTAATAATCTTGAATTCACTTGGAATTTTAATACAGTCTTAAAAAAAAAGTCAAATGCTGAGAATGTTAAGGTATATTTGCAAAAGTGGGAATTTAATTGAATAACATTTGGTTAATGGTGTGAGCAGATTTACCATTTTTATAATCAGGAGTTGTCTCACTATGCAGCGTGGCATGTGTTTTTCCATCTAGTTATCTGTTGTTTGATGTTGTTCTTTAATGGTGTGCCTGTGTTTGTGTGCATGTGTACACATGTGTGTATATGTGTGTATGTGTGTTGCTTCATATTGGTCCTGTACAATTTTCAGTAATTTTATTTTTGTATATTTTATATTTTTGTGGCTATGAATTATTTTCTTTGTATTCTTGGCAAGTGATATATAAGAAAGGAAAATTTTTCATTATTCAGTTTGAACACTTTCTTACACATTCTCATAAATAGCCAGTTTTTTTTTTTGGTTGCCTCATGAATGGTCATATCATCAAAAAAATGATAGTTTTGCCATTTTTTTCCCCCAAATCTGTACTTGATGTATTCTTTCCTTTCAAATTGCACTGGATAACACATTCAGAAAAACATAAAATTTTTAAGAAAGAAAAGCATTTCTCCTTATGAACTTAATAATAGTGTATCACTAAATGTGATTTTAGCTATTGATGGAATAGATTAAAAATATCCATTTCAGATCATATTAAGCAACTTTTTTTTTTTTTTTTACTTCTCTCGGCAATGTTCTATTAACCAGAATATATATTTTAAAAAGCCCATTGTTTGGCGGTGTCATAGAAGACACATTTTAAGCAGCTTCTCCATTATTTAGGAATTTTTACTCATAAAAATTGCCTGTTATTTCAATAAAACTACCAATACTTTTTCTTCATTAAGCTTCTGTATTCAAATTAGGGGTTGAATATAGCCAACGTTATAAACAATATATGGCAAATCATTGAGATAAATGTTTTTAACTGTGAAGAACATCGATAAACCCACATTTATTATTTTAATCGTTCTATGTCATTTATTAACATCTATATCAACTAATTTGTGAATTATAATTCCTATTTTATGTTGTTTTCATTTCTCTTTTTTTCCGGTATATATAATAGTAATATGTTTAGGTTTAGACTTTTTGTGTTTTTGCTCTGTTGATCACAACAGATGCTTATATGCTCTTTCTTTTGGTATAAAACATAGTCTTAGAAGTTATAAAATTTGAATGCCGCAATTTAAAATTGTTATTTTAAAATGCTTCTGTCTCATTCTTACCTCAAAGAGAGATTTTGTTTATAACTCAGTTTTATGGAAGAAGGAGAGAAAATTTGGGCAGAGTATGCTGCTTTCCTTTATTATCATGCAGGCCAGTTTGCCCCCTAATACAACTTAATTTCCAATCTTAATCGGCAAGTGATTATTTTACTGTGTTTTCTTGGTTTAGCCTCAGCAATACTGTTATATTATAGTGTTATTGTTTATCATTGTCAATAACTGTATTATAGTTTTGAATTGAAACTGTGAAATATGAGTGAGTGTTTTTCATGCTTTCTAAATGAATTCCTGAATGGTAAATTTTATAAAGAGATTTGGGGAAAGCTCTGAAAGAGAAGCAAGCTTCTCCTTTACTAGTGAAACATAGAAATGCAGGCATTTCTAAGTACTGGTTTAGAATAAGCTATCATAAAATATATCCCATCTATATTTGACAGTAAAAAGGATCAGTTGGTTTGGGCAACATTGTTTGTTCAATATGTATTTTATCTTTGGAGGCTACTAGATTTCCACATCACTAATTTCTCTAAAATAAATTTGGTCTAACCCAACTGGAATGATTCAATTCCACCTCAGAAATAGGTGAAGTAATTTAAAATTTTCTTTTAAGTGCTTAAGAAAGGTATTAAGACAGTAAGGAAAGTGTCATCCCTAAGGTTATAATTAATTAGACTATTGCTTCTCTAAGATGGGAATACTTTTAGTTTAAAACCTGAATATATGACTGTGGCTTTAAAAATGTTTAATTTGGCTGTCTTGCTACATTGAGATGTAGAAGATTAATATAGCAGTTAGAAATACAATGAAATGTACATTTCCCAGTCGATTAAATGTGGGAATTTATAATTCATAATTTGATATAACTTCTTAGACATGTCGTCTGCATGAAACTATGGGTGTATCATTTCCCAGTAGAATTTTTACCTAGAAATTACTGTTTTGTGATTCAATCTTAAGCGCTCCCTGTAGGAAATTTAGACGACAGTACTGTAACGTGAAGAATATGGGCAGTTTCTTAGTTTCTTTTTGATTTGGAGGCATCAGTAATGTTGCTTACAATCCCATGGCACTGAATCACTGTCTTTTAAAAATGTCATGTTCAGGTGTCTTGTCTGCCAAGTTGTAAATCTCATCTCTAAGCGCTTTTCTGTCTTTACTACCAAATGCTCATCTTATTGTTTTTTTTTTTTTTTCTGGGAGGGGTAATTTACTTTTCTATTGGTAATTTCTTTTCCTTTGTTTCATCTAGAAAAGCTAAATAAGACAACATTTGGAAAATAGTATTAAATACATAATTTGTGATGACATTACTCACAGAGAAAAATATACTTCAGTTCCTTGAAATGTGGGACTTGATTTTAATGGAGGCTTCTGTTCTGTGAGTAATGAAAATTCTGGATGACAAAAACATCTGTTTAATATAGAATAGGCATTGATTCATCTTTTGGCTTCACGCTGTTACAATAGTCAGTCTGAAAGTGATAAATCCCACTAGTAAAACAAGTTGAATGTATTTTTTTTAAAGCTTTACTTGGGGACAGAAACTTTATACTTTTAACTGTCATTATATACAAAAACATTTACATTTTAGAAAACAATACTTATTTCTGTAATTAATATGGGAGAGGGAAAACTTATTCTGTACTAATAGTTCATTATAAAGAGCTATAATATGCTGGAAATATAACTCTTTAAAATATTTTCAGTGCAGGTTTTTAAAAATCAAGTCCAACAATGAATTGAAAGAATTTAGCTACTTCAGTTGAAACCAGGGCAATTCCTTAACTCAGCTCAGTTTGACAGTCCATACATAATCATTCAAGGCCAGATAAGGAAGTATATGAATACATTTAGTATATTTTGCCTTTTAATAGTTGGTTTATATTTTTTAAAGAAATTAGCTTGTCTCCATGTTAATAATGGTTTTGATCATTAAGAAGTTTAAGCAGCTTGGTATGACTGCAGAGCTGCTAGAGATGTATTTCAAATAACCAAATATGAAAAACTCACTTTATTTTGTGTTCTTTGCTACTTTCATTTGCCTTTTCTAACAGCTTCATCTTCTGCTTCCTCTGGCCCTCCTCCATCAAGTTATTCCTTCCTCTGCCCCTTCAAACTCTCATTTCCTGTTAAATTCCTTCTGTAAATACACCCAAGCCTTCCCCATCCAAAATCACTACCTCGACAATAATCTGTTCTCCCTTTCCTTCCCCACTCTCCCCTCACCTTCTCTTTCCTCTTTTATTAGGACTTTTTGAAAGTTTGGTGTACCCTCATTATGTCTAGTTATTAACCTTCCATTCTCAGTGAGAACTGCTCTAATCTGTTTTCAGTCATCATCACTCCACTGTAACTCTTCTAAATTAGCTCACTAATGTCCTTCTATTTGTAGTAAGTAAGCAGTCCTGTTTTGGTCATCTTACTGGACCTCTCTACTCTATTTTGCACTTTCATAATATTATTTCCTTAGAGTCTGTGAAATTACATTCTCTCATATAAGCTTGCTGTTCCTTCTCTCCGCTCACCCAGAACTGGTGTTTGCCAAAGGTCGGACTGTAGCCTGTTATTTGTTGTTATCTTATTTAGTTTTCTGTGTTTATGTTTTTATTCTACATGCTCTTCCTGTTCAACTTATTTAGAATCATAATATCAAATACGACACAGAGTTCCCAATGTGTATCTTCCTTCAGACTTTCCCAAGTGATATCACAATTTGCAAAATTGTGCCAACTGCCTATTGATCATCTCCTCCTTTATTTACCATAAGTATCTAAATCATAGGTAGCATATATGAAACATTTACTATATACCAGACCCAACATTAAGTATTTTTACTTCACTTATCCCACAAAACAATCCTAAGAAAATGTCCCAAACTGAAATCATAAATATAATTAAACATCTTTTTCCTTCAGTGTTCTCTTCAGCTGTTGTTAGCACAACCATTTACCTGGTCAGCTAATTTAAAAATCCTTTGCTTTTTCCCTCACTGCACTCCTATCCTGTTTTTCACATGGGATCAAATATTAAACGCTGCTTAATTTATGAACAAACTTTTAAAACAATGTTTACCCTCTCCTTCATCCTTATTTTTCACTGCCCTACTTTAAGCCCTTATGATCTCTCATCTGGTCTATTATAACAGCATTTTTACTGTTAATTCTTTGAAATCAACCCTGCATAGAGTGAGCACTGTGATCTATCTAGAATGGAAATCTGATTACATCATTTACTTGTTTAAACATGTGGTTTCTAATTACCAACAGGATAAAATCCAAGATCCTTAACATGTGATATGAAGCTCTCTGTTATCTTGCCCCTGCTAGATCTATGGCCTCGTCGTACCATACATCCTACCTCATGCTGTATTAAAAGTTAACTGCTTTTGGTTCTCTGCATACACTACCTTGTTTTTCTGTTTTATACCTCTTCTTGGGTTGTCCTCTATAACTAGAGTGCCTCCTCCCACCTTTGTATTCATTTTTTTTACTGCTGTCTTCAGGAAGTAAGTACTTCCTCCAAGATGTTTTCCCTTCCAGTTCATCTGAATAGCTTTGGGATCCATCTTCTTTCATCTGAGAATATTACAGACTACTAAAACCCATGTCTGTTATTGTTTTGCCACCCAGTTTTATGTAGTAAAGATGTAGATTGTGTCCAGTTTTCTTTGTATACCTGGTTCTTAGCACAATATTAACGTTTAGTTCCTACTCAACAAACTTAGTCGAATGAGTGAGTGAAACCATGAGTGAATAGTTACCCTCAAGCATCACTAGTTCGCAGAGGCAGATGTCTGATAGTTAATGAGGTTAGCCCTCCTCTGAATAAAAGAGAAGGAGCAAGAGAAACCAAGGTCTCTGTTGCTCAGTAATTCTGGCTGAGATCTACTTTAAAGGTGGAGAGTATATGCACCTGCATAAATATCTGTGTTTACACAAAAGAACAAAGGATGAATCAAAGAAAATATTTTGAGTGTAGAGAGGAAAAAGATGGTGCAGAAAGGTTAGTGAGTGAGACCAGAAATTTAAAAAGTGTCTAACACTGAATTATCTATGAGCTAGCCAATTGGGGAAAAAACAATGAATCTATCTCAACTGAATAGAAGGGTGGATGAGGGTCAGTGAGCTTTTTTTTCTTTTTTTTTGAAAATTTAGAATGGGAGACTTCCCTGGTGGTCCGGTGGTTAAGATTCTGTGCTTCCACTGCAGGGGCATGGGTTTGATCCCTGGTTGGGGAGCTAAGATCATCCCACGTGTCGAGCGGTGCAGCCAAAAAAAAAAAAAAAAAAAAAAAAAAAAAGAAAGAAAGAAAATTTAGAATGACGTCAAAGATAGAAAAATAGTAAAATTGACTCCCACTTATCCACAACTAAGCCTTAACAATTATTAATAGTAGTTTCATGTATCATCACCTGCCTCCCCTACCCCGGGACACATAGCACGTACATTTAATGAGCAATTTTTAGTGTTGAGTTCTTGGAGGACATTAATTACCCTAAGTGAAACAAGCCAGTCCCAGGAGGACAAATAGTGCATGTTTCCACTTACATGAAGTATCTAAAACAGTCAAACTCATTGGAAACGAGTAGAATGGTGGTTGCCAGGGTCTGGAAAGAGGGGAAAATGGAGAGTTGTTCAACAGGTATAAAGTTTCAGTTAGGCAGGATGAGTAAGTTCTAGAGCTCTGTTGTACAGCACAGTGCCTGTAGTTAACAATTCAGCATTATACACTTAAAAACTTGTTAAGAGGGTAGATCTCACGTTAAGTGTTCTTACCACAAGAAAACACCACCAACAACAAAGGGACAGAAGGAGACTTTTGAAGGTGATGGATGTGTTTACTACCTTGATTGTGGTGATAATTTTATGTGTGTTTGCCTATGTCCAAACTCATCCATTGTATATATTAAATATATCCAGTTCTTGGTATATCAATTATACCTCAATAAAGCTCATTAAAAAATAAAAATAGGGACTCCCAGTGGTTAAGACTTTGCTTTCCAATGCAGGGCGTGCAGGTTTGATCCCTGGTTGGGGAGCTAAGACCCCACATGTGTCATGGTCAAAAAAACAAAACATAGGGCTTCCCCGGTGGCGCAGCGGTTGGGAGTCCGCCTGCCGATGCAGGGGACGCGGGTTCGTGCCCCGGTCCGGGAAGATCCCACGTGCCGCGGAGCGGCTGGGCCCGTGAGCCGTGGCCGCTGAGCCTGCGCGTCCGGAGCCTGTGCTCCGCAATGGGAGAGGCCACAGCAGTGAGAGGCCCGCGTACCGAAAAAAAAAAAAAAAAAAAAAAAAACAAAACATAAAGCAATATTGTAACAAATTCAATAAAGACTTTGAAAAGTTAGCACATCAAAAAAGAACAATCTTAAAAAAATAAATAAAGATACTGCCGGTTAGTAGCTTTCTTATGGGTAGGATAATCTGATATCTCTTCTATATATTGTGTACAATTTAAAGAATTGTGCTCTGTATTTTATTAGCTATTTAACAAATATAGTATGAAACACTGAGAAATAGCGAATAGAGATAATTTTATATAATTGTCTCTTTTACATGCAGTTTACATTCAAAATAAATATAAAGAAACCCCCAAACTACTATTTGTGGAATGTTTTTATCCACTTATCTAAATATTTATAGAACTTTTAAAATCATTTTTAAGATGAGCCAGTTTTGGTATTTGTGTTGCCAAAGCTATAGAAGTAATTACTATTGTTTATAATCAGATTTGCCCTTGTGTCTGGGAAGCACTTTGTCAATGAATGTGGCTTTAAAATTACAATCCAGAGTTGCCAAAGCAGGACCTGTGGGGTGGTTTCCATCAATAAATAACCCAGCCACATTCTAAATCTATTTCTAGATTTATATTCTGGAAGTTTTCTGCCAGAAAATCATGAGAACTGAGTTCTGTTTCTTCTCCCCCTACTAATGAATGATCAAATGAGTCATTCCATCTGAGCCTCCTTTCTTAAATGTGAAATTATGAATTATGATCTCCAAGGTTTCTTCCAGCAGAGGAGCACACAACATGCATCTGTATTCACGTCATGAAGTAATATAGTCAGCAACATTAGTAGAGATTGTGATATTAGGAGTGAAGTCTTCTGGTAATGGTAGTGGGCCATTGTTCTGATGTAATGTGATGCTGAGAAACATAGGACCAGGCCTTTTAATCATTTAACAAGGACCAACAGACAAAAGAGATACATAGAAAGAAAAATAGGACTGGATGCATGACTGGGTCTTTGTCTCTAACCACCATGGATGGGTTTGCTTTTCAGACTTTTAATGAAGATTGGCTGATGATTAAACAAGTCCACACTTGGATATGTGTCACCTTTATTTTATACAGCTATACTATGCCTATGTAAATTGGGGAGAAAACTCTAAAATTTATCCATAACTTTGTGTCTATTCATCCTGTCCAACTCCTTTTTAAAATGTTTTTATTTTTTATTGGAGTATAGTTGATTTACAATGTTGTGTTAGTTTCTGCTGTACAGCAAAGTCAGTCAGTTATACACACACACACACACACACACGCACACACACACACACACACACACATATATATATCCACTTTTTTTAAGATTCTGTTCCCATGTAGGTCATTACAGAGTATGAATAGAGTTCCCTGTGCTATACAGTAGGTTCTTATTTGTTGTCTATTTTATATATACTAGTGTATATATGTCAGAGAAAAAACCTAAAATGTTTTTAAAACCCAAAGAAAAATATAGTCTTCAAACATTCCAATAATGATAAATAATATTCCTGTATTTCCATCATAAAATATATTCACTAACTATCTCACCATTATTTACACATAGAAACAAGTCAGACAACCAACTTCTAAATGGAATCTCTCCCTCTAAGGGGGCGTTAGAACTCTTCTTATCTATACAGCCCTCTTCTTATCTCAAGAGGTACCTTTATGGTCCCTATGGTCTTTTTTAAGAGTGAAAACAGGGCACAAGTCTAAAGGCCATCCTAGGAAGACGGTAGGGATGAAATCATTAGCTCTTGATGACATAGCCGTATTTGTTATCACAGATCTCGCCTCATGTTGGGGGGAGGGGCTTGTAAACATTGTATAGCTCTTATCACCTACTAAGCAGATATTTTTAAGACAGACAAATGGACTAGAGCAAAAAGGTGTAAAACCAAGCTTACAGAGTTAATCCTGACCTGTCCACGTAGGTTGTGAATGATGCTACTAGTACAAAGGGAATATCAATGAAATTTAATGAGTATATCTTTAATCTGTTTAGTTTTCCAGATATATGAAGAATTACATTTGCTTCTAGAAAGTGCCAGTGTTATCATAACTCTGTAATCCTTCAAAGCCGTTTCCACTCCGTTAAGTATTTATTGAGGACTCACCTCTATTTCAGATACTGTTCTAGGTTTTTTTAAAAGGAATTACATAATTACAGATCTGTTATTTAGCATATTATAGATGGAAGCTAAATATTATGTTTTCATTACACTACTGAAAACACTAGAATATTAGTGTCTTTCCCAGTGAGTGATTTTTTTTTATAGTTCACCTGGTTGCAAACCACTATGCTCTTATGCTGTTGAACGTTTCCTACTGCTGTTCCATGATCTACTAACTGGTTCCCTGAGAAACATTCCACACTGTTTCCATCATAAAAAGTTTATTGTGAGGATGTATGAAAGTTCTTTTTCTATAGTTAGCTAGTTGGTTAACTGCCAGATTGCATGATTTTTTACTAGGTAATATTTCTGCAAACTTGATTTAATGTAATCTTGGATCAAGAACTTTCCCCACTAGGAAGCCATCTATTATAGTGGAAAGAACACAAGGCACAGAGTTTTCTGACATGGTTCATGCCTGACAAGCTGTTTGACCTTTGTCAAGGGCAACAGTCTGCTCTTCTAAAAAATGAGGAGTATAGTTTGGAAATATTCTAAGATCCCTTTAAAGTTACTATATTCCATGATTCTTACATATCCAAGTGATCAAAATCATGAGGAAGTATATTTTAGGATTCAAAATAAAATTTTAATTTCTTTGTAATTAAGTTCATACACCTATCTTTTTCTTCCATGTACATGATAGAACCATTTGTTTTAGGGTTAGTATGGTAGCATGAAACTTTTCTGCCAGAAAATTATTGTTCTATTCTTGGATTCATGCATCATTAATCATGCATTTTCAAATGAAGATTGCAGTAGTAAATTAATGTATTATAGCAGTGCAGTCTGTTCCACTGACCACTTTTTGCCCTATTGGAAATTCTCTGGAGCTTGTTAAAAAAAATTGGCCTTTTAGACAAGATAAAACTACATTCTGGAAGACTAAATATGCATAACATGGAACTGAAAAATGCAACATCAGTGAAAATCAACTTGCAGAAAATGAATTTTATGCTGAGAAGAAGAATAAGTAAACTTAATATTGCAATCAGAATTTTTAGCTATTGGATAAGCTAACCGGCCTTCAAACTGTCCGTACTTAACCTTTTATGACTACAGAGCAAAATAACATAGCTACAGAGTTTGGGTTTAATTTAAACCTTTGAATGGTTGTACATCAAAATGTTAATAGCCTCAGGTCTTATTTTTTCCTAAATCGAGTCTTTCAGCACCATTTGATGGTTAATTTTGTGTGTCAGCTTGACTAGGCCATGGTACCCAAATACTTTGTCAAACATCCATCTAGACATTGCTGTGAAAATACTTTCTAGATGAGATTAACTTTTAAATCAGGAGACTTAGAGTTAATCAGATTACCTTCCATTATGTGGGTGGGTCTCATTTAATTAGTTAATGGCCTTAAGAGAAAAAGACTTAGGTCCCCTAAGGAATGGGAATTCTGCCTCCAGACTACCTTTGGATTCAAGCTGCAACATCAGCTCTTCCCTGGGTCTCCAGCCTGCTGGCCTGCCCTGCAGATTTCAGAGTTGCTATAATTTCGTGAGCCAATTCCTTAAAATCTCTCTGTCTCCAGACACACACACACACACACACACACACACACACACACACACACACACACACACACACAAACTATTGGTTCTGTTGTTCTCTGGAGAACCCTGCCTAATATACATTAGAAAGACATGATTCTACAAATATAGATTGTGAACTATTAGAAAGACCACTGATACTTACGTGTTATGTGAACTTAGATTAGTCTCTAACTTTGGGGACATCGAATTTCTTAATAATTACTTCAGGAGATTGGAATAGATTTGTTATTTGTAACTTGTTTCAAGTCTTAGGGATAAAATGTCATAGTGCAGCACAACAGACAAGTCCTATATTCTCAAAGGGATAATTGAATAATAGATTTTCATGTAGTAAGATAAGAAGTTCCAGTTCACGAAAGCTAAAACATGTGATTTCTAATTATATCTTACTGTTTAAACACAATATTTGACAATTTTTCCCATAATTTCATACATGTTCTTTTATTCTTTTCCTATCCAACTGAAACATAACTATTGAACTATTCAGTTGAAATTAAAATGAACTCCTCCTACATTCCTATAAATTTAGATTTATAATTATATTATACTTGAGGTCAATGCTTACTACTAGTGTCTTCATTTCAGTTTTCTGTTTTCTCTTTCTTTTCATAAAAGCAAAACTTAAAGATATATACATATGTATAAGTACAATCACACATTAAAGCACAGATACAATCCTGTCCAGAAAAAGATGGCAACTACCAAATTCGAAATGTCAACTGCCAGGTCATGTCACCATAGTTACTTCAGCTGAAGTACAAAAAACAGTACAAAAAAACCATTTGAGGGTGTCAATGTATCATGTCTGAATGTGTAGGTTGTATGAGAGATGAATATATCACAGCGGAGGGCTAAAACAAAACTGCTCTGATTGGAGCAGGAGTTGGAGAACTAGAGCCCACTCTATATATCTTTATCCCTTTACCTCTTCCTCCATAATAGCACTTGAAGTAATTCAATGGAGCATTTTGTGTCCAAGAAGTACAGATTCTAGATGGCCTCCAACGTCAACTTCAGTTCTTGATTTTAATAGGGTTGTTGGTAAAGGAAGTACTCCTTACACAATCATCTCTTACTTTTTACACTAGCACGTGCTTCTGCCTCTCTGATTGACCTCTAGCAAACTTATGTTAAAACAGATGTTAAAACATCATAAAAAGGATCACCTTTTCTCAAGAACTGTTAATTTGCATCCAAAAATCATGGCATATTATGGCTTTGAAATGAGGCAAACTATAGAGTTAAAACCATTTTTGAGAAAGATGTTTCTGTAATGGTTCAATAACCAAAAAGTTCATTGAAGCAATAATGTGTAGTACAGGCTGATTATTGTACAGAATATAATGTGTATTATCCATTCATAACAGGATTACATGAGATTAAAGGAGTAATGCTGAAAAACTAGCTAGTCTTTTCTGAATCTATTACTAAAGCAGAGTTCCTTTATGTCAGATGATGCAGTTTCTGGAACTTTTAATTTGGCTTCCAACAACTTCCTTAATGAATTCAGCTGACTTAGGACTCATCGGGGAAAAGAGAAAACGTTACAACTCTTTGACTGTACTACAGTGATATGGGTATGCTGATTCAGAGATTTTTTGGATATCCTAGGTTGTAGGCATTTTTTGAATGGAGAATGTTTTCTTCCAATAGGAACTACAGCAAAGTGGTCTTTGTGGGTACTTCACATCTTTCAAAATCTTAGCAGGAGTCATCATTCCTTTTATTTAATAAAAATCCTTAGGATATGACAGATTTAATTAAGCACTGAGATTGAACAGTATCAGCACATTTTATATGAGGTGATTGTCCCAGAGAGAATATCACTTTTACAGTTGATAACCAAATCAGATTTACATGAAGCTACAGTCTCTTGAATTTGAAACAGGACTGACATGTAGATAATGCATTTTGTCAGGTAGGGCCTCTGTTAAACATCTTGTGTGAAGAATGACATCTTCTAAGGGTATGTGTACCCAGTCTTTTTCTTCATGATGATGTGATTTAAGGGACAGAAAAAAAAATCAACAATAGAAAATGTATTTTGCTTCTCTCCTGGCTTTCTAGAGAATTGATGGCCCAAGACTTTATGAATGCTGTCTCTTTCAAGAAAGACATATGTGGCTGTCTTAGAATAGCCTTCTGTTGGGACTGGGACATTTCTAACTCATCTCCTGAGGAAGATTTTGGTTAACTTGTTATCAGTCACGCTGTTTTATATGTGTTGCTTCAGGACTCTCTTTTTTTTTTGAGTTCAGCTATTCTAAATCAGGGCTTATTTGATGAGTAATATCGTCTGGCCAGAGATCATTTTGCTGCAGGGCGTATTTTCTGCTGACATCAGACTTGTTTGGCTTTCTTTGTATACTCTTGTTCTTACTATTAGGCTAGCAGTTTTTAAGTTTTAAAAATGCCTTCGTAAGTGTGAATGGAAACTATATGAGTCTGCTTTTTTTAAACTGTAAAATGTTTACCTCTATTCAAAGATAGTTATTTGTAACTAACACATTCTCTATGTATTTGAAGAAACTCTTGTCTTGTTAGAATGATAGCCTTTAAAGGAGATTATTTTGGGTTTTATACAAAAAAAGGTTATTCAGAGAAAAAAAATTTGAGAGTGAAAAAAGTGAGCTGCAGAATTTAGGTGAAAGGAATAGCTTTGTGAAGGAATAGAAACTCGTTCCTGAGATGGAGTAAGTATTAGGCAATAGGTGGATAAGCAGAGATAAAGGGGAGAAAATAACAGATTAGGGAATTTAAACATGCTGCCTCATAAAAAATAATGAATAATAATAATGAGTATTATTATAGCTGTCCTTTATTAAGAGGTTACTATGTGCATGTAACCATTATATTACTTGCTTAATTTAGGCTGTTCCAATATTTACAAAAAATATGAGTGGTACTATTATGCCTATTAAATGGACGTTGAAAAGGACTCTTCTTTTAGGGAGTCTAAATAATTTACCCAAAGTCATATATCTTTTAGGTAGCTAAATCAGGACTTGAGTCTAGGTTTATTTGATTCCAAGCTTGTTTTCTCATCATTTCTATTATATCCTGACTTCTGTTACATCCTGACTTCCATCATTATAAACTACAGTTCCAAGTGTTATCTTAAGCCAACATTTGTCATTTATCATTACAAATATATTTTGTTTAAACACCGGAAATTTTACAGTCTGTTTTGAATAATGCAAATAATCACAAATAATCCTTCCTAACGAGATTTTTATGTTGACTTTATTTAACCAAACAGGGTAAAAGAAATCTCCAAATCAAACATAATTGCTTTTAGAGAATGGAAGATAAAGAGCATTGATAATATATAATATATATCTCTTGTCACAGACCATTATACTTCTTCACATTGACTAATGTGAAACTTTGGGAACTATCATACGTGCCCATTGATTTACTTAATTTAACAAACTTTTTATGTTCCTACGATATGCTAAACACTGTTCTAGAAATAAGGAAACAAAATGAATAATTTCTGGTTTGTGCTCTTGGAAAGCTAGTGTAATACAGACTTAAGGAATTCAGCAAGTCATATCTCTCATTAAGGTCAATGAATAATAAATGTGCAGATCTCTCTTTATCCCAAAGTGTTGGATGAAAATTGTTATTCATTTAATTGACTAATGTTAATTGGGTGGTCACTAGCTGTGAGAGATGTTGAGTACCTGATAGTGTAAGAAATAGAAATGCTTTCTAGACTTGTAAGCCATACATACTGTGAGTAGGTACACACACACACACGCAAACTGTGACAAAATTTATGAGGAAAATAAGGAATACTCTTAAAGAGAATGTTGGTAGTTTAAAATTCTGAAGGTAAGAGAAGGTTATTCATGTTCAGAGACCACAAGGGATGGGGGGAGGGAGATGGGAAAAGGTGTGAGCTGAGGCTGGAAATATAGGTAGGGCCAGGTCTTAGAGAAGATTATAGACCATGTTCTTTTGCAGATTTGTATTGCCTTGATGATGACTTAAAGGAGCCATCGTCTTCCTGCCACTTAATTATATGTAGATGATCTTCACGGTTTATTAACAAATGACTGGAGTTAGCCTGCCTTCTTTGAGTTATGCAATAAGGATATGTGTCCAGTATTTTTTCCCCTATTACTTATTTTCCTCTTAGATCTTGGACTTGTTAACAAAGAGATAGGGTAGTAAATTATCTTAAATTCCTTGATACTTTATGTATATTATCTATATATTTGTTTGTCCCATGAGAAATCTTTAAAATGTGACATTTCTGTATTTATAGTGATTATCTAGCGTTAAAAATAAAGAGCCAAAGCATTGCGGAAACTGATAGGAAAATGCAATAATGAGGGTCCCAAGAGCTGAAAATGCATCAGCAAAACATAATTTAAAATCATTGTAATTATTTTTAAAAGTTTCCCTTTGACACAAAAGGCTGAATCTTCACTATTGAAGACATGTCAAAAGTAGCTTGATTAAAGACAGCAGTATTGCATTTTTGCCATTAGAATAAAAAGACTGAATTGTTACTGAGAAGCCATGAAGTGCAGAACTCTGGAATTTGTGGTGAAAGGAAATTGAAAAAGAACAGAACATTTGGATTCATGTTTCATGAAATAATTTGTGTGACAGAATAGGAAGGCAGTCTGAGGGAAAATTGACATAATTTTTCCTAGGACTAGGAAAGGCCAGATAAATATGTCACTGTTAACAAAATGCACTATTGAGCATGAACAAAGCATGTTCAACTAAATTTGTAAATGTTAATTTTCAATCTTTGGAAAATATTTACATTTTTTAAAAGTATAAACAACCACTTGATCTCTCCTCCTTTTTTTCCCCCTTTTCCATTGGCTTCCTTTTAATTTTGGATAGACATTAAATTGGAACAGAGTGAGGAAGGCAGATATAATTTTTTTAACCCATGGCAATGTTCGTTCTTCAGGGGAAGACGTATTGTGCTACGTATTGTGAAATATGTAATATGTAGTGTGCCTGTGGCCTTCTGCAATATATACATCTAGCCTCTTTGAGCTTAGTCCATATAGAACCCTTCCACCAGATTATAGAATCATAAAAACTCACTACTAGTCCCTTGGGTGTGCAGGGACTGTGTCTTTGATATCTTTGTCTTTCCCACAGTGCCCAATTTAGTTTTTGTGTACAGAAGGTGCTTGGAGAATATTTGGGTGATCCAGGGTAACTGGCACAAACAGAATTATGAATAGAGAGACAGAATCTCTAGATTTTTCCCTTTGTGCACTTTAAGGATATTGTAGTGGATGCTACTGGTTTAGCACTCAAATCTGCTTTGTACTCACTGCTTTCATACATGCACAGGGCTTTCTTCTGCAAATATGTGTGACTCGTTCTCTGACCCTGTGTTTGGCTGTACGTGTAGGTACCCTGAAATTGTGGGGAATTAACATGTCCAGAACTATCCCTCAATCAATTCCAGACGTTTGTCTTTTTCCCCAGAGAGGATTTGATGCATAATTATACCTTATCGTCCTATCCCCTCTAGTGGAATAACTCTGAAGGGTATTCCATATAATGTCCTAGAGGGCTCCAGTAGGACTCTATCTGCTCATGAATACGTCCTGTATTGGTTTCCTTTCCTTCTTTGTCTGAATTTCCCACTCTCCTAAAGGTGATGGCACTCAAAGCCTTGTCTCAGGATCTTTTTCTGGAGCAAGGGACAGGGACCCAGGTTCCTGGAATATTGGAGTAGCCACAGATGTCTGTAAAAGTTTGTTGAAAGGAATTAAATTATGTAGAATTTAATTGAATTAAATGAAATTATCCTGTAACCTCATTTCTCTGGGCCAAATTCAAATACTCATTATGTGCTGTTATGGGAGCTGGGGAGGAAGGGGTGAGGCATGCTATTATTATGAATCTGTTGACAATTAATTTATATACAATATTAACTAGTTTGTAGTCTGGTATCTAAAACCTGTTGCATGTGAAAAGATATCAATTAAGAGGAAAAAAAGAAGTTAAGAATAGGCACACCTGAACAGGTAAAATGGCTTTACAGATGGGATGTCATAGGATAAAACAGAAGCATTATAAAATGAAGATATAATCAGTTATCTATACTTCCCTATATTTTGAAGTGTCCACTATATATTAATTGACATTTTCAGATTAAAAGATTAAATTTTGCTTCATAATTTGTACCCCCCTCAAAAGGAAAACTAGCTAGCTAGCCTGAATTACTTTTTTAGTGGGCCAGACAGATGAAATTTTACTGTAATTAGAATCATATTTTAAGTCAAGAAAGATCGCATAGCATTTTAGATTATGTGTGTGTGTGTGTGTGTGTGTGTGTGTGTGTGTGTATGAGGATTTTTTTCTCAAAAGAAAGAATCCTAGAGCAACTTTTATAGCTACCAAATCAGAAAGAGGTTGTGGTGGTATGTTGCCACTGAACTTCTGGTTTGAATGATATATAAGAGACAGTCTGTTCAGCAGTTATTTGTAGCAGTTTTAATATAGTTACAGACCAGTATGAGAGGCTGCCTGGACTTCTGCAGTTCTTGGCAAGAGAAACAATGCATAGATCAAGCTGCAGCTGAAGGAAATGATTGCAGAGTGGGAATCATAGGTCTGGTATAGACTCAACCTATCAACAATGAATGATTTAAATCAATAAAGTCTCAATTAATATCATACATCTTTAATCGCTTACAATGTATCCACATCGGCCTCTTCCAAATTGAGTTCTATTACCATTTTTTATACATGTAATAAACATTTATTCAACCTAAACTAAGAAAAACTTGGGTTTCAATCCAGGTCCTGCCACTTACTGGCTATTTGTCCTTGGGCAAGTTACCTAACCTCTCTAAGATTCCATTTCTGCAGGTATAAAATGGAGATAATGGTATCTATCTTCAGAATTATTATAAACATGAATGATTAAGCATGAAATACTTAATTCTTTGCTAGGCATGACCTTCACAGACATGCTAAATAATGGAAAGCATCAAACACAACAGTGCAAAATATATGAGGGTTTTATTGGAGTGAGCAAACAGTTCTCTATCTTAAAAGAATTTGCCTCTAACCATACAGATAATGCATACACTAAAATAATATGTATAAGTAGCCCCAACCTGACAGAAAATAAGGAAACTGCTGAGTGTAGGCTAAGTATGAAATCCTTTAGCTTTCAAATTAGATCACTTTATGTTTTTGTTACATCACACTCTCAATTCGTTCCAGCAACCTAGGTGCGTTACAAAGACCTGTTTATAGAGATGAGAGAGTGGCCTGAATCAAAAAGTTGTAAAAATCCTATCCTATTAGGCAATAAATAGCTATGGTAGATCTTAGCTGAAAATCATTTTCCCTCAATGAGAATAATGATTCTGTTTTATTTATTTTCTTTCAATTTCAATAAAAATCTCAACAGGATTGTGTGTGTGTGTGTGTGTGTGTGTGTATGTGTATGTGAGGGGGCTGAGAAGCTGTTATAAAATTTTTATGTAAGAGCAAGAAACCAGAAATAACCAAGACAGGTCTAAGTATAAGAATTAGGTGGGAGGCCTTGCCTTATCAGAGGTAAAATCTTAGTATAAGACTGTAGTAATGAAGACTGGTACAGACATAGGCAAACAGATCAACAGGCACAATTAAGAGCCCAGAAACAGAGACAAAGGCAAATGGAAATTGAATTACGACAGAGCAGATATTACAGGTTGGGAAGAAAAGATGATCTTTTCAGTAAAAAGTGCCAAGACAAGAGGCTATTCATATGGAGAAAAGAAAAAAAGAAAAAAAAAAGAGGTAGACGCTCTACATTCTACAAAGACATGTGTCAGATAGATAAAAGTCATAAATGTAAAAAGAAAAACTATAAAACAATATATGAATAAAACTTTATGACTTTGGGGTAAAGGTAAACAAAAGATAAAGGTAAACAGCACTTTCTTTACGATTATAACGACAAAAAACTCCAAATTTGACATTAAAATTAGAATTTTCAGTTTATCAAAAAGACACCATGGAGAGAGTGAAAAAAACATGACAGGAATCAAGAGATCTTCACAACACATACGAAAAAGGATTAGCTTTCACAATAAAAAATATTAAAAATATATCAAATATATTAAAATTTATCAAATATATTGAATATTAAATATATAAATTAAATATTGCAGAGTAGGGGTAGCAAACAGTCCAATAAAATGTGAGCAAGAAAGTTGAACAGGCCCTTCACGGAAGCTGAAACCCAAACGGTCAAGAAACAGGCCCACAAATGCTTAATTAAGCTCATTTGCCCTCACGCCAGCCGCCATATTCCCAGCAGCACTTGCAGGCTTGAGGTAGTAAAGCTCCCAGGTGGCTGCTGGCACCTAGGCTCTGTCACTTTCTCTCTGGTCTCCAAGGCACTGACTGCCTCTATTTTCAGACGTGGGGACACGGTCATGGCTTCCACTGCTGAGAGCAGCAGGCCCCTGCCCGGGATCTAAGCCTAGGCATCCAGGGCTGCCATGGTGGTTGCAGGATTTCGGCTTCCACCAACCATCATTGGCAGATTCAGGCTCTAGGAGACCGAGGGAGGTCAGAGCTTGTACGGACCTCACGGTGGTGCGGTGAATGAATGATGCCACCCCCGGAGGATCTGGCTGTGGAACTTTAGGCACCTCTGTCATCTCTGCCCCAAGCCCCACAGAGCCCTGGCTTCCTAAACTCCAAGGTGGAGTCCGTAACCTAAATGCCAGCTGGGAGTCTGGATAGCCTAGGGCCTCTGCAATTTACTTAAACCTTCCCTATATTAGACTGAATATTAAACGTGATGCAGATGGACTCATTCATTCTTAGCTCTTCTGGCTGCAAAATGTAGCCCTTGAAGTGGTTTTAGTTAGAAGTTCTGTGCACAGCTTTTGCTTAGCTGTGTTTTGATTGAACCATGAGGGACTATTCCTTCCAATGCTGAATTACTCAAGACTTTGGGATGTGATCTGAAAAAGTTCCAACAGCAGACAGCCTCACCTCTGTAGGTCTGCTATGTGCACCATGGACTTCTGTACTTTTACCTCATTTTCCAGATTCCAGTTTCACAGCCCTAGTTAGGAATCATGGTGGTTGGAACTATGATCATTGAAATTATCTATGACTATAGGGACTGTTGAGGTTGGAATTCTCTAACTTTATTTTTTAGGACCTCTTGAGCAATGTTGAATGGGAATGGTGATACCAAGCTTCCCTGTCTTATTCCTGATTCAAGAAGAACTGCTTCTAATATTTCTCTATTAAGAGTAATAGTTGCTCTAAATTTTAAATATATAGTATCTTTTTAATTTTCTGAGTTTTTCTTTTTTTTCATGAATGAGTTCTGAATTGTATGTAATGATTTTCCTGGATATGTTGAGTATGTCACCTGTGTTTTTACCCACCTTATCTGTTGATATAGTAAATTCCTATGTATATTTTAATGATAAACCAATGTTGAATTTCTAGATTATTAACAACATGACACGATCCCTCATATTTTTATGTATTAGAAATTATTTTCTGTTCTCAAAAATTAAAGGCAAAATATATCATAAAGCCACATTTTCCACAAGCTGATAAAGAGTAAAAAGGTCCGTCAGTAGTGGAATAACTATGCCTAAATGACCTTGCATCCTGTTTTAAATATTTGTCTCAGAAAGACACACTTGCAATTTACCAATAAGAAAATTGCCATACACTTAACTGAACAGCCTAGTATGCTAACGGGTCTAGGATTTGGGAGGCATGGAACATTTACTTAAATATGAATGAATGAATC
This sequence comes from Neophocaena asiaeorientalis asiaeorientalis, assembly GCF_003031525.2. Taxonomy (NCBI): domain Eukaryota; kingdom Metazoa; phylum Chordata; class Mammalia; order Artiodactyla; family Phocoenidae; genus Neophocaena; species Neophocaena asiaeorientalis. The sequence goes on from NW_020172694.1 coordinate 274,271, forward strand.
ATGGAAGGAAGGAAGGAAAAAAGGAAGGAATATCTGTACTCCGATCCAGCCTAACAGGACAACATCCATGTAGTTAGTAGTTAGAGCTTACAGATAGAACTCAAGTAAGCTTTGCCTGTAGTGGACTTTCAATAAATGATAACTATTACTCTGACAGAAGTGAGAGCAGACATGAATGTTAATAGCCTTAGGCCAGTGCTACAGGGAGGCTAATTAAGAATGAGTAGTGGTCACAGACGTAGAAAACAAACGTATGGATACCAAGGGGGAAGGGGGTGGGATGAATTGAGAGATTGGGATTGACATATATACACTACTGATACTATGTATAAAATAGGTGACTAATGAGAACCTACTGTATAGCACAGGAAACTCTGCTCAGTGCTCTGTGGTGACCTAAATGGGAAGGAAATCCAAAAAAGAGGGGATATATGTATACGTATAGCTGATTCACTTTGCGGTACAGAAGAAACTCACACAACACTCTAAAGCAACTATACTCCAATAAAAATTTAAAAAAAAAAAGAATGAACTCTAAAGTCAGACTGCCTGTGTTGAGATCTCTGATCTATCTAGTGTATAACCATGGGAATGAAGGCACAGGTGTGCATGGCATAATATATAGCTTTCTTTTTTTAATGCGGTTGACAAAAAAAATGTTTGGTTAAATGGAATTTTTCCGAGGATTCTATTTAACTGATTTTGGATTATCTGGGAGTACAGTATACTAATGTTTCAGTGTAAAAATAAACTAAGTTAGGGCCATATATATACATTTTTGGTCCAGGTGAATAGAGACACATCTATATTTATATATTTATACATGTATTTATCTCTTGTAAAAACCAGAAAAATCAAGAAATGATTTTAAATTTGACAGATAATTTACAAACATGAGCTTTCAGCTCAGACGTGATGTGAATTTCAAACTTTATGACTTTGAAGACGTTCTTTTTATTTTGTTATCAAAGTGTGATGTATGTCTGTGTTAGTGTGTGTGTGAATATATGTTTAAAGCTTCTAGATGAAAAATATTTGGTATATAAACTATTTTATTCCTGATTATTTTAAATTTGGTTAAATTGTGGTTTTTATTTTCCCAAAGATTAGATCATATAATGATTGACAAAATAGCTGTGTGTTTTAGTTTTATTAAAGAATCTGGAACAGTTCATAGTTTATATTTTTCTAAGAATTAAAGGAATTTTTTTACTGAAATTCTTCTATCAATTTCTATAAAACTACAAAAATATGTAAAAATATTTTTAGACATTAGGTGTAAGCTGTTAACATTTTATACTTACTAGTTTTTCAATTCTACCATGTGAATAATTACAAAGCTGCAATTAAAAACAATGATCAAGGGGCTTCCCTGGTGGCGCAGTGGTTGAGAGTCCGCCTGCCGATGCAGGGGACACGGGTTCGTGCCCCGGTCCGGGAAGATCCCACATGCCGCGGAGCGGCTAGGCCCGTGAGCCATGGCCGCTGAGCCTGCGCGTCCGGAGCCTGTGTTCCGCAACGGGAGAGGCCACAACAGTGAGAGGCCTGCATACTGCAAAAAAAAAAAAAAAAAAAATGATCAAGGTCAGGATTTTAGTTTAGTTTAGCATAGTTAGATATGCTTAGAAATACAGATATGTAGTTTAGTTTTATTATATTTATCAAACACTGTTCAGTTAAATATTAATTTAGTATCTCCTTAATGGCAAGCACTATTATAGGTGCTGGGGAGACAAAAAACAAAAAATAAACTCTGTTCCAAATCTCTGCTTTCATGGTGTTTGCAGTACAGAAAGGAGGATAAACAGTAAGTACTATAAATAAGGAAAGTGTATGGTTTGTTAGATGATGAAAGACGAAAATAAAGTAGAAAGGGATTAGGAAATGCCAAATGTGAGGATATTCATTCAGTTTTAAATAAGGGGACCAGGCTAGACCTCCCTGAGTAAGTGTGATTTGACTAAGAATCTGAAGGAGGTGAAGGAAGGAGCTTGTGGGTGTCCATTATCCACACAGAAGGAAGAGTAACTGCAGAAGTCCTGAGGGAGGAGGTGTGCCTGAGGCATTTAAGGAATGGCTAGGACCCCAGCGTGGTTGGACAGAGTGCATAAGGTAGAAGTATGTTAAAGAAGTGAGAGAGTTAATAGGGTGAGGAAATGGTATAGATGGAGTCTTGCAGGTCATTATAACAATTTTGGCTTTTACTCTGAGATGGGAAAATCAGAGAGTTTTTGAGTCAGAAATGAGTGTAGGAGAAACATGATTTTGTAGGAGCGTTAAAAGAGGGCTCAGAGCAGAGACTCGGTTTGGGACAAGTTAAGTTTGGAAAACCCATTCTTGATTTAGCAGAATAAGCAGAATCAAGAAATGCAGCTACATGGTCTCTACATCACAAAATCCATGCTGGTGTTGTAGAGGTACTAAAGAGTGTTCAATTCCAAGTGTAGTATCAGATGGCTTCTAAAATTCAGGTACTGTGCTAGGAAAAGATTTTATAGTAACATTAAACAGTTCCTACTGTAAAGGAGCTTGAGTGAGATTGACAAGTGCAATGTATCCTGCTCTTACAAAGGTAAGGACTGTGTTTTATGTGAGCATATACAAATGAGATTTCCCCTGTGTTATGTTGGTGGGGGGCGGTGATGGGCAGGTAGATGCTGTGGGATGAAAGGAATTAGGAGAAATTTGTAGGAGAAAAAAAAGGAGCTAATTTGAGACTGAGACCACATACAGTAGGTGACTAGCTAAGACTTTGGGATGTAAGAAATAACATACTAGTCTCCAAACAGTGGCTTGAGAGATGGTGACTAGTTTAGGAACTGAAATTAGTTCAGTCGGCCTGGAGGATAGAGTAGCAAGGGAGGTCAAGAGTGGCAACAGATGAAGTGGAGAGCTGAGCGGGAGAGGAGCGAGATCTGAAAGATGCTCATCATACAAGAACATGGGTTCTATCCTCAGGGCAACTGAGAGATATTGTAGGATTTCGCTGTTCCCACAGGCCTGGAAGAGCAGCTACGATGTCAAAAATCAGAGTATATACATATAGACAAAGAGTCTTATAAGGTAATTTGCTTTGTTAGTTGGCTGTTACATCATGGAAATACTTCCAAGTAGCAAATGTTTTCCAATTAAGGAGAGAATTATAGAAAATTCCATTAGGGCTTTAAAACGTTCTTGTTACACTAGAATGTGCAGATTTTTTGAACTTGAACCAACTGTAGTTGAATTTGTTAATGATACTTTATTACATTTGTTTTAGAAACAAAACTGAAATCCAAATCATTTTGGCACTTTAGCCAGCAGCCTGAGTAATTTCATAGAGTAATAGGCTTTAGGGATTCTATCTAAATCCCATTAAGGATTTCTGTATACTCTTGAAAGATATTAATAATCTGTATGGACTGAGAATGATCCTTAAAAATGAATTCTCAGGAGCCCAGTTACAGAGGAAAACTGGTTAGAGTGAACACATTTGGCCCCATTGGAAGGAATCATCTGGATCTGTTGATGGATCAGTTGTTTCCTCCCACTTTTGCTGTCAAAATTTGATTAATACATAATTGGGAAAATGACTCAGTTAAAGAAAGGCTTGAATTTTGAAAATCACGTCTGTTTTCCTTCTGAAGGTAAAGCATGTTGACTGTTTTAATAGAACTCAACAACAGGTATATTACATCCAATGAGGGGCAATCTGTTAAGATCTTTGGGGCAGCAAGAATGGATTGCAAGGTTAAGAGAGGGGGAATAGGAGTGAATTGACTCTGATGGTGTGAACATTTATAAGGTGATGATCTCTTTGTCATGTGAATCAGGACCAGAATAAATTTTTCATTCATCTACAGCAATATAAGCAGGTTTCAGAAGGAAGTCAAGATTTGTTTCGGAAGTAAATAAGTCAAGATTAGTCTGCAATTCCTTGGCTGGGTGATTCCCCCCCCACTGCATCCCCCAATAGCAAAAAAACCCAAAAAACTAGTGTTGGCATTCGCTTTCCCATGAATACAGCAAATTGATGCAATATCTATTCCAAAGGAAAAGCTTCCTTTCTCTCTCTTTCTCCATGTATAAAAAAGAAATGAATGCTGCAGTTGTTGGACAAGGGATAACAGTTGATTTGGAATGAACCAGCCAAAAATGTCCCAAACAAATTAATAGCATAGAAACATCTGCTGCTGTTTTATTAGAGTTTCACATAAAAACCTAGTTTGCAAGCTGGCGTTTGGAAAGCTTTTCTTTACACTGAACTCTTAACGTAGCTGCAAAAGGCAATCAAGACCATATGTCTTGCATTTTTAGGTCCAAAATTTCCTACATCTCTCTCCAACCTGGGACAGTTGCTTGAAACATGAGTGCTGAATTATGAAACCCGTTTTTAAAATCGAGATTTTTTTTCAACAATATATTTAAAGTCATTGAGGCTATGGCATTTACATTGCTTTGCTTATTATTACAATTTAATTTAAAAATCTTTGTACTTTATTTTTACCCATCATTATTTAAGTGATGTTGGCTTTAGCTAGGCTTAACATTTAAAATATACATTACAGCATTAATTTTGGATGGTTTTAACCCCATCATTGGTCAGGAAGCAGAATTCTGATTTGGGAGGAGATGAAAACCATGAAATAGCCTATGAAATAAATCATTTTGTAGAAAAAATGTCCTCATTCTTGTTATAATCTGTTTATCTAATATTTCTTAAACTCTCATAAAACCCTCATGAGGAAAATGGACAAGTTTTAGTTCCTATGTCATGAAAGCATCATTATTCATTGCTGTTCTCTCATAGTTACAGAACAGAGAACTGTAATGACAAATCTTGTTAATGGGTTTACAAGGATTTAGCAAATGTTTGTTGGGTTTTAATACTAGTAATGCTATGGCTTATTTTCATTTTGTAGTATGGCATGCCAGCTCTTCTGTGCCCTATTTCCACCCCTTCTTTCCCCCCTCATTTATTCTCCCTTTGGAACTTCAGCCTTTACATACACGTGCAAATACACATGTATATACTGTGTGTATGCATACAGATGTTTAAATTAGAGCTTAAAAGGATGCCACCGTATGTTATCATAAGCTTTTATTTGTGTACAACAAACTCTTCATTGTTGCTTTGATTCTGACAGGAATTTAAGGAAGTTCCACAGCAACTTCGTCTTTTCTGTCACTTCAGTGTTTTTCATCACTTGTAACGCCATCTTTTTATTCACATTTAATAGCTCTGAAATCTGAGTAAGTTTTGCAGTTGATGGCATTTTAGTTTCAAAGAAATATGGCAACATTTTTCACTAAAAGGGAAAAGAATAACAAAGGCTCATTTGCCTATGAGGGGGAAATTCCTTTTCCCTGACTGGAAGTCAGTTTCCTATGTTATCTCTTACTACATACAGCTTTTTAGTTTCTTTGGAAAATGCTTTAGGTTAGTAAAAGGACCAAAAAAAGTTCAAGGGCACAGAGAAAATGTCACTTGGTTTCTCTATAAAGTTGTTTAAACCTGAAAATATTACTTTCTTAAGAGAAAAATAACCAATGTTTATAAATTTTTGTAATTTCTTTTTTCTCTTTTACATTCCAGAATTCTTGATCCTACTGCTCTTTGTACTTTCCTCCTTATAGATTGCTCTGTGGGAAAGTCTTGGAAAAGAAATGAAATATCCTATTAATTTTCTACTGTGTCTTAGTCTGTGTAGAAAAACCTTCCTTTGCTTTTTTTAATCCTTCATTGTCCTATTCTAGAAGATCTAAATCATTAAGTGGGTATGTGAAAAACTTTTAGTAACTATAAAGCACTATATTAATTAGCAATTATTATTATTATTATTGTTTTTTGCTGTACATGGGCCTCTCACTGCTGTGGCCTCTCCCGTTGCAGAGCACAGGCTCCAGACGCGCAGGCTCAGCGGCCATGGCTCACGGGCCCAGCCTCTCTGCAGCACGTGGGATCCTCCCGGACCACGGCACGAGCCCGTGTCCCCTGCATCGGCAGGCAGACTCTCAACCACTGCGCCACCAGGGAAGCCCAGCAATTAATTTTTTTAATTCCATAAAACTACCATATACAAGAATGCCATCTTGGTACTTATGTACATATAAATCTCTAATTAAAAGATAATATTATAAAGATTTATAATGTGAAATCCATATCTTTTAGTATGAAAGTGTTTTAACACATTCTTTATGTTGTGGGCTTTCATGAGTTTTTAAGAATATCAGTGTCATTGGAATGGATTTCCACATAGCTTCTGCCAAAATTGTCTTTCTGTAATGCAAATCTGGTTACGTGGCTCCCCTGCCTAAGACAAAACAGAACAAAAACTTCCCAATTCCTCCAATATAAAGTTCAGGCACCTTAATATGGCTTATAAGTCCCACTTGATGTGTCCCTTATTTATGTCTACAGTCTTATCTCCTGAAACCTTCTTCCCACTTCCGCAAACACTGATCACTTTTCCAAATACTGCTTTAGTACTAAAGCATGTCATAATCTGACCTCCCAGTTTGCACATCCTTCTTCCTCATCTTGAAACACTTTAACCACCTTTCATTCCAACAACTCACCTTTCACCTGTCAGTTCTCAATTTAGACACCACTTCCTTCTAGCAACTTTCACTGATACCTCAAGTCTGAATCAGGTGCTGTGTTGGTTGGGATTAGGGTCAGCTATAAATAACTCCAAAGCTAGAGATAACAAATTAAATATTTTAAAATTTCTTCTGTAAATCCTTTGTAAGTAAAATATTATTAAGCTATATAATAATTACAAGTTTGGCTCAAGTATACCACTGGCTAAAATAAAGTATGATTATACTATACTACATGTGTATATGTAATGTACTTTATTCTTTATAATATACTGATTGATAGGTCAAAATATGTTATATCTGTAGGGTACATTTCAAAATACAGAAAGTACAAACTTCAGGTTTAAAATAGTATGAGTGAAATCCATTATAATAATATTGAATAGTATCAATGAAAGTTTACTTATTATCATCTAATTGGTATATTTTACTCCAATAGACCTAGTTAGTTACCCTAAAGAAAGGTGCTGTAATGAATGTCATCAAAATTAATTTTTTCTCAAACCCTAAAATATGTTCATATTTGGATGCTATTGTGATTATGAAAAGAACCAAGTAATGGGGATCTTAAGACCAAATTTAGAGTTAGAAGAAAGAGACACATTTATTTATCAAAAAACAGATCAGAGAATTATATAGATAGCTTTAAATATGGTTAACTGACAATTATTTCTGTGTAAGTAATTTAAATATACACTTTAAGGAGAGAATTCCAATTCCACATTTCTTAGTGACTTTCTCACATGGTTTGTGTCATTAAGACACAGAACGGGGGAGAGAGACTAAATTAGTCACAAGAAATCTTCTGGCAAATATATTTCTCAACGTGGTAAATACCAGGAAAGAAAAATACGTACATAAATACTAACTTTCTCTTAATTTGGTGTTAACTTTCCCAAGAAAGCCCTAGTAGTGCACAATTGGGAATGTGTTAATTGGGCTGACAGACTTTCAAGTGGTAGAATGAGGATAGGACCAATAGTGATTCCTTCCAAGCATTTGAAGATCAAATGAATCGTTATGAATCCTGTAAAAGTTCCAACAGTCAGTGGTTACTTGGAAAAGAGCATTTAATAAACAGGCACAAACAGGAAGCTATATAAAGGAACAAGCAGAAGGAGCTCTTGTAACCAAAAGAGGTTTTTTTGAAACTGAACCTTCAAGGAGCTCTTATAAGCCCAACAAGTGCTGAGCTGAAAAGGGAAATGCCTGAAGCAGATGAACCCAACCAATAGACATTGGAACTCTTAATATATGGACAGCAGTTGTGCCACAAGCCAATGGAATATGTCCAGAGGAAAGTTTGTTGCCAAACCCTGAGTGTTTTCTCTTTTTGCTTTTGCTCCAGTGAGTTGAGTCAAGGAACAGATACTCAATTTCTCATCCAATTACCAGATTCCAGACTATTCGTCAATGAAGAAAAATGTCTTCCCCAGAACACTTTTTTTCCCTCAGTACTATTTTTTCAGAGTTAAAAAAAAAAGAAGGGAGGGGGGAATGATTGAGAGGTACAGTGGGTTTAATAAAAGACTCCTTCGCCAAAGAAAGGGTGGGGTGGGAGGAGAAAGGAAGCCACTCAGAAGTAATAGTTTTTGAAACATTCCCACTGGCAGAAAACAACTGTTGTGGTTTTCCCTACTTATGTTGTATACACAGAAGATGTTTTAGTGGAAGAAAGAAGAAACCTAAGCTAAAATGCTTGAGAAATAAGACTAGCTTAGCTTCATTTTTAATATAAGAATAAATCTGTTAATAAATCTATTACATGTTTGAGGGAAAAAACCAGAGCTGTGCTCACTATTCCATTTCTATTAATTCTGATTTAGAACCGAATTAATAGTAGAAAGCCTGAAAAATAAGCAAAAGTCTCCAGATAATAGTCCAGCATATTTACCAAATCTAAATGTTATAATCTATAGGGAAAGATGTATTAGTTTTGAAAGAGTATCTCAAAATGCTGTGGGTAGGGGTTTGTTGGTTGACTTTAACGAAATCTGAAGAACATGGGCTTTGAAGGAGAATGATTTGGTATGCTCTTAGAGACACCATACTTCATAGCATAAGGGTTTAGGTGCATATGGTTCTTATGTAGAATGAAAATCTTTTTAAGTACAGCTTGCAGCACGTAGTATCACTGTGCAACTTTACATCTTTTGAAGTATACGTGCACATTTAAGAGGTAATCACTCTCAAGATATAGTACTGAGACTTTCTTTAATTGGGGAGACTTAGTAGCCTTCTTTCATCTTATTCCCTTTTGGTTTTCTGCAAAGTAAGCTGTATGTGTGGCTAGTTTCCTAAGCCATAGTTGAGTCCATGGCCAATCTGTTCCTATATTGTCACTCTTCATGCTGCCAGTAGCAACCATAGCTTAGCTTACAGGGGAAAAAATAGGAAGAAGTCTTAGTGAATTTAATGTGTTTCGTGGAAATATCTCAAAAAGAAGGCTAGAGGGCTTCCCTGGTGGCGCAGTGGTTGAGAATCTGCCTGCCAATGCAGGGGACACGGGTTCGAGCCCTGGTCTGGGAAGATCCCACATGCCGCGGAGCAACTAGGCCCGTGAGCTACAACTACTGAGCCTGCGCGTCTGGAGCTTGTGCTCCACAGTGAGAGGCCCGCGCACCGCGATGAAGAGTGGCCCCGGCTTGCCACAACCAGAGAAAGCCCTCGCACAGAAACGAAGACCCAACACAGCCAAAATTAAATAAATTAATTAATTAAAAAAAAAGAAGGCTAGATACAAAGGCCTTTAAATAATGTGTAGAGAAAAATTAAAAGACCACTTACTATTTGAAACTAGAAGTATTAGCAGAAAATAGCTAGCAGAAAGTGAATAATCTAGACCACTTTATATTCTCTCTAGTCTGACATTCTATAAAAAAAGTGATTGGTGCCTCATTTTTATAACCTATCATATTTTCAGTATATTGTTTTCTGTTTGACATTTTGTTCTTCTCAATGGTGAAAATTTCCTCAAGAACAGCGACCGTATAAATTTTTCTCCTAGACATAACATTAGGTACATGGTATAGAATAGTATAACATTTGGAGGGAAAGGAACAAACATTTTTGTGTTTGTGTGTGCATCGTATGTTCCAGACATTGCCCTGAGCCTTTGTCGTATGCATCTCATTTATTTTCACAGTAGCCCTATGGGGGAGGAAAAGAGAGGAATATTTCCAGTATGCAGGTGAGGAAGCTTAAGGTCAAGCGCACTGATCAGTTTACCAATGATATTTAGCTACTTAAATGGAGAGGTGGGAATTTGAACTCACATGGGTCTGACGTTCATGTCCCTACTCTTTTTACAATGGCATAATTTCTCCTGTTAGAATTGGATGACTGCATTGATCAGAGATTACTTCTTCTTTTCAATATAGGTCCAATGTAAGTACTTCTAATATGAAGGGAAAACAGCCTTTATTGCAGGCACTGTTTATTCAGAATATTTACTAGCTATGTTTCCTTGGTCAAGTCATCATAAAACATTTATATATCTTTTCTATACTTCAGTTTTCATATCTATAAAATAAAAACATATATATGAACTCCCTACTTATAAAGACATTGTAACTTAAAAAGGAAAGAATAAAAATGAAAGCACTTCGTAGAATGCTTTCAAGGGTAGAGTCCTATTGTTAATGCTGCAGCTGAGGCCCTTGATGATGATGACAATGATGACGGTCCATGGGTTCCTTCTGTAACATGGTTTCCATAAAGTCTTATGTAATATTGAAAACACTTATTTGATAAATTAAAATTAACTAAGTAGGTTTAATAAAGAAAAAGCAGATATATCTCTGGATTGTGATCTAGTGTTTTTTGTTTTATTTCGTTTTTGTACCAAATCGTTTGATGAGCCTGCCCAAGTCTTTTGACATATCTTAGTTATCTATTTGGAGTATTCTTTTTGTAACTTAGTAAAGAAATATTTCAGTTCTGTGTTGCCTTCCAGTGATTAGGGAAGGACTCTACAACATGCTTCTTCACGTACTAAAGGTCTTGATGTGTAGTTTGTTCTTATTTTCTAACTTGAATGGTTATATCTTGAAAAACTCTTTATTTTTATGTTTTTTCAACTAGTAGCAATGTATCACTGCAAGAATATTCTCCCATAAACCATGCATTCTTCAGAAAGAAGTAGTAGAACTGGTTAGATATGGAAAATGTACTTTTGTAGAAGATTAGAGAAATTATATAATAAATTCTTTGAATCTAGCAGATACACCTCTCACTGCCTGTAAAACTGCTCTGCCTCTCATGAAAATCTCTTCCTAGGAAATTTTTGGCCTGTTGAATCACCCGATTGGAGCAGCAAAGAAACAGAAATAATGGCCAGAAAAAGTGCCTTCTGTTTGGAAAGACTTGACATTTATGAGACCTCTTTAGGGAAAAAGATCAGCATGAGAAAATATAAGTGTGATTTAATATAATCACACTGTAAAGTGAATACATTGATTACTACAGGGCATCAAACACTAAAAAAAACCATCACAAACCTACAGGAAGCATTTCCTTTTCCTGTTTTCGTCATGTCATATATATCTTATGTGTAAATGTACCACTAAATGTTTCCAGAATATTTCTGTTATTAAATTGCTTACTGGAATTTCATTTTCAAACTTGTTTTATTCTTATTTGTTATAAGCTATTTGTCCAGAGAAATGCTAATTAGGTAAAATACTTGTTTGTTAAGCAGGTAACTTGTAGAAAGTCCCCCATATTATGTTTGCAACAGATAAAATACTTCTGGATTTGTTTCCTGATTATCTACAACTAGCCACGTGCTTTGCATTTATATTTTATATAGCAGAGTTACAGGAATTTTTCTTCAATTTAAATATTTGTAACTAAAATACAGCATTTTCATTTTGCCTGTATGTATTTTGTTAATGGCAGAATTAGGATAAAATTGTAAAGAAAGTTATAATAGAGAAATAGCGCTGCAATTTTAGGTTTTTGATACGTGAATGCTGTTGATATAAACTTTCGTGTACTGAAACATTGAAAGTATCTTATGTTATAATAGGTTCAAGATTAAAAATATGAACAGAATATCCTCTATTTTAATCCTCTATTTAGAGGATTAGAAAACTATTTCATAATTGACTATATCCTGAATAAATTTTCAGCAAAGACAAAAGAAATGTTAAGCATTACTTCATGCTATCCAGAAGTTTTCCCATGCCAACTGCAGCATGAACTTTTGGGACAAGTATGTTGGAAAAGTCCTTAACTTCCTTTAATAATACCTTCTAGATCTATCTTTTTTTTTTTTTTTTTTTTTTTTTGGTATCTCAACCACTGCGCCACCAGGGAAGCCCCTAGATCTATCTTTTATGAGCCCTAAACCTCATGTGAATTGGTTTTTTTAGCCATACCGTATCTCACAGTAGTAAGTACTCTAAGTTTGTGTTCATCTGAATAAAATAATGTACTCTATGTTCGCCAACCTGAAGTGGTGTGGCATTCAGTCTGTGATGAATCATAGAGAATTAAGATAATCAGTATTCGTGAACTATTTAATATTTCCTTGATTAGAATTTTCTCAACTTTTAATTTCTAGATTGAATTCACTTTTTAAAAACCTTTATTATATCATCTTCACGTGAGGCTAATGTGATTTTTTTTTATTACAAATCAGGGTAAGTCATCGTATTCTGAGGTTGAGGGCTGATGGCTTTTGGGGATCCCTTTTGATTGCAGCTTCATTGCAAGCTAAGTTTCCTGAGCATACCCATTAAAGTGTTCATCACCTTTTTTCCCTTTCATATTTAGGCAAATATCTTTTAAGAATTTAACAGGGGATCTAGAAATTATCGTAATTCCATTGCTTACTACTGGTCAGATATTGCTAAAGGACTTAGCTATCTCTTTGCTGTTGATATTTGTTTCTGAGTTGCTTCCTAAATCTATTTTGTCCCAGAAATATTGCAGGATTTAAAAATGTATTTTAATAGCAAAATAAACAAAATATACTCAACTCTGAGGATAATGAGAACTGTTAATGTCAGCTATTATGAGTGTCATTATAAAATCCTTTGGGAACATCAACAGCACACTTGTACTGTTAGCAAAACATCTGTCCAGACTTCCAACTTTAGAACCAATTACAAAACAGGAGACCGTGTTTGATGAGGCACTCTAGGAAAGTACTAGAGTGAACTGGCACCCTACTTGACATGTTAGGATGACTGTGACTCAGAACCAAGATATGCTTGTCAAGGGAAAAGAATATGATAAGGGTGAATCCTTGAGCAGAAAATACAGTTGATTTTGAATGACTGTTTGAAAATAGCATCAAATAGCAGGCAGTGTGTGGTATCAGGAGAGCCTGTCTTAGTGTGGTAGGTGAGGGTCCCAGCATGTAAAGGGTTGGCGCAAGAGAAGCATGAGTTCCAGAAATGGTAGTACAATCATTGGTACTGAGGGTGGAGGAAATCCAGAAGATTAGAGAAAAGAGCACCAGAACCCACGAACTAGGCAGAGAAACAAGATAAGGATTCAAAAATGGTAGGATAAAATGGCTCAGTTTCTGAAAGTAGAGTAGGAAATAGGTTTGGATATAGAAGCAGGCCAAAACTCAGTTACTGCACTGGATGACAAATTGTAAAATAGTTTTTTTTATCCACTAGAGAATGGATCCCACACATCCATTAAACTTCCCTTATCTATAAAAGGGGTTTAACAAAAGCTGTGAGAATTTGGGGCAGGCGAAGAGAAGAATTCCAGGAATGGTCATTAGACCCCGCTACATGATACTAGTCTATCGCTTTATCAGTCTCATACCTCCAATAAAAAACTATCCAAGCTGATTTTCTCAAGGCCCCAAATATAACATGTTCCTTTCTACCTGCATGTTTTGCTTTTTGATTTTCTATCTACCTGGAAAGATAAACCTCTTTTCTCAGCGTATCTTTGCTCTCATCTTCCTGTTAGTCCCTACTCAAGTCTTACCTTCAAATAACTACTAAATAAGTTTCCATGAAGAGCTTCACCTATAAGACATCAGTAATGAAAGTACACCAAGCTACTCATGAGTTTCATTGAACTGAAACTTTCCAAGTTGTTGTACCTTTGGATTACTTGATGTTTTGACATATCTGTGTTCCTATACGTTTGACTGGTCAGGGATCTAAAAATACATGATGAAGTATCATTTGATCTCCTTTGTTGAACATCTGAAAAAGTTTACTTAGCATGTGGTAACGATTTTAATTTGGGAGCACGCTGGTAATAAAAAGATGTGTGTGCATGCATGCATCCACAAGTTAAAAAATGAGTTCACATATATTTGTTCTTACCATTCAGCTTGCTCACTTTGTTTTTATAAACAGAACTGTTAAGCTTGTGGCTTTGGCAGCTAAATGCAGAGTAAATAAGAGTCAATCAAAAAGGTTGATAGCATCTATACGTACTACCTAGTAATCTTATTTATTTGGTGTATCGGTTCTAACATATTTACTTGACACTTTACTGAAAATATCACGCGCAGTACCTATTAATTAGCCATTCAAAAAATTAACTTCTTATGTTTTTCCAAAGAAAAAGTATTTTATTTAGATGTAACAGATCCTGGAATGATGATATACTATATTCTGTACTTGAACGATCCTGCATTTTTCTATACTCATCTGGATTTTATAGAATGTTTTCTAAATAGCATTTGTCTTTATACTAAATTACACATGTGAAATGTGAGGAAAATAACACATATATCTACAGTTGTGGTTGATTTGGATTATTTAATGTTTTTTTTAGAGAAAGAGAAACCAAAAATTTATAATAACTGATAGCATACTACGTTGCTATTCTGTTTCCTCATATCATAGAGAACAGTCATTATATATACAAAGAGAGATCACATTTTGTTTTTCGTTATCTCAGGCCAAGTATGACGTAATTTCAAGAGGCATTTTAACACACCTAAATATCTGATTTTCAGGGGTTTTAAAATTATGTACATATTCATTCATTTCATATGTATTTTCAAGATATATGGTTATAATTTTTCATAGTGGTGGTTTTTAGGAAAAACTGCTTAAGAAACTTCTTCCATTTTGGTGTAGAATCAAACATTTCATTATACCAAGGGTTACATAATTAACTGTTATTACTACTCCCCCCAAAATCTCTCTGCTTTATGAAAGGTGACTGAAGAGTGATATCTGGTTATTCCTGATTAATTACATAACCTCTTGAAATATACTCAATTTTGTATTTCAGTAGCCACCGCTCAGAAGCAGACTGAAATCTGGCTTAGCTAGTGTAGGGCCATAAGGGGTGATGCTGCTCCAGTACAGCCATGATGGGTACCAGAACCCTGATTATAGTAGGCAATTGAGCCTTCTCATTCTATATCTAGATAGATAAATTGATTGATTGATTGATTGATTGATAGCAATATAGTTTTAAAATGAAGGCCATAGAAGGATTATTTGGAAATAACTGAACCAATACTGTGGGATGAGAACACCATAAAGTTCAATACCATCACGATTTCTTTTGCATTTGTGTGTAACTGACACTGGGCTAGGAGTTAAGAATAGATCAATGAACAATGACACTGCCCCCAACTTCTGAGAACTTTTGGTCTTGTGGGAGACTCATTTAAACATGTGGGTACAATGATGAGGTATAATATAAACTTAGGAAGGGGAATACAGGATGATGGCAGAATAGAAGAGGCACCTGTGCCAGACTTTTAGAGAGTGAGGAAGAGCTCCAGGAGGAAGAATTATTAAAGTTGTGGCCAGAGGTAAGTAGGAATTAGCTAATCAAAAAGAAACACATGAGATGAAAAGTAGTTCAGTCGATCGGAGAGATTAGAGTCCAGGGGGTGGAAAGATAAGACATTAGGGTGGAATAAAAAGGGTCAACATATAAATGATAAACTACCCTAAAGACTTTGGACTTTCTTCTAAAGGAAATGAAAGGCCATTGGGAGTTTTACCCGGGTAGTGACATTTTTAAAATATGCACTTAGACAGTACACTCCTGTAGCAGAGAGGAGAAATTACAAAGGGGAAAGGTTGGAGACACAGGGAGTTAGCTGCTGTGAGTTAGTCAAGAGAAAGGATGGGAGTAAATAAGAGTGGCAGTGGGGCTTCCCTGGTGGCGCAGTGGTTGAGAGTCTGCCTGCCGATGCAGGGGACACGGATTCGCGCCCCGGTCCGGGAGGATCCCACATGCCGCGGAGCGGCTGGGTCCGTGAGCCATGGCCGCTGAGCCTGCGCGTCCGGAGCCTGTGCTCTGCAACGGGAGAGGCCACAACAGTGAGAGGCCCGCGTACCGCAAAAAAAAAAAAACAACAAAAAAACCCACAAAGTGTCAGTGGAGTTTTAGCAAAGTGGACAGAATTGAGAGCTGGATGATAATTAAAATTGACAGAACTTGATGGTAGACTGAAAGGACTTGAAAGAGGAGCTAAATTTGGTACAACAGAATTAGTGGAAAGTGGGGTAGTAGGAGTAGTAGTAGAGGAGGGTAGAAAAGATTAGAAGCTCAGTTTTGGATACAGTGAGTTTGGGGTGCGAGAGGAACATTGAAGTGAGGATATCTAAGTGTCTGTTAGATAAATTGGCTTGGGACAGCCATGTTCTCTGTTTGGTAGTAGTTTGTTACACAGAAAACCTCAGCAGGGGGCGTGGGTGCATGTGCAAGCACACACAGTATAGTTGGTGCTTCATATGGGTGGGAAAAAAATTCCAGAAAGTTCCAAAAAGCAAAACTTGAATTTGCCATGCTCTGGCAACTCTTTACATAGCATTTACATTATGTTAGGTATCATAGTTAATCTAGAGATGATTATACAGGTATACAGGAGGATACAGGAGGATGTGTGTAGGTTAAATGCAAATATATGCCCTTTTACTTATATAAGGGACTTGAGCATCTGAGGATTTTGGCATCCTCGGGGTGTCCTGGAATCAACCCCTCACGGATAAGACTGTATGTCTGTACTAATACTATATGGGATTCTGGTGTTGAGTTTCAATCTCTCATTAGTCATACCTTTTAGTGAGATGTGACTAACGAACATGTATCCTTACTTCATCTGTAGGAAGATGTTCCTCATCATTTGGTTTACTCTGTTCCAATAAGTAGAAAAATAACTATAATAGCCAACATATATTGAGTATCTGCACGGTGGAATGCTTTATCTCAAACATCTTACCTAAATTATTTCATTTACTCCATATCACTGTCACATGAGGCAGCTACCATTATTGTCATCCACATTTTGCAATGATTAAAAGGTAGAAGGAGATAGTGTAACTTGTGCAAAATTACATTGCTAATACGTGGTAGAGGTGAGATTCAAACCTAGACTGTTTATTGTGTCAAAGTCTATCTCAAGGATTTGAAGTTCATGTTTAATTGACTACTCCATCAATACATTGAAAGAAGTGGCTCCTCAAGAAAGTTTTTTCCTTCCATTTGTGAAGGGCCAAGGTCTGCTCTGTGCTCAGATATATCGTTTCCATTTTCTTGGGTTATGCCTCCATGCTTGTGCCACTGTTCCCTTTGGTGATGAAGTGTAACTTCCATATGAGCCTGAATTGAAAGTCCTCTCCTATTTGCAAAAACATGGACTTTAAAAAATTTTCTGTGTAAATTACACTTTTTAAACTCAACTTTGAGCTGTAGACTGGCTTTTCTTCCTTTTGGGTTCAGAATTATAATACTGTATGCTAACTCCCTTTTAGTTGTTTTATGAGTAATTATAAATCATCTTCATATTTACAGTTGTATCTTCACCAAAAAGGTTATGCTACTTGAAGGAAGTGACTTTAGTATTTTCATTTATATCTTACCGTAATATCTTGTTCTTTGAGATCTCAATAAAGATGGTTCCTGGGCCCTGACTTAATGTTATTTACATATGCAAAGCTGTTCATGCAGGCTATGCAGTTTTCAAGAGTTTTCTGTCAAAATATTTGGCCTTTAAACCAGAATGTTACACATTTTCAGTTATGGGAAGGGGAGGCTATGATTTTGGTCCTTGAGATTAGGTTTGAGATTAGGTTAAGAAGGACTCTATTATTTCCATTGAGAAATAGCTTCCTATTTACTAATGGGGATAATTAAAAGGATGCCTGGAGTATGAGCTGATGCTCTGACTTTTATCATATTTCATTATTTTTCTTGGGTAATTTGTCAGCTTTGTTGCTGAAGAACAAAGGTTAGCTCTGTACTGTGTTATCTAGGGTAGGTATTGGAAGAAAATGTTATCTTTTTACAGACAAATTTTTTTTCTGTAAAGAAACCATAAATGATGCATCAGTAGTTTGAAAACATGACATAATTTTTAGTTTGGATTGTTTTCTGTTCAATCTGATTACAATACTGGCCTATTTGTAAGTTACTTTTCTGAAATATATTTAAAATGAGTCATTTGAAATTATTTCTTTTTAAAACTCCCAGAATATAGTCACTGGTAAAGAATGTCATTGCTACAGAACTACTCTTTTGCTCTGTTCAGCACACTATATACTAGTTTTGACTGTGCCTTGTCACTCGCTTTTGCAAGTGACTCAGGCTTTCATTTCCTTCTTGTAAAATAAAGAGGCTCCTCCCAACTCTAAAGTTTCATACTACTTTATTAGAAATTGAATTTTTAAAATTTAAAATAACAGTGATGATAGTAAACATCTATATAGAGCTTACTATATTTTGGACACTAATCTGTTTTATATATTTTAATTTTATGTAATTTCATATAATTCAATAAAGTAAGCATTATGATTATTATTTCCATTTTATTAATAGGGAAATTGAGGCATAGAGAGGTAAATGACCTGCCCAGGGTGACGCACCTAGCTCAGGCTAGAGCCAGAATTCCAGTCCAGACAATTGAGTTTCATAATCCATATTCTTAACCAATACACTATAGTACCTCCTACTATATTTTTATTTGATATATATATATATATATATTTTTTTTTTTTAAAATTGCTACAGTTTTGTAGTTTTAGAATTAAGGGTAGAGTGCAGGTCTTTAATTACATGTAGAAAATTTAGCCAAATATTAACTTTTAAAAAGTCACAATGATAATTAATATGATTTTCTTTTTTAAGATGAGGAATTAGTTAAAAATAATTCTATAGTTTCCTTTAAATTTAAATTTTTAAAATAATTCAGGGGCTTCCCTGGTGGTGGGGTTTTGCTTTTGTTTTAGTCATAGAGAATTGCCTGTACATGAAAAAATGTTACCTGAATATCATTTGACACATTTATATGGATAAAACGCAGTACCTTGAAATTTTTTAAAAAGCTAATTTTTTCAGTTCTTACTTTTTCTCCAGCTCCTAATGTAAGGTGTAATATATCTTTAGCATTAGCATGTTGATATACTCTATCTGATGTCCTACATAGGATTCAGTAATTAAGCCAATTGCTTTTGATGATTTATTTGTCACCCAGGCAGAGAGAAAGCTTGATCTGCGATATTTCAAAAGGAAAAAAAATATTGGACCATATACCTACATTTAGACCCCATGATTAGCATGTTTCTTTAGCTCATTATCAAACTCTAGGTGACATTGTTGATTATGCTTTTGTAAGGCTAAGTATAATCTGAGGGTTCCAGTTAAAGTGTGCATTGGAGTTACCTACGGAATATTTTTGAAACGCAGAAACCAGATTCCAAGCCTGAGCTAGTGAACTCGATAGTTATGAGTATCTTATTTAAAAAAAACAACAACAAAACTCTATAGGAGATTCCATTATGCACTCATGACTAAAAAGCAACGAATTGAAATGAAGTCTTTGGAATCTGAAGAACTCATGTTTATATTTCACCTTCATGCGTTAATAACTCTAATTAGTAAGTTAACTTCCACCTATCAGCTTCTGTTTCTTCATATATAAGCACTGATATTATCACTTATTTCATAAGATTGTCATAAGGGTTGAATGTGATAATGTACAATAAGACCTTAGCAGAGTGAGGCATATAGTAAAAGCTCAATAAATGGTAGAGACTATTAATATTGATTTTAATTTGTTTTAATTGATATAAAATGTTGAGGGGGGGAAATGAGGCCACCGTAGAATTTGTCTTGGGTATAATCCCCATTTTACATGATTGTTCTCATCAGTGCTGTAGTGATGGCCAGGACAAGAATAGTTCTTTCTCTTTGATACACAGGCTGCTCATCCCTGCACCCCTTGATAGCTTTCTACTTGCTATTGTCCATTCAACCCTTGCAGCACTTGGATGCAGTCAACCCATGACTGCATAATTGCTTGTGAAATTGCTTGTTACCGAATTCTGCTATTTCAGCAGCTCTCTATCTAATAATGGCACATTAGTGGGTAAAGTAATAAATCATATTTTAAAACTCATAACATTTGCAAGAATGACAGGATGATGAAAACAAAGAAACACATTCCAGACCAAAATTAAAGTCTATGAAGCTATTGTGCTGTCTAGTCTTGTTTATGGAAATGACACCTACCATCACCACATTCAATTACAAGACAAATTCTATCAGCATCTCTTAGTACCACGCTTCACACCAGATGGTAGGACATAGTTTCCCACAATGAGATCCCAGGACTCATGCAATCCTGAGAAGTTGAAACCATTCTTCGCGAAACTCAACTCCCCAGGGCCAGAGGGGACATGAGCACATGGCAGGCAGATGAAACCCTTGAGGGTCCCCTGTAGCACAGCCTGAAGCAATGTAACGTCACAGTAGATAGCTGGAAAACACCTGCAGCTGAATGGGTATTCTGGACAGCAGTCAGGGATGGCACAGCTCATTTAGAGCTGAGCTCTTGTAATATCCTGGAGACGAACTACAGGAGCAGATGCAACAGCAGCCTCTTGCTGGAAAATAGCGGCCACAAGAGAACACTGTATATCGATGATTATAATAATTACACAGAGCATTACTACATAGCACTTCTATTTATGTATCTCTGATTCTCATCACAGTTTTGCAAGCAAGGTGGAGCTCCTTATATTAAGCCAATTTTGAGGGTAAGGAAATGGATCGATAAAGGGGTAGGTGACATGCTCAGTAGCACCCAGGTAGAAAAGGTATCAGCACAGACGGATACAGATTTTAAGGAGTCTAAAGCTCTTAAAAATTTCAGAGTCTTTTTACAATACAGGAATGCACAATCAGGGGTGTTGAAGGAGCCTGTGTCAGTGAAGAGTCTTAAAGCTTAAACTTTATTAGATTCAGGATAAATCCACTTGTAAAGATTGGTTTTTAAAGTTGCTGACTTTCCCAAGGCAGAAATATCAGAGTCAGGGCTTGAATTGAGATTGCGGAGATTTGGTTGTATTGTTTTATTTGAAGCAAAGGACTCTTTGCTGGCATGCCGTGCTGCTCTTTTTATTAGATGATTCAGCAAATTGGCATGTATTCTAATATTAACCTACAGGGTAGCATCATAGACAACCATTAATACTATAATGATTCTTCTGATTTTGTGTCTCACTTAATAGTGTGCCTATAATGAAAGATTGTAGGAAGAAAAAGTGACAACAGGAAAATGGTTAGTGGCAAGAAAATAGAGAACCATACCCTGCTGCTTATGTATCAGGCAGTTTTCTCCCCTTCATTCTCGGTGGCAGAGCTTCAGTTTTGAACTGGTGTGTTCATCTCTCCACCATAAGACTTAATTAAGGAAGGACAGTCCTCTTACGAGCTCCAGGATGAATCCTTTTTTGGACCATCCTACACTTCCTTAGCAATAATTGGTTTCATAAATAATGGTTGACCCCTTCCTTGACAATGAGATAGGAATAGAAGTCTGATGAGACTACTTGAAGAGGCTGAGGTGGCATTTCCCTTTTCCTACTACCTCTTCATATCGTTTCGCCTTATGAGAACTAGAATTATAGCTGCCATCTGTCAACCATAATGCGGAAGCAAACACAAGAGGTGAATGTTGGAGACTGGAAAGATGAAGGAACCTGGATCTATAAGGACATTGCTGACTGGAGAATGGACTAGTTCTGGAGCTTCCTACTTCAGGACTTTTTATTTGGTTAGATAATGCCCTTTCCTTGTTGATTAATCCAATAGAGTAGGGAGCATTGGCAATTTTGAGCCGAGTGTCCTTGCTGATACAGATATTTAAAGCAATGGGCCATGAATTTTAAGCTGTGTAGGAGAAATTGTAAATCTAGGAAAGGGATGCTATGAAAAGAAAGATGGGGGTTGGAGTGGCATCTAAGACCTGGATGTTTTGATAAGTTTTAGTGTCTTGACACCAGGTGTGAAAAGAGCAAGAAAACTGGAAAAGAAGGCTGTCAGAGATTTGAGAACTTATCTTTTAGAGTTCAAACAGCTTCCAGTTTATATCAGGGTATATTGTTTGTGGACAGTGGAGGACAAGGCTTACAAGTGGAGATTAAGTTCATTATAAAAGGTAAAAAAAAAAGCTGGGATTTTGCATGAGCCATCTGTAGATGGTGAGCTACAACAAGATGTTGGTAGACTTGGGGAAGGTGTGGGGAAGAATATATGGGATTGAATTATCCAAATCCTGATTCAACAGAGGTGGTAGCTGAAAGTGATGGTGTGATGGGATAACTAGCTGTATGTACGAATGGCTTGAGCTAGAAGGGGGTGAGGGTAGCTCTTGAGAGTGTGAGGTCAATGAACTAAAAGTCTCAGTGAGCTTGAAAACGAAATGCTCGCACTCCGTCCTAGCACTGAAAAACTGAGTGAGTGAGAGCCTCCCAGTATTCTCTCAGGTTAACCAGATTTTATTGAAGACAAAAGGATATGAAGAATGTGGAAGAGATGGAAGATAAAAGGCAGATCATTTATATAATTTCCCAAAGGATGTAGTGAAAACAAAATGTAGGCAAGTTTTGATACCATACGATGACAACTATCATTTATATTTTAAAGGCGTGGTTTATTTTTATCTGCATGTGAAATACTATCTGTGCTGCTCAAAATGTCGGTCACAAATCATTACCAAGAGTGAATCTACTTTTGTATTCCAAGGTGCTGAGAGATCGTGGAAAAGCAGTTATTCTCATTCATTAAAAGATGAGTTCATACTTGAACCCTAATTTCATTTGCAAATTTGAGCCCAAAGTTGAGGTGAAGTCTAAATTAATGCTTTTGAAATGAGAATGCTATTATCAATATCTTAGGTTTAATTTTTCTCTTTATTTTCATCATTAAGTGATAACCTTGCTCTTAATTCATTCTAGTCCCCTGGGACACAAAACCAGTGATGACTTGTTGAATTTTAGCTATGTGTGGTCTAGTTCTCTAGATTTGCCAAGATCACTCAACACTTATTAGAAATAAATTTCAGCACTTCATTCAGGCTTACTAAGTTTATTACTGGGTTTATTAGTTTGGATGACAATAGTGATCTTTCACATCTTAGTACTTGGCTCAGCCCATACTGGGTTAGTGAAATTAGTCCATTCATAATTCTTTTCCCCTAAGTGGTAGAGACATTTACCTATTCTCCTGAATATTATACCTAGTTGTGGCATTATTAAAATTTCATAGTGTGAAATCTTGTCTACTTCTCACTGGAATATATTTATAGAATGGTGAAATTGTAGAGTAACTTAGACATATCTTTTTCTAATTCCTCAATTAATTTTTAACATCTTATAAATTTAGGATTTAGTTTTAGCTGTGTTGGTTTTGCCAGTGTGAATAAGAAGCCCTAACGTTTTGTAATCATAGAACTAAATGCACTAAAACTTCAATTACTTGTTTTTTTTAAACAAAACAATAACACATCAAGAAATGGTAAACAATTAGATAATTTGGAATTATTTCAAATTGTACCTGTGATAGAACTGTTTTCAGAAGACATGAATGTGGTAAATGCCTTTTAGAAAATAAGCAATATAATTGGACTCAAATTGAACATCAGAGATCTAATTATTTTATTTGGCAATACTGAATGTTCCAGGTCCTATGGGTAACCTTTTGAATTCTACTTTTTTAACTTTTTCTGAAATCAGTATACATAAATATTAGTACATGAAAGCCACACAGAAGTGATAGCTTGTATTAAATCAGATTTTTACTTACAGTAATGTGAAGCAACAGACAAAATAAACTCCATCAAAGTGAAAGCAGTTATGATTATTATGTACCCTGGATGAACTTATTTTCTTTAATAAATCCATAACATCTTGCTTCCAAAAATCAGTATGGGATTATTAAAAAAATTCTGATTTACTTCAACTAAATAAATGGTACTTGGATTTAACTGTATTAAATATTCCTTTTTCCATGTTCTATCCCAAGGAATCATTGAAGTACTTGCTGTCTTCATTTAAATTACTATAGTTAATTTTTAAGTACTAAATCATATAAAGATAATAATATTATGAATTGTCATATTATAACGAACTTGAAATATTGGTCTATGCCCACAGGATTTCTAATTAGGTTTTTAATAGGTTACTTAATGAAACAATCAAATCAGCATATTTAATAATTTAGGCCAGTGATTCTCAAAGTCTGTTTTTTTAGCTAGCAGATTCTATATCACCTGGTAGCTTATTAGAAATCAGATTCTCTATCCTATAGTAGAGTTAACTGAATCACAAACCCTGAGCCAGGGTGCCAGCAATCTATATTTTATCAAGCCACTTAGGTGATTCTGATGTGAGCTAAAGTTTGAGGGCTGCTAGTTTAGGAGTTTCAGCTCTGGAATTACACAAACCTCTAAGCTAAAATTCTGGCTTGTGCACTTATTAACTGTGTAACCTTGGGTGTGTTGCTTAACTTCTCTGAGAACTCAGATCTCGCATTTTGTAAAATGGTAATATGATAATACCTGTATCATGGGGATGCCATGAGAATTAAACTAAATGCTCATATGAACTATGTAGCATCATCTTGCAACATACTAAGTACTCAATTTATGATTATTTTAAGAATAGTGTCAAGAAATAATTCTTGAAATTCACTGAAATAGTTTTATAAAACACTGTTTCATTAATGTGTTTTTCCTATCAAAAATCAACATCATTATTGCTCATATTAAGCTTAGTTACATAATATGGCCATAATAATGTCACTTTTGTAAGTTACATGCATATTAAACTTATGTGATAGAAACGACTATTAACTCTACTTTTCAAAAAACGAAAAGGATAAGCAGTTTCCCTTATCTTAAGGATAGGAGGAAAAAAGCAGAGAAAAGCAATGAGTAGTAGGTCACGGAGCCAATTTCAGATCTGGAAGTCTGACCTTAGGACTTGTGCTCTTATCTGTTTCTTTCTACTGATTTTGTGTTTTTCAAAATAAAAGTAGTTCACATTTTGTTTAATTTATACACCCTTGTTGAATTGAGAGTTTTTGTTTTTTGGGTTTTTTTGCGGTACGCGGGCCTCTCACTGTTTTGGCCTCTCCCGTTGCGGAGCACAGGCTCCGGATGCGCAGGCTCAGCGGCCATGGCTCATGGTCCCAGCCGCTGCGTGGCATATGGGATCTTCCCGGACCAGGGCACGAACCCGTGTCCCCAGCATCTGCAGACGGACTCTCAACCACTGCGCCACGAGGGAAGCCCGAATTGAGAGTTTTATAGTGAGAACTAGCAGTTTTCGTTGGCACCTTTAAAAAGTACTGATTCTGATTTACTTTTGAAAACCAAAGAGCCCTCTGTGTGAACTCTGATAAATAAGAAAGAAGTTAAATAAAATATCCATTATTGGAAGAGGGCGTTTATATACTCATTAGGATTTGCAAAACAAAGCTAAATGAAGGCAAGTACACAGAGAATAAATATACACTGTTACATTTCTACTGTGAAAACCTAAGGTGGACAGACATGGAAGTTACTAGATATAAGAAATTGTTGGAATACTTGGAATCGGGTTAATTTCAAGCAATATTGTAAAAAGGAAGGTACTCATAAAGAATAAAGAATTTCCTTATTTATCTTCAAATAAGGAGAAATTGAATCATAGGCAGAATTTGTGAGATTTGTCTAATTGAGAAGCACAGAAGACAGGACTGTATGAGGAGTAGGAGTAAGGAGAAGGCAAAGACAGTTAAGAAAAGGTTATCAGGGCTTCCCTGGTAGCTCAGTGGTTGGGAGTCCGCCTGCCGATGCAGGGGACGCGGGTTCGTGCCCCGGTCTGGGAAGATCCCACATGCCGAAGAGCGGCTAGGCCCGTGAGCCATGGCCGCTGAGCCTGCGCGTCCAGAGCCTGTGCTCTGCAAGGGGAGAGGCCACAACAATGAGAGGCCCGAGTACCGAAAGAAAAAAAAAATGTTATCAAATAAGCAACCCACAGTTGTACTTTGAGGGGAGTGAGATAGTAAAAGTTCATTGGGGAAGGTAATGAGTCAATGAGAGCTTGGAGCCTCACCGAGAGAGTGTATCCACTTCGAATGCGGCTGAAGTCGCCACGCTGCACTGTTTTTACATTGAAAGGGAATAAATATGGAAATTAAAGAAAAGGACTTAGAAGGGTTTGTTAATTTTTTGAACTGATTAAAAGAATGAGAACTATAAAAGTGATTTACTGTAATGTGTACCTCAAACACTTTAATATAGGATTATAATCTTAAAATTTATATCTTTGAAATTTATGCAAAAACCTGCAGTAACATCTCTGAGCACAGCTTGGCAAGTGAAGTTCAAGCTGCATTTCAGACCCATTCACCCTCTTTGCTGGGTGTACTTGTACAGTGAATAACCTGCACAACTGTACATGGTGGTCCTGCTTATTAATTTAATAGTATTATAGAATGGGAAGAAAATTTAGTAACTGCCCAGATGAATATATGTTCACATTATAGACGAGAAAATGAAGCCCAAGGACAAGAAGAACTTTTTAAAGTTATTGAATCGCGGAGCACAGGCTCCGGACGCGCAGGCTCAGCGGCCATGGCTCACGGGCCCAGCCGCTCCGCGGCATGTTGGATCTCCCCGGACCGCGGCACAAACCCATGTCCCCTGCCTCGGCAGGCGGACTCTCAACCACTGCGCCACCAGCGAAGCCCCAACCTTTCTTTTTCCAGTTCACTTTTGATTGTTAAACTTTCTCAGATAAATTTCATGCATTGTTATTATCGTTTATTAATTCATAAGTGCATAGTAATCATGACTTCTATACTTAGAGTGTATTATGTTTCCTTAGATGCTTGATGTAAGTTTCCACACAGCTCAACATTTTGAATTAGAATTTTGAGATGCCTGTCTGAACTTAATGCTTGTGCTTGTAACCATTTGTCTATACTGGCGCCTTATGTATTTGATCATAAAACTAATAGTGGCTTACCATTATTAAGTGTTTTAGAATGTACCAGCAATGGTATTTAGGCTTTACATGAGTAATCTCATTTAGTTATAACAATAATTACTATTATTATCCCCATTCTACAGATGAGGAAATTGAGGCATTGAATAGTAAATGGGTAGTTTGACCCTGAATTCACTCTCAACCTCAGCTAACCTAAGCTACAACTCTTGTCTCTATATGACAAATTATAAATATTTTGGTTATGATTGTTCTATACTGATAGCGCTTACATGGTGTTACCATATTTGAGGAGTTATAAACCTATCCTTTAAAATGTGTTTTTTGGTTTTTTTTTTTTTCTGGTTATGCCCCATTCCCTAGCAATCACTCTTGTTTTAGATGCTCAAAAACCTAAGTTAGTTCAAAGCCACTTAATATTTCGTAGAGCCATAATAATGTTTTATATTTCTCAAGTCTCACTACATTTAAACAATGGGGAGCAATGTTTTATTCATAATAACATTCTGTTCCTTGGACAGTGAAGTGTAATTCAGCATGATTTAATCTAGGGCCAGATATCCTGGTTCACCAAAAGAGAATCAATTTGGTATGGTCTAAGGAGTGCAGTCTTTGGAGGTGTGATGTACACTGGTGCTTCAGTTATTAACTAGTTGTGTGACCTAAGGCGAGACATTTTACTTCTGTAAATCTGTTTTTCCCTCTGTATAGTGATGAATTTATGTCTTCTAGTACTGTTATTCTATTAAGTCTGAATTTCTCCTGCAGTTAGAATATCACAAATGCAGTAGAACCTCAGAGTAAAATAGACATAATTTAATTTTGTATTAACATAGCATCATAGGATCTTGAATTTCCTTTAGATTACTATTATGAACATAGTTTATCATTGTGCAGTAGGTGTTTAGATTGCTATTAATAGTGAAGTCCTATTAAGAGAAAGAAAACAGAATTAATTGTATGTGTAGATGAAATCCTGGTCCGTAGTAAATGTTGAGCTACTTTTGTTTATTTGTTTTAGTAATGGCTATTTTTCTTCTGATTTTCCTTGTAACAAACAACATTCACTTTTAAAATTCATTGTATTCATTTATTTATTCAGAGATTAATTTTTTTATTGTTATTTTCATAGTGCTTACATGAGTGTCTGGCACATAGTGGGCAATCAATCAATATTTATTGAAAAACTGAATGGTTTATAAGACATATATTAAGCCACTATTGTACACTTAGCTCAATGCCAAATATTGGGAAAGTATAAAGATGAATAAGTCAACTTTTGTCCTTAAGGATCTCAATATTTAATAGGAACAAACCAATATATATGATAATAATTGCAGTATAATGTGATAAATACTCCAGTAGACATTTAATTAATGCTGTCTAGAGGAATCTTGGAATATTTGAGAGAACTCTGTTTTGTCTTTGCAAATTAAATGGAGGTATATCAGGTAGAAAAGAAGGAAATTGACCACTGTAGACTGAGTAAAGTAAATGTGAACATGGACATAGTATATTGGGATAATGGAGCAAATATTGCAGCATAGGATATGGGGATGGAAGAGTAGAAATGAGGCTAAAGAGCTTGAAGAGACACTGTGAAGGTACTTGTGAGCCCTATTAAGAATTTTTACTTATTTTTTAATAGGTCACTTAGTTAAACTTTCTACTTGGAGTTAAACAAGGCAGCTTGGAGTCAATAGAGATTTTAAAACAAGGGAGTGACAGGGATCGTATTTGGTGTTCCCAAAGGATAACTACAGTGGAATAATTCCTTGGCCCAAGAAGATGTGAGGCTGGGTGAAAGGAGGCCCATTTGCACAGTGAGAGGTGGCGGGCTACAGAATTTACAGGGAAAGATTTCAGACTTTTCAGTTTTTACATGCCTGTTTAGTAACAAATATTTGCAAGTAAACTACAGTTGTGGTAAAAGTATTTACTGTGTACCACTATATACTGATGCTACGGTATTATGTACATTTTTAAACATCATATGAAATTTTATTAAAAATTTAAGGATTAGATTTAACATACATACCAATAGAATTTCTATTAATATCCTATACCAATGGATTATTTTATGTAGACCTGGAATATTGCTCACTTACTTTAGATATTATTGGTTTAGAAGAGAGCGTCTCAACTTTGGCTGTGTATTGGAAATAGCAGGTTGTATTCTAGAGCAATTACTTCTGAATCTCTGGATGTGGGACCCGTACATTTGAATTTTTCTATCGCAGAGGATTCTAGTGTGAAGTCAAGGATAAGAACCATGTAAAGGGATTAGAAGAGTGATTTCAACCCTGAGCCCAGAGAAAACAGGAGAGAGGAATGGTAGTTATATTAGAATCACATAGGAAATTATTTCAAACTACATCCATTACTCTAGTTTTCTAGAGACTTTGTGTAGCCAGCTGGGGTTGTATTAGATGCTTTGGGTTCATCTAGATTGAATTAAACTTAGACGGTTAATCTAGACAAACACGCTGGCTAGGATCTGATTTAATATGTGAATTTGGAGTTGGAGAGAAGATGACTGGTTTGCAGGAAAAAATGTGGTAAGTTTGACTATGAATATGGAGCTGATACAGAGTAAGGATTCCATGTTGACTCTAGGATTTCTCAGCGTACTCATATACTGAGAGAGGATATACTCAAGGAATAAAAGTGGTAATTGTTATTATTTTTTAAGACAAGTGGTATTGGTGAAGACCATGCGTGTTTAGGATTCAATCATATGAGGCATCCAAGTGGTTATGTATGACAAAAGTGGTATAATTGATTTAGCACTTGGAAGAAAAATCTGGGCTAGGGTTATAGATACTGAAGCTTCCCACATACAGACAGTATAGAACATTATATGGTTGAGTAATATTGAGTCAGGAAGAGTATTTAGCAAAAAAGGAGGAGAAAAAAGATAGAACCTTAAAAAAGACAACATACGGAGAAAAATTCATAAAGACCAAGAAGGAAAACAGCTGGAGACAAGGAAAGAAAAGCAGCAGAAATGAATGTGGTAGGCCAGAGTGAGAGTAGGGTACCAAGAAGAGGCCATGGTCAACAAAAACAAATTCTGCAAAACAATCTAGTAGGATGAAACCTGAAAAAGGCTTTCTAATCAGGACAACTAGGATTTTTAAACTCTAAATTGAGAAGCATTTCAATAGGATAAGGACAAAAGAAGCTTAGACTGTGTGTCTCAACCTGAAGAATGTTTGGCAATGGAGGAAGGAATAAGATATGAAAATGCATTTAAGGAAAGTTTGAGGGGATGTTTTTATTTAATGGAGAGATGTGGTCGTACATGCATATGGAGTAAAAAAAGTATTAAAGTAGAAAGACAAAAATGGCACAATGGAAAAACAAACTGAGCCCACAGTATTTTATATAGTTGTTTTGTTTTTTTTTTTCTAGCATCTAAGTTATTTTACATTTCGGAAATTGTGTCTTATTTTAATATGCTGCTGTAACATATGGCTGTGACATTTAATCTCAGTTAATGATAAATCAATCACACATGTGAAAATAAATATTTTTATAGAAAGTAAGCAAAAGTTTTTATTTTGACTTTTCTTTTAAATTAAGTACTGTTGAAAAGAAATAATCACTAAAGTGGATTAGATATGTGCAGTTAATTTCATGGGTGCATTTCTTATTTGGTTTCACCATAATGTGACTTTCAAATACAAACAAATATAAAGAATGCTGGTTAAAATTATATCTATTCATTTAAATAATAATAGTAGTAAGAATAATGTGGTACCAGATGACATCTGTTGTATATATGCACTGGGGAAAATTGTGATACAGCCTAAATATGTCTTCATGAGCCTTCCATTTCTTCTATTCTAGTGTGTCTTTTGACCCACATTTTTAAATCCTTCTCAATTTGACATTGCTGTGTGCTTTTTCTTGAACCTTGCCATCCTTTCATTAGAAGTTAATGTTTCTTAGTAGAATCAGTTAGGAGAGCTTTTTTATATAAAGATGTTACTGATGCTGTTTTAATTAATAGCTGAAGGTAACTACATAGTTTATCTATATTCTAATCGGGTTAGCAGGAGTTTGGTCCTTAACTTTCCATAATCAATAAACAAATGTTATTGTCCACCAAAAAACAGTCAACCCGTTAGGGTCTAGTTCAATCTAACCAGTCTCCCAATGGGATTAATAATAATAGTAATTATCCTAGAAATAGAATTCACTATTATATTAATATTAACCACATTAATATTTACCATAATATCTAGCTGGTATTTGTAGCTGTCATTCAGTTCATTGGGCACTATTTTAATGTGTCACATATAGTAACTTATTTAATCCTTACAATTCTCTGATAGTTTTTATTATCAACCTTAATATCAATCTATTTCATTCTTCTTCTTTTATATATGAAGAAATTCAAGCACGAAATACTTAAACAGCTTGTCCAAAGTCATATACTAAGTAAGCGGCCGAGCCAAGTTTCTTACCCAGGCAGTCTGGCTCCACAGTCTCTGCTCTTAAACACTGTTCTATCCAGATTTATACAGTCAAGTTTAATATAAATAAATTTGGAAAGGAAAATACCAATGTCAGCAGGTGAGTGTATTTTTTGCCAGTTACAGCCAAAGGTTTATTTCTTGTTTATAGAATCGTATTAAGGGCCGCCAAGGGCTAATTCCTCATGGAAACGCTATTAAAGGATTTCTTCACACAGAAGAGTGCCTGATGGGGGATATGAGGTTCATTCATTCAGTCATTCATTGTACAGTACTTATTAAGTGTCTACTGTGTCCTCGATGCTACTCTGTGTGCTGTGGACCAAAGCTTTCTTGGGGCATGAGACAGGTGGGGAAAAGAGACAATTAAAAATATATATATAACACGCTATAATATAGTACAATGTAATAACATATAACCATAGGACAAGATTCTGATTCCATAAGTGTGTCCTAAATTCAGAAGAGTAGATTGTACTTAAATGGAACGTGCTGTGCTCCCTACTTGTCTTCTCTGTCAATCCTGTGAAATGAGATGCTGGCTCTCAACCATCGAGAAAGCTGTTGGAGCAGTCTGTACACAGACCTCAGCAGAGATGGGTTAAAACAATAGCTAAGGCGGCTAAGAAAAAAAAAAAAAACACTTTTCAATAGAAGTCCAAAAATGATTCCCAGAGAATAATTTTGCAGTAAGCAACAGGGCAAAACTGGGTCCAGAGGACTAAACTATATTGAAGTAGCGTGAAAGCACACCAGCAAAAGCTAGGTGAGCTTGTTAGAAAAGTTCTGAACGCTGTGAAGCTGGGATAGCTTGTATTTTGTTCTCAGCAAGTTGAAGAACAATCTTTGCACATATTTAAAGGAAGATACTGTTGCCACTTTTCCTGTAACTTTGCCTCCTTGTACAGAGTACTGACTACATTATTGGATGTTGAGTGAAGTGCTAATTCAAAAAGCGTAACTGCAGTCCTGTAGTACATGATTTAGTAGTCTCACCTGTCTCATTTTATTTTAATTATTTTACTTATACTTTAGAAATATGAACGGGTGTCTTTATAGAAAAGTGTGTAAAATAATCTGGGCTCAGTTTGTTTTTCCATTGTGCCATTTTTGTCTTTCTACTTTAATACTTTTTCTACTCCATAGAAAGTGTAAATAGAGCAAAATGTATTATATAAACAGAATTCAACGTGGAAAAGAACATTTTTCCCCTTATTTTGGTCATCTGAAAAATGAACATCTGTACCTTCATACTTGCTGCAATTTTCCACCCTAGCAATTACTCACATGAGCTAGTGGGATATAATTGTCCAAGTTTTGTGTTCATCTGTACAATTTAGTGGAAAAACTTCTTTTAGGTTAAGCTGACCAAAAGATGAATTTTATTGGATTGTTTACCAGTTAATCAGCTTTGTTTTATGATGGCTACAAGTTGGCATCCTGCATAAAGGGATATGTACACATAATGGATTTCTTCAAAGTGTATGATACATAAAAATCAGAAATGTCAAATACTAAATGTAGGAAAATTGGAAAACATCCCCTCCAGTAAATTAAAATTATAAGTAAAGTTTAAGTTTCATGATTTGCTTTGAAGAGTATTTTCAAATTACCAGTGGATAGTG
Source organism: Neophocaena asiaeorientalis asiaeorientalis (assembly GCF_003031525.2). Taxonomy (NCBI): domain Eukaryota; kingdom Metazoa; phylum Chordata; class Mammalia; order Artiodactyla; family Phocoenidae; genus Neophocaena; species Neophocaena asiaeorientalis. The sequence continues at coordinate 307,187 of NW_020172694.1, forward strand.
ACTAAATGTATGTTTGGTAGAAATTTATTAAAGGGTAAATACTGAATACATTTTCAAGTCATTAATACTTTGCAAGGCGAATAGAAGGTCATTTCTGAATGTTTTTGCCTATACGGAGTAAATGTTTTTGCATATATAGAGACACTTTGGAGACTTTTGGTATTAGTGGTTGTTGTTTATAAACTTTTATTGAGCAGGGAGCAAAATTTGAACTGCATATTCCTTTTCTTATTCATTTTATAAAAACTAATGCTTATCAGGTTATAGAAGTTAAAGTGTGCTTCCTCTGATACTTTCGGACCGGGGCACAAATCCGTGTCCCCTGCACCGGCAGGCGGACTCTCAACCACTGCGCCACCAGGGAAGCCCTAACCTGAGCATTTTTATACTAGGTCTGATGAAGAGTAGAAAGTCATGAAAAACATGATAGGACAAATAGGTGTGAGCTAAGGATAGTAAAGTGGATGGAAATAAGCAAGGTCTGTTAGTTCAGGTCCCTCTCAATGGCCCTCCATCTTCAGCTGTAAGGATTCTCCTTTCTTCCAGGTATAAGATGCACCTCTCACATAAGGGTCTTATGCTTCAGTGGAGCAGAGGGAGGTCAGAGGGTCCTTATTCTACCTGCCATTTCTCAAATTCCTTCTTCTTAAAATATTCAATGTGCCATTCGGGGGTAGTATGTTCTGAACACTGTCGTGTGTATTAAAGATAGCAACCAACATTTTTGTGCACCCATTGTGTCAGATACACTTTCCTAAGGTTAAGTAGAGGGAGAAGACATAACTAATGAAAAGGATACTTAGGGATTATCTAGTACACCATGCTGAGTGTAGTGTAAACCCACCCATCATGAATTTTTTTCTTTCCTGTCCAAATCTGTAAGTCAGAAAATCATAGAGTACAGCTCCATAAAATATTTTTTTACCATTTTATTTTATTTTATTTTTTAATTTTTTTTTTCTTCTGATGAGAACTTTTTTTTTTTAAGATGTTAGGGGTAGGAGTGTATTAATTAATTTAATTATTTTTGCTGTGTTGAGTCTTCGTTTCTGTGCGAGGGCTTTCTCTAGTTGTGGCAAGCGGGGGCCACTCTTCATCGCGGTGTGCAGGCCTCTCACTGTCGTGACCTCTCTTGTTGCGGAGTACAGGCTCCAGACGCGCAGGCTCAGTAGTTGTGGCTCACGGGCCTAGTTGCTCCACGGCCTGTGGGATCCTTCCAGACCAGGGCTCGAACCCGTGTCCCCTGCATTGGCAGGCAGATTCTTAACCACTGTGCCACCAGGGAAGCCCTTACCATTTTATTTTGAACCGTATTTTTTTAAAGAGATGTTTAGATATTTATCAAAACCTAAGTATATTTTTGATATGGATTTTTTCATCCTTCTGGGATAACAGTTTAATTTCATCATTCTAAGAAAAATAAATAAATAGAATGAATAACCATCTATATACTGATGTAAGCAATTTGAACTAAATTTGCCTTCTAAGCTTTTTTTCCCCTCCAAAAAAAAAGCACAATTTAAAAAGTGCATATTGGGATAACAAAGCATCCCTCCTGTGGTGTTACACTGATTTAGTGAGTAAGAACCCTGATTTTAGAATTAAACTGATATGGTGTGTATCCTGGTTTTTGTATGTCTATACCTCTTAGTTTTATCACCAATAAGTTGTGATAATAATAGTATTAAACTCATATGGTTCTGGTGGGAATTAATGAAATTAATGTATAACAAAATTTTAGCCCAGTTCCTAGCACAGCGTAAAATACTCATTAAATGTTAGTATTTAGGACAGGCACACACACACACACACACACACACACACACACCTTCCACCTAATATTGAATGTGTTAAGTATTAGTTTTATTTGGTTATTATCATATGGTACTATTTTTGATATACTTTGGGAGTATCTAATATGAAGCCTAATTCTTGTCCTCAAGATTTTAACAGAGCTTAGTGTTTTAAAAGTATGGGATTTGACACAAGACTGACCTAGGATGGGATCCTGATTACCCCATATAGCAAGCAAAATGCCAGTTTCTTCATTGGTAAAATAGTGAAAACTTTTCATCTGCCTTTGTGAGGATCAAATGAGATTCAGTTCTTAATTCAAAGGCTTCCACATACAAAATGCCAGATTTTTAGCTATTTGTAGTAGGGGGATGAGAAACGATATCATGTATATTTATGTAATATATGAAATAAGATGCATTTAGTACAATGTATGTTTTTCTCTCTTATAAAAACATATAGGTTCACTATACTAGAAAAATCAGACACAAATGTACAAAGGCAAAGATTAAAAAATCATAATCTCATGACTCAGAAGTGACTACTCAATAGTTTATCTTCTCTTTATGCCTCTGCTTTCTACATATCTGCATATATATTTATGTTTTTTGCAAAAACTAGAAACATATTTTATATTGTCCATTCCCAAAGTATATTACTAAGGATTTTATTTTAGAAAGAAGGCACTGATGTTCCTCAAGTAATTTATAAAACTAAACGAAGTAAAGTTGGCATGGTCAAATGTGTTTGGAAAATGCTAGGGCAACAAAGTTAAATGAGTTTCTTTTTATTGTAGGACTTCACAGTACTTTTAATATGCTAATGAATGTTGTAATTTTCCAAACGTTGGCTATAATATAACATTTTCCAAACATAAATATCTTACTTTTTAAAGCAAGTACATATGAGGATCACTTTGAACTAGTATTTTATAGAGCGTACTTTCAGAAACTGAGTCATACCTATTTTTGTATGCTTTCTTTTTTCAATTAACATTTTATCTTGAGCATTTTATTACTTTATTTTAAAAATAACATTATATTTAATGTCTGTGTAATAGTCCCTTATAATGAGGTGCCTATTTTTAATAACAAGTCCAAAATTTCTCTTTAGAATGAGTAATGTGGGTATTGAAAGTTTGAAATTCAAAAAGAGCAAGGCTAACGCAGCCTAAAAAAGCTTTAGGGAGGTACATATGAACTGGAGGTGAGCAGGTGCTGCAGAAAAATATCGAGCCAAAGAGATGTCAGGTGAAGCCATTTTTATATTCCTCTAGGAGGAATTGTTTCAAATAATTTCATGGCTGCCTGTCACTCTGAAGCAGATTCTGTTCTTTCCTATATAAATGATATTCCGACTGCTACATGCCTTTTTCCTTTGTTCAAGATCACTTTGAAAGGATAATTTTTCAACAAAATGATCTCAACTAGGAAGTTGCAAGGAGGAGGTTAGGAAAATTTATTCAGGCAGGCATTTTAATCAAAGAGGTATTTGTTAGAAATACAGTTAAAAGTGTAGTTGGCCAAGTCATACAAATAGTAACTTTTTTTCCCTTTGAGCTCTAGCCCAAGGCTTTGGAAATGAGTTATGAATGTAAATAAATACAAATCAACAGGAGTTCTGTTTTTATTTTTTCATTCGGAATTTCTGTACAATTTGAGAGCAACTTGCTGCAAGTTCGGCAGATGATTAAGTTTAACCTTGATCTTGAGCCAGCAAGATTGGCTTACTTTCTATCAGCAAGGGATGTAAATTTACTTGGACACATTTTAATTGGCATTTATGCAACATGTATACACAGATGCTGAATTCATTGAGAAATCCTGAGTGCCATCTGTTTAACTAGCTTTGCCCTCTATTAAAGTACATGATAAAATGAGACTGGAAATCTTTGGCTTGCTCTTATATTTATCTTACACTATACGGCATTTCCAAAGACCACCTTATTAGTGTTATACTCTGTTAGATAGTAATGATTACTAGAATAATCTAAAAATATACTTTATTTTCTCTTTCCCTTTATAAGGACTCTTTAAGACAGTTTTTCTTCTACCCTTTCCCTTAGTAAAAAGATTATGAAGTAGCTTTTTTAAGTTAAAAAATATGTATTTTTGTAGTTTAAGGTAATTTTCTTAGTAAAGCCACTGAGATTGCTGTGTATATAGAATTATAATTACTTTTTATCAAACTTATCTTCATAATAAATTTAATGTTTCTAAATTTTAAATGATTTTTAAAATAATCACTTTTATTCCCCCTGTAAAGTTTGACATACAAGCAAACTTTTTAAGATCAGTCCCCTCTTCCACATATAATCAAAATGCTAGATTGGACCCAGTTCCAAATGAAAGAGCTATTTGCCTTCCCTGGAAGATTTCGTGTAGGCAACTACAATATCCCATCATATCTACATATACAGAACTTGAAGGAAGAGCTGAAATTATTATACAAATTAATGGGGGGGGGGCTTCACTGGTGGCGCAGTGGTTGAGAGTCCGCCTGCCGATGCAGGGGACGCGGGTTCGTGACCCGGTCCAGGAAGATCCCACATGCCGTGGAGCGGCTGGGCCCGTGAGCCATGGCCGATGAGCCTGCGCGTCCGGAGCCTGTGCTCCGCAATGGGAGAGGCCACAACAGTGAGAGGCCCGCGTACCGCAAAAAAAAAAAAAAGAAATTAATGGGGGGGTGTTCCTCTTTAATCATGCAGTACCTTAATACACATTTGAAAAAAATCCAAAATATACATTGATTCATTGATGAGGCGTTAAGATTGGAATCAAATTACAACCATACTTTCCTGATATATTAAGTCTTTTACTTAAAAAAACCCCACTCAAACCCTCAAATTGTTTTTCATACATTTTCCTATTAAACTAAAGTAAGTATGCAGTCTTAGGAGAGCTGTCACTTTTTATAGCTGTCATGATGACAGAATGAACCATTTATTTTATCAGTATAGGCCTTATATCTCTGTGACAGGTGGAGATTATGATGACATTGTCTTCAACCTAAATTCATGAGCCTAAGAATGAAATTCCTAAGCTTGAAGGTTTTCAAAACTGAAAGTAAACTATCAGATATAGTACCGAATTTTTAAATGGTTGTTACAGGAATGGGTTTTGTTAATTTCTTCATGTGGTTAATGCTTATTACAGTGACATTACTTAGTATATTAATATAATTCTCTCTTTACTGTTGGGTTTCTGGGACTGAGCTAGCAAGAAAACTACAAAATAAGCAACCCCTCCCCAGTGAACCACCTTGAGCAAATCCTGTGACTGACAAGGACTTTCCATTAAAGCCCCAGTTAAAACTGCTTCAGAAATACTCTAAATTCCATCTCAAATTCAAAAAACAATTTTTTTTTGCAATTAGAAGCTCGTTGTTATCTTTGGATTCTGTTCTAGTTGTCAGTAGATAATGATAGTCTAATTGGAAGTCAATGGGCTTTCTTAATCTATTTGGGTTGTAATAGCATTAAACCTTGCTGAACTCAGTTTTCCCATCTGTAAAATGAAGCAGACGTGGGCTAAAAAGATCACTAAGTTCCTTTTAATTAAAACATTCTATAATTCAAAACAATAAACATATGAAATTAGGTCACAGAGTATAGAGTGGGCTGCTTATCTTTTATCTCTCTCCTGCCTCCAAAGTATAAAACTTTAAAACATTTCACTAAATCCTTCTCTGTTGAATTCAGTTGAAAATCTACTAGAATGTTTCCTTTGCATTTAAGATGAAGCAGAGTTATCTATGGAAAATCCACATCCATTTCCAGCAACATGGTTGGATCTTGAGCATATCATGCTAAGTGAGACAAGTCAGGCAGAAAAAGACAAGTACTGTGTGATATCACTTATATGTAAAATCTAAAAAAGTCAAATTCATAAAAAACAGTAAGATTCTGGTTACCAGGGGTTGGGGGGTAGGGGATAAAATTGATGTTGTTTAATCATACAAACTTGCAATGAGCAGTAAATAAGCCATGTTGATGTAATGCACAGTATAATGAATAGAGACAACAATGTTGTACTATAATTATGTAATGTGAAATATGGCTACCTTGGCAGTCATATTACAATATATTAAATGTATCAAAGTAGCATGTTGTACACCTTAAATTTACACAATGTTATATGTCAATATATTCAATAAAAGAATTCCACAGAGGAAAACAAAAAAAGAAAATCCACATTCAACTTCTATTTATTTGTAGCTTCTAACTAAAATTAAATCTTTTAGTGCATAATTATCTCTTACAGCTCCACCCTATAAAACTTTTACTTCATATACTAACCTTAACTGATTAAACTGCTCACACTGTCTATGTTGGTTTCAAATTCCTTTATGTACAGACTTCCAGTCTTTGAGGCCTAAGTTAAGAAGTGGGAAATGGGGTAGCAGGCATGAAATGCAATAGGAGCTGAAGAAAGAAGTGGGAAGGGAGCGTTGGCTGAGGAGTTCCCCTGGAGTCAAGTCCAACAGAGGGTTTCAACATTGGCAGCATCATAGATGGAGACAGTTTTTCAAAGGCTCCCAGTAGTAGGAACTCAAATGTTTGTTGACTGAAATAAAATAAAAAATGAATAAACAAAAAGGTAGGCGATCAGTTAGATGGAGTTGGAAGATGAAGAGCAGGTAGCATTATTTTGTAAAGTCTGCTTGTAGGCTTGTATTATCACACTTCATGGTGAATACATGGCTAAAAGTTAGAGTTGCTTCAAAAAATATTTCAGTTTTGCACATGTCAATCCCAAACTCCCTAACTTGATGATAACCTGGAAGATTAAGGTATAAATTTCTTTTTTATGGTAAAGATGATAAACTATCACATATATTAAGTCATTTAAATTGGAGGCAGTGTTCATGGATTAAAATGTTACGAACAGCTTCAAAATATGGAAGGTGCTTGCTCTAAATGTTTTCAGTAGTTCATTTTCTAGCCGTTAGGGTACAAAATCAAAAACCTACAAGAAATTTCTTGGCGGTTTTTTTTTTATGTTTTTACTTTTATTTGTTATTTTGCTACCAACACTGAATTTATGTGACCATGTAATGCAGTTAGGCTATTTTAATTGCCAATCTTGTCTTTGAGCCAGCTCTTATCCTTGTTAGAAATGTGGTAATATGTTTATTTCAAGTGTTACTTAGATCAATTAATTATGGTTGTAGGAGCTGTCAGTTATTTACAGTATTTGGGAGTAAAATCATGTCTCTTGTGTCACTTATCATATTGCAGGGTGCTTATTTCATCTTCTTCTATATTTAATTACCTTTTTCAATATGTCTACGATTCCCTCAAATTCTGGAACACTGTATAATTACTGGTTGTATTTTTTCTTTTATGGTTATGATGCTTTGAAATGCCTTTCTTTGATTCTTTTGTTTCTAAGCAAAGAGGAATAGTGTGATTTTTATTATTTAAATGTTAATAGTTTGATTAGTAAAGACAATAAAGTTACTAATTCTTAAAATGTTATACTTTCCATCAGAAATGATAAACCTAGCTGATTTTTCCTTATATGAAATGTTGGTCATGACCTTTATTTTTTTTGAAGTTAAAGAAGAAATTGGTATGCATAACTCAAGTAAAGACTTTTCTCTCTAGTTCTGCCATTGAGAACACAAAAGAAAAAATTAATTTAATTTAGCATATCATTTGTTTGGTGACATTGGAACATTTAATGATATATATCACAGATTATTATATGTTCACATAAACTTCTCTTTTTAAACAGTGAATTTGAAAATGTTTAACCAAATAAAATAGCAAGTAAAAATATTATTGAGAGTAGGAACAATGTGATTTTTTTTAAGTTTATTTATTTTTTTATTAATTTTTATTGGAGTATAGTTGCATTACAATGTTGTGTTAGTTTCTTGCTGTACAGCAAAGTGAATCAGTCATACGTATACATATATTCACTTTTTTTTAGATTTCCTTCCCATTTAACAATGTGTTTTAAATTCCATTATTTTCCTGCCTTTTGGTATTTAGGTCAAAGGGCTATTTGATGTTTGCCATGCTTTTTTTGTTTTTTTTTTAAACATTTTTATTGGAGTATAATTGCTTTACAATGGTGTGTTAGTTTCTGCTTTATAACAAAGTAAATCAGTTATACATATACATACATCCCCATATCTCTTCCCTCTTGCGTCTCCCTCCCTCCCACCCTCCCTATCCCACCCCTCTAGGTGGTCATAAAGCACCGAGCTGCCGTGCTTTTTTTAAACTAGTAAATAATCCTTTACTTGACTTAGCTTTTTGCTCATGAAGACCTTGTGATTCCTCTATGATGTCTGCAAGTTCTGAACTTCATCTCTATTAAATTATAGGTCACTGTCAGTTAAAAATAATCATGTATTTAAAGTGGACCCTTTATATACTAGCCTAAGATATCTGTTAAAAGAGTCAAGAAAGCAAATTTAGAGCTAGAAAAATTTATAATTTATCAGGATAAGGTACTCTTGCATCATTGTTGATAAAGAAAATATTCCTGTTTTGAAAATAAATGTGAATTTCAGCTATGTAGATTTTTAATGAAATTGAGGTCTTTGAGACTGAATATACATGATTAAGGATAGGAACACCAAATTAACTTAGCATTAAGTTCACTTTAAAAATCTTGATTTTACAGTGTGAAAAAATATTGATTTTTGTCCATAAAAATTTATAATATTGATTTTAGGCATCAAAGTTTTATGAGTATTTAAAATTATTATGTCAGCAATTGTGCCTTATTTTGTCAATTGAATTATTATAAATTTCAACTTAGAAGGTTATACACTATTAATAGTCAGTTTTTGTATATCCTTCCAGTAGTTGATAAAGGATACATGATTAAAATTGATAGCTAAAGTTGTCATTCTTTGTTTAGTTTTTATTGTAACTCTTAGTTAAAGAAGTGTTGATGATTGAGAGAGAACTTGTATTACATATATGTCAGGGAGCCTAGCAAATATTTAGAAAACAGACAAAAGTTTTATGATCATCAGAGATTTTATTGACTAGCTATAAACTACTTGGTTAAAAAAATAGTAACAACTTTTAGCACTTAGAAAATAAAAAAAGATTTTAAAATAGAAAAGCAGAAGTTAGAGCTGCTCCTTGTGGAAAAAAAAACCTTATACATTTGTTTAATTTACAAGAAATGTTGTTGTTCCGACTGGGGTCTGTTAAAGAAGAAAAGTAATCCCAAGCTGGCCAGCATTGCAGAGAAACTGAGAGATTTCTTTGTATTTATTTGAGCTCCTTAAAAGTAGCTAATGGTTTTATAGTTCTTTAAGTTGGTTGTAGGGTATTTTAAAGAACTGGTCAGCTAACCTGGTCCCAAGAGCCATTTGTTCCTCATTATAAGCAGAGGTCTTAAAATCTCCAGAGAAGCATTTGGCCCTCTTCACCCATGAGACTAGGTTTTTGCTTATTTGATTCCCATTTTGACTACTGATCATTTAAAATTGTACCTTGATCTATTGGGTCATAGATAATTTACTCAACCCAGTGAACATAATAATTACGTTTGGTTTGGATTGTTTAACTTCAAATTCTACAATTAAGCATATAAACCATGTTAGCATCAGCTTAAGTTTATGAAATTTAACCAAATTTTGTTCAAGGAAGACAATTCACGGGTATTCATGAGGTTCTGTACATGCTTTAGGTTGTGGCTCCCATTGTAATAGAGATGAGTTGCTAACTTCTTTAATGCTGGTGGCTAGATTAGTGGGTGTGAGGGCTTAGCCATTTTTAGAGCAAGTGGTCTTCAAACCAAAATGCCTGTACATTTCAAAGGTGTATGGGGTATGGTTGTTTTACATTTTCCAGATTCTCACTCTCCTTATATATATCATTTCTAAAACTGAGGTACCTGAAAATGTCCTTGCTTGTGGATTCCCCTTAGGTTTTTATATTGATAGAGCAATAATTATTTTTATTGCATTGTTTTATCACGTTCAGTATTTGTTTCTTTTGCATCTGATACTTCCTTAGGAGGCACACATTTTATATTATGTAAAACACTGAGGGTTATTGGTAAAGATAACAATGGTTAATAAGAATTACAAAATGATTTGCTTTTCTACCAGTTTAATCCCTAGTACCTTAAGGCAAGGCTTGTTAGCATGACTCCAGCTATCAGCAAAAAGAGGTCTTAAACTTTGTCTGCCAAAGAGTTGAGGGCTGAGTGAACTCTCCCAAGGGCTGTGTAGTTTGTTAGGAAAAGGCAGCTCACACAGCTACACAATTGCATGTTTGTTATATTCCTTGGAGATTGAAAGCTCTGTTAGGTACTTGGCATTATTATTCTGAAGCCCCGGACAGCCCAGTGATAGGGGAAGATACGAGGTATTAACAGATCTGAAACTTATTATGTTGGGTAATAGTAACAGTGATTTAGGGCAGATTGTCACCAATTAAAGACTCCTTTGTTTAGTTGCTATGTTTGTGTGTTTGTGTGTGTGTGTGTATGTGTGTGTGTGTGTGTGTGTGCTATTTAGACTTAGTTTTTTCCTGTCACTTAAATATTCCTTTCATTGGGGGTTAGGGGGAGATGTTTATAATGGCCAATATTAATTATACTGCACTAAGATACATTAGGGAGAATAGTTTGGTTGGGTTTTTTTTCGGTTTTGTTTTTGTTTTTAAATCCAATAGCTATTTTCTCGGGCTCTTCCCGATTACTGGAGAGGTTTTAACGAGATCATTTTAAACTGTGAGGATTTTTCTCCCTTGAGACTGTTGCCATTAGACCCCCATAAAATCTGAAAACTGCTTTTAGACCTTCTGCTGTTTAGCTGCTGGCATGGAGCTTGAGAAGGTAAAGAAACACCTGGGGCTTTGTTTTTGTTTTTTAACAACCACCTTTGTTTCCCAGTAAATATTTTAATTAGAAAATATTCTAGTCTTACTCAGGCACTTCAAAAAATGCCTATGAAAACAAAGTATGAAAAATAGTTGTTTCAAGATCAGTCCTACTGTGTCCAGTCACTCATTTGTACAACCTTGAATCCATTTATTTAGCGCCTGACTTCAGGTCCTCATTTGTACAACCTTGAATCTTTTTATTTAGCGCCTGACTTCAGGTCCTCGTTTGTACAACCTTGAATTTTTTTATTTAGCGCCTGACTTCAGGTCCTCATTGGTACAACCTTGAATCCTTTTAGCGCCTGACTTCAGGTCCTCACTGGTACAACCTTGAATCCTTTTAGCGCCTGACTACAGGTCCTCATTTGCAATTGGGGGTGGCAGTGGAAGTGGGGGAGGTTGCACTTAGATTGTATAAGTTTATGGTTTTAGAAGCTGTAGTAATACAGGCCTCTTTTACGCATTATTTTAGAGGCAAGGAATGACGACTCCACATTTCAGTTCGAAATGACAGTGAAAGCTGGATGCATTTTGAAATGGCACAGAAGTGGAGTTCTCTTATAAACTGCCAAGGAGACAAACTCAGGTCTGAATATCTATCTATCTCCTAAAAAGCCACTAGGGTTTAGTGCTAAAAATGTAGGTTCTGGTATCCCACTGAATCCAGGTCCAAACCTGAATCCAGGGTTATCACTTAACTAGCTACATACAATATAGCTATAGGAGCTGGGGAAATTTATGTACCCTCCCATATGTCAGTTTACTGCTAGACCTGAATTCCCCTGCTGGGCAGCCCCAGTTGGAGGAGTCAACATTATCCCCTTGATCTATTTTGCATGTTAAACCTTTGTCTAAAGTTTCAGTTGAACGAGGCATTCTGTGACAAAAGAGAAAAAAAGAAAGAAAGAAAAAACCCAAATAAGTGCCTTGAAAGCATAGATCAACTATGTCTTGTTTATCTTATTAGCCAGCACCTCCTAGTACAATAGTACTTTTATTGAATGAATGAACAAATGAGTGAATCACAAATAAATCCTCAATAGTTTCATGATGCAGCATTTTCCCAGGGAATTTTACTATGCTTTAGAGATTTTGGAAACTTCTGACAAATGTGAATTTTCTGACTATTCTAATTATGTAATAACATTTATTATGCTATTGATTCTCTTATACATAAATAGTAAATTAAGCTTAATTGATGGCAGTCTGGAAAAATGCCCTAATGTTTTGAGTTGTCTTATTCTCTGAACAAAATGACTAAGTGAGTTTTTATTAATTTGCTGCAACGTGTGGATATCAAAACAATAATTCAGTTATTAGTAATCATATATATATCATATACATCACACATATACAGACAGGTATAATCACATATTTGTATATATAATCAAAATCAGTTAGTTTTGTGTCAGATTTTCAGTCAGTTAAAAATGATATGTATCCAACTAAATTAAACTTTGTCATCCTAATAGTTATAATATAATTAATCAAGAGATATGAGTGGGCAGTTGAGATTTGGAGTGTAGTAGCATAAAGGTCTAAACAGGTAAATATGAGTCCTGTGTTAAATACTAAGGGGCAGAATTTGAAACCATAGCATTTTTAATCAATAAAACAATTTTCATATTATTCTTCTCCTCTCAAATTATCAACTTTTACATATGTACACATAATTTCATAATATGGGTTTCTTATTTTTCTATTCTCCTCATGGGAGGATTTGTCTGTATATTATCTCTCTGTCCTCTTATCCCTTAAAAATGGCACGTTCAGTTCTTCAAATCAGAAACCTGGGGTATCACTGTTGACATCTTTCTCTCTTTCAGCTTCAACCCCTCAAGAAGTTGTTTTGATTTTTACCCCCAGTGTATACCTCTCCTTTCCCTTTTGTACCAAATCCAGTGTCATTATAATAGTATAAAAATAATCATCATTCTTCCCCTTAATTACTACAATAGCCTTCTAATTGGTCTCTCCACTTCAGTTCTTATTTCCCTCTTCGTTTCATTCACAGAGCCACTAAAATGAATATTTAAATAGGATAGTTCCAGCTCTGCTTAAAAACCACAGAAGTGGCTTCTCATGGGAATTAAAATAAAAGCTGACCCTTTATCATGACCGCTGTGCGCAGCAGATCTGGCCTCTCCTTCCCCTGACAATCTCCTGGTGCACCAGTGTCAACCTGTCCCACTAACCAGAGTCTGAGTCTCTTAAAGTTTTTTTCTTCAACCTGGATTATTTCCTATGCGTGCAATACACTTCCATAGGATAAGTTCTATTCATTTTTCAGGATTTAGTTGAACTGTTATTTAAATTATGTCCTTCATTAGTTTCTCACACAGCAATCCTATCCTTTCCTTCATGTCACGTATCACGATTGTAGCTGTGTATCTATGCATGTGTTTATTTGACTATTATCTGTCTCCTCCCCATACCTTGCACACCATGAACGTAGGACTTGAGCTGATGTTAGCGCTATTTCAGATATAATACCCAGCATTCAGAAGGTGTATTGTAAATATTTATGTTCTGAATGCCTACTATGTCTTGGGCATTATTCTAGGCACTGGATACATAGAGTGACAAAAACAAACTTCTCGTTCTCATGGAGCTGACATTTGAATACAAAAAGCCAGACAATAAATAGATAAGTATATTCCTTTGATCAAGGAATATATATATATATATATATATACATATATATATATATATATATATATATACATACACCTATATATTTCTATTTAGCAGGGCGCTAAATAGAAAGTTGGATTTTACAAAAGAAAGAACACGTCTCTCTTGCCCTAATCAGGGTCCCATACCTCAGATAGTCTCATTCTATCTGTGTTTTTTTAACCCTGCCAGGCTACTCCTGAATATGACTTTTGCTCTGGCACTTAGAAACCCTCATCAATGGCATTCTTTGTCCTCCTTTCCATTTGTACTGGCAGCTGAGAAATTTGGCAATTCCTCACATAGTGACTAATAGTAATACTTCTTTGCAGATGTAATGCACATATAAATGGCAAGTCCTGTACAAACACTAAATAATTAGTCTTCGTAATAACCCTAGCAAGATGGAGTGTAAAATTTTCTGTTCTGTATGGAAATAACTGAGCCATTGTGAATATACCTATTAAAATCATAGCATAGTGGTGGGATACATGGGGTGATTCTAAAACCCCTGACTTCTGTTTTTTGACTCCTAAATAAACGTTATCTACAAATAATACTTTATCAAATGGTGTTTTACAAAAGCTGCATTCTTCATTAATAAATCCACTTAATTTATAGTTGAAAGTGTATACAAATCAAACATCTAGTAAGCTACTGGCGTCTTTAAGTGAGAACATATGATTTTAGCAACCTGACTAACTTTGGGAGTTCATTTTTTATGATCTACCAGATTGCAAGTCTGCTGAATATTAACTATTTAAATGTTGATCCTTATTGAGGTACGCCTTTCTCTGGAATGCATCATAGGTTTTAACGTAAATCTAGCATGCCAAACTTCACCCCTTTGTCTTGATGACTTGGTGCCAGTGTAATACACTCTAGGGTACATCTTGTAGCACACATGATTCCTGAAGTGAAATAATGAAACCAGGAAACATTGACAGCAGAGAGCTGTGAGGGCTTTTCCTAGGAAGTGTCATTATGCTGTCCATGTATCTGCAAAATGGGAATGTGGTTTAAGCTTGTACCCAACCTGGAAGTAATTCTAATCACTGAAAGAGCAAGGATGGGGCTTCCCTGGTGGCGCAGTGGTTGAGAGTCCGCCTGCTGATGCAGGGGACACGGGTTCGTGCTCCGGTCCGGGAAGATCCCACATGCCGTGGAGCGGCTGGGCCCGTGAGCCATGGCCGCTGGGCCTGCGCGTCCGGAGCCTGTGCTCCGCAACGGGAGAGGCCACAACGGTGAGAGGCCTGCGTACCGCAAAAAAAAAAAAAAAAAAAAAAAGAGCAAGGATGGCTTTCCCCCATTGCTGCCGCCCAGCAGAACACAGAGGCGTGCAACTGTGTTTAAGCCTGTTCCTCCATCATATGTTGTTTAAAACAAAACCCAATAAATAGCTATTAATTACTTTCATTTTGGTAATAACTTATCTTTCTATTTGCAAGGCTTTGTATTCAGTGCTAGTTAAGTCTGAGTGATGTTTGACATCCATCCATACTATATCACTTTTTCAGAATGTATAATTTTTTTTAAAAAAAGTACTGCTTTCCTAGGGTAGAGCATAGGAGGTTTGTGAATCTTGAAAAGCTGCAGTAGTTGAGAAAATAAGTGCTTTTACTAGCATACTGTCTTCCAGGATCTTAACCAAAGTATAATTTAAGGTTTCAAAATAAAGTTGCATGCTACAAAAAACACAAGTGGAAGATGACATAATTATTGAAGAGCATCCATAGATCTTTTCAGTGTCAAATTTTAAAAAGTAAATATGTACGCTTTAGGAAATGATCATGACTAAATCATAACTTTATACAAAATTGATGTGTGCATGCATCATTTTAAATATCAAATGCCTTAGCTTTAGAATATGATGCTATAAAATAGATAATACTTCATGAAAGATTATTTTATACATTATCATTTTAGTTTTTTTTTTAATGGGCTAAAATATCTTTCTGGACATTCATCCCTTTGGTTGGAATGCTTTTAAACATTTGGAATTATGATTTTATTTTAAGAAATGTTAAGGAGTTTTGAAAAACATTTTACGCCAGATAACACTTTGCTCTTCTGGGTAACGCTGTGAGCTTAAAAAGTAAGAATGCAAATAGTTACGCCTTTATGATATGCTTCCTTGGCTGGCTCCTAAAGCATATATCTTAATACAAAATAACCTGCAATAAACCCTATTGTATTACCATTTCCTGACAAGGTGAAGATTAATGTTGTTTCTTGACCTACCTCTCCACTGATGTAAACTGTGCTGCAAGGGAAATACAAATGTTATAGCACGGGTGCCAAGCACCCAAGTATGTGCTCAGTACAGATGTGTTAAATGAAAGAATGATAGTTATTTTAAAATGAAATACAACTTACTTATGTTAAGTAGACATTTAGATAACGAACTAAAAGTATCAAAGAAGTGAGTAATACAATCTCTGCTAGTTAAAGACAATAGAAGTGATTAGTGATTTTGAAAGCAGTTGAAGTGGTACATTGTAACCGAGGCAGGCTGTCTCTGAGCATCCTTAAAGCTGTTGCCTTTGGGAATACACTTCCACATTTATTTTCTCCTCAAATATGTCCCGTTTTTAAGGGTTTCATTCATTTTTTTCCCTTCCCCTGTCAACTGCTTACTACTATTTGCTGCGAGGTTTCATTGATAAAAGTTATCTTTTCAAGTAGAAAAATAAATTCCCAGGACTGCATATTCTCTTCCTCTGTTTTTCCCAAGATACCCATTAAAATTCTAATTTAAAGGCCCATATTTAATTAAGATGCCTTTTATTGTGCAGCTTTTTCAGTCATTTTGTTGTTGAAATAGAAGAACCATCATAAAAGCACGACATAGGTAATCTGAATGATGATTTCTAATTCTCAGTATGCCACTGAAAAGCTTCAGTGGCCACTTCCAAACGTGGAAGAATCTGTGAAGATACAGGAATACACTGTTAGACCCAAACGGTCTACGAGGGATTCCAACTCGCCCAAGAACCGCCAAGAGTCGAGAGCCGTTGCAACACGCAAGAGGTTTATTAGGAGCCGATGCACCGGGGTTCCCTGAACCTCACGCAGGAGGCCGATGGGGAACCCCTAAAAGCGGAATCACATACTTTTTATAGGTTTATTTACTCATAGGGCGGGTATATTCTCACAATGATTGGGTAAATGTGGTGACTTTTGAATTCATTGGCTTAGGAACTTTTGTCCCACCTTCTGGCCGTTATACTTGTTTGTTCATTGTGGCGGTTAGGGCGTATACCTGTTACGGGCAACTGGAAAATTACCCGCTGTCTGGAAAGTCCCCGTCAACTGAAAAACTCCAAGAATTGGTTTCGATAGGGAGAAGGAGTGGCGCACGATAGGGAGAAGAATTGGTTTACGGGAACAAGTGAGGGGGTAGAAAGTCCCTAAAGGCCCCACACACAATATATTCAAAGGTAGCCATTTGAGTGTCAAGAGGGAGATTTCTCACTCAACTTCGGTTCTACTGGAAAGAGGCTGAAGTATTAATTATATCATAATAGCCATACATTTAGAGTTGTACGTACAATGTTAGGATCCGATGGGTGGGCAAGTTGACGGAAAAGTGTCCTTGGTGGACTCTGCTCCTGTCTTTACAAATTCCACATTCGTAAAATGAAACTAATAAAGTCACTTTTTCATAGCCTTGTTTTGAGGATTAAATGAGTGGATCCTTGGCATGGTTCCTTACATAGTAAATGTTCAATAATCGTCAGCCGTTGCTAACATTATTATTATATTGCTAACAATATCATTATTCTTATTTATGTGATGAGCTCCTCTCCTCCTGAGGAGCCTTAGATTATTAATTTCTAAAAGGAGAAGTTTGGGCCCCACACCTCCTAGGCCCCTGACTACACCAAGATTCTGTGATTCATGAAGCCGGCTGTTATAGTTCACATATGTTCACCACATGATTAGGGAACAAAAGTAATTTTGGGAGCATTTGAGCCTCACCAAAATGGGGCAGTCCTGAGACTGCAGTGCGTTGATGTACAATCACTGGTGAGTCAAACCTTCTGCAGCAAGGGAGTGGATTTGTTGGAAATACAAAAGATTTGTTGGAAATACAAAAGGAAAATTGCATTTTACGGTAAAATGGTGACATGGTAAAAAATTTTAAAAAGACCATTGCCTTGGAAATCTGGATACTGGTGTTTTCTTCTGGTCTGTTCCTGACAAATAACACAGGCTAGTGACAAAGCTGGGACTCAGTTGCCTCTATTTGTGGGATGGATTAGATGTTGTCAAAGACTCCTGCCCTTTCTATAATTTTATGTTTCATTCAGTTCTAAAATTTCCCACAATGCTTTTAAAGAGTGTGTTACAAATATTAAAATCTCCATAATATTTGAAAGTTTCCATTTAACGTATTTTTTCACTTTGTCCCTTGTCTTCTCAATATTACCCAAATAGGTTGCAAAGTCAGCACTGAATTTTAGAATCCTTTTCTGAAAGCAAATTTACTTATTCTGAGAACTGTATTAAAATTGATGTATGGTTTTTCAGAAAGACTAATGATTATATGTTTTGTTTTAAAGGATAAACTTTAGTTGGCCATTTTTTTTAGACCAAAAACTTCCAGGAGATTCAGATTCAATGAAGCTTATGGTTTTTTTCTAATTGAACAGAATGAAAAAAAGTGAAAAGCAGTTGAGCCAGACTACATGCACCAACCTGTAAACATAAAACAATTACATAAATATGGAAGAAATATGATATTAGGATGAACTGTGGTTTAACAACCTTTTTAGGTGGTGTCTACTTGGATACATTATATATGTTATCAAATTAATATCAAATCTTTTCAAAAGTTAGTTCCATATTTTAGAATTTCATTCTATTCAAATCAAGAAACATTTGCGAATATACACTTTGATTAGTAGACATGTTACAGAAGAAAAGGAGAGATTTTCTTTTAAAGGATCTGTGTTTGAGATTATTTATGGATACCATTGTTTTTTTCTGCAAGATGCTGCCAGTCATTTGAATTCAATTTTTATTTTAATTTCTTAAATCTACATATGAATTTAAAAAATTGGATAGTTTAACCAGAAGTTCATATCATTTTATAATGTGACACATACTATTTTTTCCCCAAAAGGAAATGTTCAAGGCAAGTAAGAAAAAAAGTTGCTTTTATAGAAGAGAGAAAAAAATCTTAAATTCATAACTTTATGCAAGGTTGCCTGTCGCCATAAGCAATGCTAGAGTTCTGTGTTTCACAGCTGCAAAAATAATTACATGAGCTTTATCTAAGCAGCAATCTTTAATGGATTACATTTTGTTAGCTTTTCATTATATACTGTAAAAACCCAAATAACATAGTAAATGGAAAAGAAAAAAAAAACTCTTGATTTATCTGACTTAGACCTTTGATATTTTTGAAAGACATTTTATTCTTCATTGGTTTATTTGAGATATCTCAATTTGTAAATAAGATATAGTGTTACCAAGTTGGTTTTAAGCTCACCAAACAGAACAGTGGTGCAAATTATTTATTTTAATTTGAAAAGTATTTCACTTCTGCATGTTTCAAGGGTGTTAAAAATTTTCAGAGGTGTTATCTTAGATTAATAATGTGATCTAGCAAAAGCACCTACTGTTCGTTAAGGTCAGTTCATTTGCTTTTTCTATAAACCTTACATTTTATTTGTGGTGTATTCTTAATACCTAATAGTAGTGTAAATTCATAATTAGTGGAAGTCTTTGTACTCTGTTCTTTTATAATGTGCTAACAGTAGCTGCAGTTTTCAGTTCAGCAAGGCTTATCTTTGTGTCTGTGTATTTTATTAGTAAATAGTGTGTCTATGGAGTTAGACTTACAACAGTGTGGTGTGATCATATCTCCTTTGCTTTTTCCTTTTACTGTTCTTTCCAAAAATGAGGACAGACATCTCTTGTTTGAAGCGGTATTTTCCAAGTGTTAATACTGTCATATTGTGCCCAAGTTGTTGTAATATGTAGATTAAAAAGTGGTTTTGTTGAGTGGATATTAAGGCTTACTCAGATGTATGCATACACTTAGCTGGCATAGAGGAAGGAAAAGTAGAGAATTGTAAGAGAAAAGTATAGTATTTTGTAAGTCTCTAAGCTTATTTGGGGTTTTGAAACCAAAATTTAAGGGTGACTTTTGAAATCGTAAGTTTTTTTTTTCATTGTAGTACTTCATCCATGACATATTTTTAAATGCCATTGAAATGGAAACACATTCATTCTGGTACAAAATTGTAGTATCAAATATTTAATTCAATAGATTTTTAAAGATAAATATTTATCACTTCGAATCTGTGCACTTAACATACCAATGAGCATATTAAGTATCAAATTAGATTACTAAAATTGTTCACCTTTTATTACACACTGGGGGAAAATGGGGTGGGAGAAAGGTAACTAACATTTTTAGATTTTGTATTGAAGTGTGTATTTCCATTCCTGCTTTGTAAATATGCAAACAGAGGTATTAAGTAATGTGTTCGAGGTTACCTACCTCGTAAACAACAGAGCTGTGATTTAAGGCTAATTGATGCCAAATAATTCATGATTTCTTGGTGTTAACAAAATACTGAAGACAATTATACTGTATTAACTATTTTCGAAATACATGTTTGATTTATTTTCTACATTTTATTCCAATAATCGCAAAGTGAATAATACTGGTTCATAGTATGTTAGTATTATATTAGTATCCAGTTAGGATTATAGTAATGAATTGTTTCCTTCTCTAAAAAATTATGTTTAATAATATAAATGGGGTTAATAATATCTCTTATTCTGAGCAGGTTTGAAATTTAAATGAAGTAATGTGTACTCCTCACCAAATCCACAAAAACTAAAAAGTACAGAACATACAAAGTGACATGGTTGGTAGCAATGCTGTCATCATCACTGGTGCCTTTTAACACTGTCCCTCACTCAGTGATAATGGAAAAACAGACAATGTTTTGAATTTAGTCACTTTGCAAATATGTCTAAAGTTTTTGTAATGGACATATTTAAATTATAGTGACTATATACTGTTATACACTAGTTTGAAATATCTTTAAAATATTTCAGTCAAATGCATGCTTGGAAGTATATATATATGTTTTTGTTTTTTTTTTTAATTTTTTTTTTGTGGTACGCGGGCCTCTCACTGTTGTGGCCTCTCCCGTTGCGGAGTCCAGGCTCCAGACGCGCAGGCCCAGCTGCCATGGCTTACGGGCCCAGCCGCTCCGCTGCATGTGGGATCTTTCTGGACCAGGGCACGAACCCGCGTCCCCTGCATCGGCAGGCGGACTCTCAACCACTGAGCCACCAGGGAAGCCCTATTTTTACTTTTAATATTTTTGCTTGTATGCATGTGTAAGCCATTTAATAACAGAAAGCATCATCCCAACGTGTCATGTAAGTAAAAGGAGGGTTTGGTTATATTCATTAGCACGTGGATGGGAAACTGTAGGCAGTAGACAGAGAAGTGCAAGTTAGAGATAAGCCAAATGCTAACTGTGAGGGCACTAGGCAGCAAAAAACACTTGCCCACTGGCCTGTGAAGAATATCAAATTATCCCTGTCGTGTGCTTAAGGCCAGATATCATTATTAAATTGCATATGTCTGTAAGTAGATATAGATTTTCCAAGATGTACTGAGATAGCTGTTAGTAGTCGTTTACTATAATAAATGTCTCCTTCGCTGAAGTTCAGAGATAAGGACTGTATATTTCACCGTTGAGTGTAATGATTTAATCTTGTGCCTGCAGTACTACGGGATGACTTCAGACAAAACCCTTCCGATGTCATGGTGGCTGTGGGAGAGCCTGCAGTGATGGAATGCCAGCCTCCACGAGGCCATCCGGAGCCCACCATTTCGTGGAGGAAAGATGGCTCTCCGCTGGATGATAAAGATGAAAGAATAACTGTGAGTATTTAAGCCAGCGGTGGGGGACATTTAGAAATCCAACTGTGTATATCTTCACGAAAGAAAAAGAGAAAAAAGTAGGTGCTTTCAAATACAGGATTGCGTTAACTCCCATTTTCAATTCTTCTTTTCAAATAAATATATTTCAGTTCTCCTTGTGTTGACATAAAAATAAGTGAGGAAAATGCATGTTGTTTAGTTTGCCATTCAGTAAAAGAAGACTTTAATTTCTATGTCAATGTCTTAGAGTTAACACTTTTGTGTATGACATAATTATTTGCATCACTCAGGGCATATCAGATTTCTAGACGGTATAGTAAAAAATTATAAATAGAATTCAGAAATAGAGTATATTTCCAGAAGACTTCTTAAATCCCTTCAGAATTTTTATCTCTCTCTCCTTTTTAAATTGATTTTCTGTTCTGTAGAGTTTGACATCGTTTCTGAAAAATCAAATCTCATTCTGAATGATGGTTAATGATGGATTGATCTCATTCCAGAATAAAATAGTGTGACTAGATTACTGGATTTCACATTTCTGCTGTGATGTGAGTAGAGAAGTATGCTGTCTGTAGTAAGTAATGATGCGTTTTCTTCTGACAGCAGCGATTCTATGAGGCTTCTTTGCTTTTTCTATCTTGTAAGGCATTAACTAAAGTACCTAAGTAAACCAACTCTCGTTGATTCTATGATTGTACAACATTCCCCTTTTCTGTTTTCTTTGTTCTGCACATACTGCCTATCTATTGTGAATTTATGAGCCAAGATTTAATGTTTCCCAGGAGAATGTGTGTGTAAGGCTAAGGTCACTGCTAAAGTTGTAGAAGAACAAAATTATAACACAGACCACATAATCCTAATAAATGCTTGCAGTGTTTCTGAATAACCAGCTAGCAGATTAGCATGAAAATTAAATAGTGAGAAAACAAAAAAAGAGAGAAGGTTGTGGTGGACAGGGATTTAGAGACCTTGAAAGAAAATCAAGCATTTTTCCTGCTTTGATCCGAATTAGAATGAGTCTGTCAAATGATTAATTCTAGGAATTGGAGTGAGAAGGACCTAGCTGTACTTTTAGGAGATGCTGACAAGCCACATAGCAAAGTGAACTATATTTGGAAATATTGACTCGGGGAAATAGAGTTAAGGGAGCAGAGGAGTAGAGATTCTGGGACCAAATGCTTCTCCTGTTAGTGATAACGGATTCCTTTTAGACTTATGCACGATTAAGATAATATTTTCCCCTTTAAAAACTATTTTAAGTCGTTTGATGACCATTATCTGTAATTTACATTTTCCTACCCTAATAATTCAAACTCACTGAAACCATTATTATCCATCTCCTCCCTCATGTCTTTCCCGATTACCTATTTGTGTTTAATACAAATTAATGATAAAATTCTCAGCATTGGAGATGCAGCATTAAACAAAAATCAGTGAATGCCCTTCTGGAGTTTATATTCTGTGGTTAATTATGCAGATAAAACCAAAATAGATAGTATAACATATAGTATATTAGACTATAATAAGTCCTATAAAAAGTAATGAAGTGATAGATTAATTAAGATTGGGGTAGAATTCCAATTTTAAATAGAAATGACCAGAAATGCTCCCCATAAAGCTGTGAAAAAATTAAGGGAAGGAACTAGATAGGTATCTGGATAAAGAGTGTTCAAACAAAATAGTAAGTTCAAAGACCCTAAGGCAGGGTGTACCTCTACCATTCAAAAAAAAAACAGGCAGAATGGTCAGTGTGGATGGAGCCGAGTAGCAGAGTGAGCTGGGGGAGATTTGTCGGAGATAGCATCGGGGGTGACAGCTAGCCAGACGGTATTCAGCCACAAGAAAGAACAAAATAAAGCCATCTGGAGCAACGTGGATGGACCTAGAGACTGTCATACTGAGTGAAGTGAGTCAGACAGAGAAGGACAAATATCGTATGACACCGCTTACGTGTGGAATCTAAAAGAATGGTACAAGTGAACTTATTTACAAAACAGAAATAGAGTCACAGATGTAGAAAACAATCTTATGGTTACCGGGGGGGAAAGGTGGGGAGGGAGAAATTGGGAGATTGGGATTGACATATACACACTACTATATATAAAACAGATAACTAATAAGGACCTACTGTACAGCACAGGGAACTCTACTCAATACTCTGTAATGACCTATATGGGAAAAGAGTCTAAAAAAGAGTGGATATGTGTAAATGTATAACTGATTCACTGTGCTGTACAGAAGAAACTAACACAACATTGTAAATCAACTGTACTCCAATAAAATTTTTTTTAAAAACCCAAAACTAGCCAGACTGTCTAGGACCTAGTAGACATTGTAAATAGTTTGGCTTTTCCTCGAAGCAAGGTGTAAAGCATCAGAGTTTTCTCAGCAGAATCCTCCATGCTCTGCAGTACACAGTGAAGGGCGATAATAGCTGACGTGGAGAGCACAGTGGGAGTTTTTGCAGTAATCCAGGCAAAGGGGAAACGGTGGTTTGGACCACTCTCTTAGGAGGTAGTTTGAAGAGGAGAGGTTATATTCTGGATCTGCTGTGAAGCAATTGCCGACAGAATTTGCTAAGAGATTGGATGTGGCTTGTGAGAAAAAGAGAAGGATTACCTTAATCCATTGGTCTGAGCAACTGAAAAGGTCGAGATGCCATTAATTGTAAAAAGGGAAGATTTGGGATGGGAAGTATCAGGAACTCAGTTTTAGACACTGTAATTTTGAAATTCTTATTAGATATCCAAGTATAAGTGTCAAATAGGCAGTTGGAAACATGAGTCAGAAATTCAGAGTTGAGGTTGAGGCTGGAGAAAAATTTGAGTTGTGGTAGACATAACAAGTACTCATTACCATACAGTCCTCCCTTCCTTCTGGGCAGATGAAACACTCCCCAGCTTCCTTGCCACGGGGCAATTTCGCTGGTTCAGCTTCATGAGCTATGAGTGAAAATTAAAGACGTTAAATACTAGTGGGTGAGCTTCCAGCGCTCTCTCTCTTTATCAGGTGGCAACCAAGGAGGACACATGTTCCAGGACACCCAAAGAGCCTGGGTCCCTGAGTTAGGTGTAGTAGAACTTTCCACCCCATACCTCTGTCTTCCCATGGTGGACATGTAGAATGAATGAGAAATTTTTGTTGTATTAAATCATAGAGAATTTCCTAGCCCGGACTAATGTAGCCTATCTTAATGAATATGGGAGTCATCAGCATGTACATATTATTTAAAAACAGGAGGCTGAAATCACCAAGGGAGTGATTATACATAGAAAGGAAGAGAGATCCAGTCTTTAGCTCTCGCGGGAAAAGAGGCAAAAGAGCAGTGGAGACTGAAAGGGAGCAGTCAGAAAGAAAGGAGGAAAACTAGAAGGGCAGCCAACTGAAGATGGTGCTTTAAGGACGTGGCAATGACTGAATCAGTTGCAGCCAGTAGATCAAGTAATGTAAGGATTGAGAATTGACCATTGGAATTGACAACTTGGTCAGTCATTAATGACCTTGACAAGAGCAGTTTCAGGGAGTGGGGTTAAAACTCACTGAACTGGTACAAGAGAAATTGGAAAGATTGAAATCAGACACGTTAGAATTGTATAGACAATTCTTTCTATATTTTATCTAACACAACAGTTAAAAGATAAAGGTGTTGTGGTCTCACATTTTGAAAAGTCTTAGTTAATCTTGAAGGTTTTGTCTTGTGTGTACGCACATGCGTGTGTGCATTTTTTGTGATATTAATAGTTTGAAACTGCTGTGGTAAATTTGATTTTTTAAAAATTCTTGGAACTTCCTGTTATATCATATACTGAATTAGAAGAAATGTTATGGTTTATGCCAAAGTGCTTAATTTATTATAGGATTTTCATTTACATTTTGCTGTCTAGAAGATGTTACGCTGTAAATAAAGGGCACCAATGCCCCCCCCCCCCCATTAGCAGCTTATAGTCAATGTAAGAACCAACTGCTCTCAGGAATCAAACAATTTAAAGTTGCAATAACCTATGACTATGAAACGATGCCAAGATGTTAATGAATAAATAATTTAAAAATCATTTAAATGCTGTCAAAATGATGTTCCATGATAGTGTTCCTTATGCCAGGAAGTTATAATGTCTGAAAATTTTACTGTTTCTAAGACCATCTGTGTGTTTTGTGTAAATTATGACTGTTAAACTGATAAAACACTGGAGGTAAAACACATCTATACATGCAGGGAAATGAATAGATTAAAAATCAGCAGTTTGGATGCAATTAAATCATAATTGTTTTTGTTGGATTTCTTCCTTTAGGCAAAACTAAAATTGAGTAATTAAAACAAAAACTTAAAACAGAAACAGATGCCTGATGTTATTTCTAATTTTTTTTTTCAAAAATTCAAAGTAAATTCTTAAGAGAAGTTGGTTATTAGATATTTTATGTGATTCTTCTTTCCTGAGCTTTGTTTTTGAATGACTGTTTACATTTCTATTGTTAAAGTACTTTGCCAAATGTGTTGAGTACGGACAAACAAAAGATTAAAGCACATAATATCTTTATGAAAGACAAGTGAAGATTGCATGGTTATTGCTACAGTTTTGGTTATAGGAATTTCTAGAGTTCTTTGATGTGGTGGCTTTCTTTGTTGAAAATGTAAAGTACAACTCTCCCAGCTGTGAGAACAAAGCCACACCCTACAAAAAAGGAAAATATGTAATTGAATTGTAGCTGCACCTGTATGTTTTTGATGTTCTTAAGTCACTTCTTTTTACACTGACCTGTATTCTAAGCCAAATTTTAGATCTATGATGATTATAATGCAGGAAAATATAAAAAGCATTTTCTTATTTTCCTGCCTGAGAGGAGAATCTTTTAGAACTTTTTTGGCGTGTATTTCTTAGAATAATTTGAAGGAGGCCTTAGATGATGTTTGTCTCTAGTGTTCGTTCTTTTTTTTCTAAACCTTAGTGTATTTAGCATGAGAATATAAGTAGTTTAACTGGCAGGCTGGATTAAGTAGGTTTACTTCATATGTCTGAGACATAGTCATAACCATTATTATTAATAAATGAATTTTTGTCATAGAGATGAATCAGAGGACCAAAGACTTCTTTTTGATGTAGAATAACATTTCGATGTACTTTATAAAAAATGATATGTAGAGTTTATTTCATTACATTTTGGAAATATTGTACTTAAAGTCAAGATTATTTTGTATGAGTGAAAAACTGAGAATGTTAAGGTTGGAGAAAACAACTAATACCAAATACTGAGAAAAAAATTTGTGTTCAGTTAAAAAACTAAAATTGCCCTTGAATTAAAGAAAAAGATAAATACAGTTGAAAGTACATATCGCAAATAATTTCCTAGATTACAGAAGATCTGAAGTATGTATAAAGATTGTCAATCACAGAATTATGTTGAATAAAAGCTGACAACTAGACCCAAAAATGCCCAAGAAAAATTTTAGCATGATTTTGGGTTTTTGGATGGAGTCAATCATCATTGATAAAGAGAGAAGAGAAATTTACTAATGTCAAAACATTGTGAAATGGTATTAAGCTTATTAAAAAATTTGCCATTTATTTTATATTTGTAGACCTGGGTAGTTTTAATATTGTTACCTTGGCGAAAAGTTAAGTGTGTTAAAAATCAGGCTAGTTTTGGGGGGTCACACAACTGCAGAATGTCTGAGGCATCAGTTTCCCACATCTTTTTTTTTTTTTTTTTTTTTTTTTTGTGCGCCGG
>NW_020172694.1:334248-347833 GCF_003031525.2 Neophocaena asiaeorientalis asiaeorientalis
CCCCGCCATATCTTTTCTCTTGGCTCTCTACAAAAAGAAAATGCTCCTGGTGGTAGCTACAGGAATTGCAGGCATAAAGACAGAAGGAAATAGCCCATCTCTCACGGAGGATTTAAATAACACTTACTTAATTCATTTATAAGCATAAAAACAAATGTATTCATAAGTTACATGTATTAGGGTATCCAATAGTACCTAGGTGGTACTAATGAGACAAGATCAACTATATGGTTTACTTTAACATATGATAAATTTGTATAGCAAATTGATAACATTATTTTAACAAAAGAAAACGATAGTTATATGTATTTGTATATGAGATTTGATGATTTATGACTGGGAATTAAATCTTTGGACTTGGATTGATAAATTAATATTTATAGGAATAATAGTAAATCCTCAGTACATGGAACATAGTAAATATGCAATAAATATTTATGTTACAGCTCTTCCGGAATGTTACAGCTCTTGTGCTTAAGTCTATTATGAAAACAAACTGAAAAAACACCACTCTATTTTTTTCAATCTGAAGTTTTTCAAACAAATGTGTCGAGTTTTAGAATTGGTTATTGTAGGGACACCAACAATTTACTACTCTACCATAGTAATAACAATAGCTATTGTGTATTGAGCACCTGTCATGTACCAGAAACTTAATATTATCTCATTTAATCCCCTTTAAAACTCAATGAATAAGCTATTTTCTTTCCATTATGGCACACTTATACCTGTCAATTCAGTCTTATGGATAAGAGGAGGAGGAGGAGGATATTGATATTAAACCCTTAATGTAGCACTTACTATGTGCCAGGTCCTATTCTAAACACTTTATATATATTGACCCATTTTATCCTGACCCTGTCACACAGATACTAAAATTTCACTAGTGCAATGGTTAACTCCAGTTGACTGCGGGG
The DNA here is from genome assembly GCF_003031525.2 of Neophocaena asiaeorientalis asiaeorientalis. Taxonomy (NCBI): domain Eukaryota; kingdom Metazoa; phylum Chordata; class Mammalia; order Artiodactyla; family Phocoenidae; genus Neophocaena; species Neophocaena asiaeorientalis. Next base: position 335,166 of record NW_020172694.1, read on the forward strand.
ACACCTGCCTTTTGTTTTACTGACAACATTTTCTATAGGTCCTATAGATTTTGCTACATATATTAAAGACTCTGATTTGCTATCAATGCAAATTTCAACTCAGAATGGCCGTAACTCTTAGTTTCCGTTGTGAAATATTGCCTTTGAGTTTGTAAGGGTCTGGAGAGATTAGTTCACACAGTGGAGGTTATAGTGGTTTTGAAACTAAGCTTGGTACATTTGAGAATTAGTCCATATTATGTCCAGTAATAAAAACTGTAACATAACAAAGATCTATAAAATTTGAAGTTTGTTAGTTTCACAAACTATGGCACAGAAATGGTCAAGTTCGACCAAAGGTTATAGCTCAGATAAACTAAAATTATTTATTCTGGACACTAGAGGTCTTACCTCAAAAGATTTTAGGAGATTATCTAAAGAGGATGATAAATGACTGTTTGCCATTTGGCATTTAGGGAAAGAAGGACTTATATTAAAAGGGAATGAGTCAGAGAATGATTTAACTGACTGTACTTTATAGTTAATTGTCCAAATTGTGTATTAGCTAGGTTATAATACCATCAGCTGTACACACGTCAAAAGTTATTGCTGAAAATTTAAGCAATTATGACACATTACATAAATAAATGGATAATTAAGTCAAAGAAAATATTGATGTAGTAGCTTCACAATTTCATATAAATACAATAAAATATTGTAAAAACTAATATAGTAACAGTGCAATGTAAATGGTAAGATCTGCCTGGACTCAATTCTGAAATTCCAGAGTAAGTTTCTTCAAAATAACCTTTCACCGTCATTTATCCTGAATTATTTCATTTTAGTATTTAAAAGAAGAGCTTAAAAGACATTCTTTTCATGTTCGAAACTCAGCTTTTAAAAAAATTTTTATTTTTATTTTTGGCTGTGTTGGGTCTTCGTTGCTGCGTACGGGCTTTCTCTAGTTGCGGTGAGCGGGGGCTACTCTTCGTTGTGGTGCATGGGCTTCTCATTGCGGTGGCTTCTCTTGTTGTGGAGCACGGGCTCTAGGTGCATGGGCTTCAGTTGTTGTGGCGTGCGGGCTCTAGAGCGTAGGCTCAGTAGTTGTGGCGCACGGGCTTAGTTGCTCCATGGTATGTGGGATTTTCCTGGACCAGGGCTTGAACCCGTGTCCCCTGCATTGGCAGGTGGATCCTTAACCACTGTGCCACAGGGAAGCCCTAAATTCTTAGCTTCTAAGCTAAAATTTAGAGATGAACAATGCATGCTTTTCCCATCTTTTTTGTATGTGGCTTTGTGGCATAAACATTTTTGAATGACTTGTATTATTCTTTGAAATAAGCTGTGTCTTGAATTTTTAATTTTTTTCCTACCTGTCTTCAAAGCAGCATGCTACAAAATGTTTTATATGTCTCATAGATTTTCTTGTTACTTAATAGAAAAAATAATTTAGATTACAAAGAAATACTTTCATTATAAGTTATTTATTTCTATCAAATCCATAGTCCAGAAACCATTTTATTGTCAATTTCATCTACTTATCAAATAACCATATTGAGACTTTATTCATTCTTCTTTGAAAATGTGGAAAAAATTTCACAGCATCTATGTGTTTTAACATGATGAGCAAAGGTTAATTTAGTAGCCTTTTCTTAAGGTTTTTACTTAGATGGGATGACCAACCATCCTGGTTTGCAGGGAACTGTCCTGGTGTTAGCACTGAAAATCCCTAGTCCCAGAAGAATAACCCTCGGTTCTGGGAAAACTGAGACAGTTGGTCACCCTAAGCCTAGATGGTTTAAATGAATTGATTTATATATGAATGAGAAATCTCATTCATACAAGGTAAATAAAATGTAGTTTAAATAGAAGAGTTGTATCTATGTCATTTCTTTCATAAGCAAGTTAAAGACGTGAAAATCATTAGTGAAGTTAGGAGAAAAATTCAGTTATACATAAAAAATGATTTAACACCTCCCATTCCTCAGGCTAAGGGGTACAACTGTTAGAATGCAATATGTCATCAGTTCTTTTTCAAGTCCTTTTCTGCTTCCTGTGTGTCTTTGTAGGCTTCTTTGATTTCCCTTGTTGGTGTGATATTTTGGTAAAAAGCAGCTGACTCACATCCCATCCAAATCCCCAGTGTCCTCCAGATCCTTCATAAATTTGGCATTCAGCCCTCTCCTTGCCAATTACTTCCTTTCCCCCCAATTCCCACATGTCTCCTTCCTAAGCCATCTGCTTCTCCTCCCTTCCTTCGATTAGTGCTTTCCTCTGGTCTTCCAACTTCTTTCATTGTTCAATGTCCGTTGCTTCCTTTTCCCCTCTGCTCCCCTACAGGAAATCAACATGCTTAATGCAGCTGATGTCATAGAGCCCCTTTTCCCTGAGAAGTTAAATTTGTGTTCCTGAAAAATAAATCTGTAGTTCTGTTGTGTGAAGGTCAAAGGAAACTGGTGTATTGAACCAGAATTTTTTTCTGCCCATCTTACATAAAGAGTCATGCACATTATATATCATCTTTATTAAAGAATAAAAATTTTATTCATGATGTTTTAAAGAATAAAAACTCTTTTTAAAGAATAAAAATGTTATTCATGATTTAAATATAAGTTAATATGAATCTATAATATGAATCATGAGACTGAAGAAATGAGTTAAAAAGTAAATTTATATCCTATCATACTTAATTTTCAAATTTAGTCATTGAAATACAGTATTAGTAAAATTAAACAGTTTCATATATTATAAGACAATGTTTTAAAACCTATATGCATGATTTTATGGACATTTGATCTCTATATATTTCATCATATCCATCTGTGAAATTAATTGTCTAATGATACCTATATTGGTTTACAGTGTCCTTGTGGGAATCCAGTGAGGAAATACATGTTACATGTCGTTTTAACTGGTGACACACTCTGTACGTATTAGTAATCAGTATTCTGGTGATTATTGTTGTACCTGCCTGAACTCTGGATAAATTTAGCAATCAATAACTTGATGGAAAAGGAAAATCAGGAACTGTTTATGCCACAGCAATTTCAACTTTTCTGAATTAACAAGAAGACCATATATGTATATGAAAACAGACCCAGCATTTGTCTCACCTAAATTTCTATTTATACTGATTTACAACTGTGAGAAAATCAATTTCTACAGAATCACCATGAGTATTTAGTGCAGGTGAATATTATGAGTAAGTAAAGTTTTCAGACTAATATTGATATTAAGAAACTAATTTAAAATCCTGTATTCACCCCTACTGTGAAATGCAATAATCAACTGGGGGTTCCTCAAGAGAATTAAACCCTAATGCCCTAAGGCATCCACTCTGTGTAATAAATTGACTTTTCTCCCGTGCATCTAGAACAGTCCTAGTTATGTACAATTCTCGGGGGAATTGAGAAATGCTGTGATTCAGATGAGGTTCACTGGTTGAGAAAGGCTGGTTTATCTTCCTAAGGAACATCCTGAACCTTTTCAGAAACTTGTAATTCTATTTAAATAATTAAACACACACTCATCCTGTTTGGACGCTGAAACTAGAAAAGAGAAAGCCAAGCATCTCAGGCCTACCTGTGAAGCCCAAGTACTCTTTTGAAAGGATTTTAATAAACTAAGGCCTTCTCAGTTCTAGCACACAAATTAGTTTAGATGACAATATAGTTATAAATATAATTCCAGTGAGTATTTATTTGATTATTGCTCTCTAGATTTTCATTATTTGTGTGTTAGACGTGCATTTAAAAGCTTGGATACTAAGAGTTTGCGGTACCGAATTATGAAAGTCTTTGCGTATCCAATTCCCTCTGCCTAGAATGTTTTGAAACCTACACCGTCTTTGTCTAGCTCACTCATTTTCAAGTTCCAACTTAAAGGCAAGTTCTTCAGAGGAGCCTTCTGCAAAACCCTACTCTGCACTTCCACACTAGATTTGACTTCCTATTATCTGTTCCTTTTCCTTTTGCTAAATATTTCTCTTTTAATCTATTGCAAATCATTACTTATATATTACTCATTGAATATACATGACACATAAAGGCCAGCCGTATTCCCTCTGTCTTGTGGTTGGAGCTCAATACATATTTCTTGAGCAAATATTAAATGAATGAAATATAAATCATAATAATGTCTTCTAGTATACTCAGAACTGAAAAGTTGCTAATATGAACATACTTGATTCTATTTCCATATGCACTTATATATTTACTTTCTTATTCCCTTATAAATTGGAAAGGAGGTATCATCCATACCATTTAGTTTTTTCTAAAGCACATTTTTTTCACTGCCTTATCAGCAAGAGAAGGAAGAGATATTATACAGGTTAATTATGTGAGTAAATATATTTCTGTAAGTGTGACTTACAGATACTTACAGAATCTTAGAGATGGAGCTGAGGAGAGATGGTAAATAGGCAAGTCCCTTCATTTTTAAGAAAGAACGGGAAGCCAGGGGAGTAGATTTGCCCTGAGTCACTTAATGGATCTGTATCGTGAGTCAGGAATAAGAGCCAGACCTCTCAATGCCTGTTCTGATTTTCCCATGACGAACTAGACCTGATCACCCCTTCTCAAACAACACTTAAATTTAAGATATTTCCTAACAAAAAATCCACAGGTAAAGTGTTTTACTGGACTCATTTCATACAATTTTGCTACTTGTTTTGGTCCTAAATTCAGTATTTCTTATCTTAGTACTAGTTATAGAAAGTATTATTTTGGGCTTCCCTGGTGGCACAGTGGTTAAGAATCCTTCTGCCAGTGCAGGGGACATGGGTTTGAGCCCTGGTCCGGGAAGATCCCACATGCCACGGAGCAACTAATCCTGTGCTCCACAACTACTGAGCCTGCGCTCCAGAGCCCGCGTGCTGCAACTGCTGAGCGCACGTGCCTAGAGCCCGTGCTCTGCAGTAAGAGAAGCCACTGCAATGAGAAGCCCAGGCACCGCAATGAAGAGTAGCCCCTGCTTGCCACAAGTAGAGAAAAGCCTGCACTCAGCAACGAAGACCCAATGCAGCCAAGAATAAATAAATGAATAAATAAAGAAAAATAAAGAAAGTATTATTTTCTATATTTTCCCTTATTATTTTCAATTATTTATCCACTGGGTACAAACATGGCCTTGTGTCATGTTGATTAATAATTCTGTATGCATTTTTGCTTTATCAGTTATGTTTTTAAGAACATATCTAAATTCATCTTAAGTGATTGATTATCTGAGATTGCCTCAGGATTTCATCCAATAAATAAAAATAAATTACAGCAATTTAAATACTAAGTTAAGGTTAACTTATGGCCATCTTGGGAAAGTCTGAAGCTCCTTTTTTGAAACTGCATTAATAACTAGACCTTGGTCACATCCTTTAATTGTTGAAAATACTAAGCTAATAATACCTTCCCTATTTATTAGGCTCATAATGAGAATCAAACCAGAGCAGTGAGAGTGTTTTGAAGACTCACAATAACTGCCTTATTGTAAGGTGTTATTTTAAGTAGTGCTGTCATGATTTTCAGTTAATGTTCATTCTGCATTGATATTAATAACTTGGAGAGGTAAGAGACCAGAGATTTTTAAGTTCAGAATGAAAAAGAACCCTTTTGTATTATTTAGTGGACAAAACAAAGCAAACAAACAAAAAACGCTGATAAAAATGGTATATCCTGTTTCAATCAGTTTTTTTTTAAGTGTACAAATATATGAATCTCCTTCTGGATGCCATATACTTTTAGGGACCTCTGTAATTTATAGTCTGCGTGCCCATTTTTGTCTGGGTCCCTTGAGACACCTAGTTGTAATTCCTAATAAAATCCTTGTAAGTCCATATAAAATGACTCAAGTACCGCAGAGAGGGTGCAAGTACGGTTGGATGCAGAGATAAAGTAGCAGAGGCTAAAGAGTGCCAGATAAAATATTGTCTAGTTTAACGAATAATCTTTCGTGACTTCAGGAAACAATATACTATAATTCAACTTTGAATTTTCCTCTAAGAAGTGTAATGAACTTCCATATGAGTAAAAGTCCTAACATACGTGAAAAATCAGAATACTCTTGAACAGTTTGGTATTGTACAATGTAGATTTTTTTATCCAGCTTTATGTTAATGTTGACTGTCAGTACTCTTTTAAATCTCTCAAGATGATTCTGGCCTTCTGAATTTTTTTTTCCAAATATGTTTCCTCCAAAACAGTTTTGAATATTCTCCCAAAATCTAGTCCCACCCAAATGTTAGTTTCAGGAGTGCCTGGCAGATCTGTCTAAGCCACCTTTGGTATGGAATTCTGCCAACTCCTGAATTTCACTGGGCCAAAACCTGCTGTGGATGTATACTGCTGTTCAGCATCCATGATCCTTCAGTCAGAGGAGATCTTCCAGAAAGCAGAAAGTGTCTCAGAAATTAGAGTAAACAGCTAAGAAAGAGTTATAGCTCATAATTCAAGGTAATTATCAATACAGTATACTACCAGAAGTATTATAACTCTACAGAATGAACACACATGGTCAGAGACAGAGCTCATAATAGGAATTGCTGATTAACTTAGATAGCTGACTTACAAATGTTGTTGTCCCGTTTGTTTTTTCCTTATAATGCAGGCTCACTAAAGCAGCTGGGTTTCTTCACTTTCCAAGCACTTTGATATATTTGATCAGGCCATTACATTTTTCCAAATAGCCAAGGACTAGTGGAATTTTACTACTGTCTGGGAGCACTTTGTTTAATTATAGGTTAAAGTAGTTTGCCAAATTAAAGGTACAATCTTCTGTGGTTTCAACGATGGTGTTCCAACCAGTTTATTTTATTTTCAATGTTCTATTAATCACGGGTGAAATGTTTCTCTAAAGATACAGTTTTAAAATTTATTTAAAACCTTGCTTATAAATCTTGCCTATAATTTGGAAAATATTTATATCATATCAGAGTACTGTTTCATAAATTCTGTTTTTAAAAAGTTGACTTTTCTAGATGCTTGTGATTTTGGTGTTTGCCCATGATGGCCCAGACATAATTTTATTTTTCTGTTTACCACAGGAAGAATGAATTGTAATCTTTAAAAGCAAAGTAGTAGATTCAAAAGTGCATTTGATTGTACAGCATTTTTTCCTTAAAACATAGTTAAAAATGCAGAAATCAAAGAAATTATTTTAAGCCTTTAAACTTAAAATTATTTTTAATCTGAGCAAAGGGGTTGGGCTTTCCTTTTCATAGTTTACAATTGGCTAAAATTGGTTTTATCTATTTCTCCATCTTGTTCATATTGTCACTTTTAAAGAAGCTCTCTCCAAAAATAATCCCAAATCTTATGCTGAGGCTGATGTCTTCTCTAATCTAATGCTGACTCTGCATTTCTTTTGTCTAAAGGTGAGTTGTTTTAAAAGTACTAATACTCTGTTGGTAATATCTGACCACTTCAATTTTTATCTCCTTAAGCCCCAAAAATTTGATAATATGATAAATCATACACTTGTAAAATAATGCGGTGTGCATTAACAAAATTACTAACAGATGGCACAGGTTTTCTCTCCTTAAATCTTACATATCTAGGTGATCACGAAGCTTTAAAGGCTGATCACACTAGGAGAAGGCTCATGTCTAAGTCACCTTTAAGAGCGTCATCTTGTATGGGAAAATTTCAAAAGCAGGTGAACTCAATCTGTATAATACTGGTTGAAAATAATGGAACTCTGTCTCCTTGAGTGGATAAAGTGTAATTTACTAAGGAATCCATTATTTCTTTGCCTTTTAACATTCATGGTGTCACTCTTCTCTCTCCTAGACACATCACATCACCATATTGCTACATACATCATGCTTATAAAAGATCATGTCAGATTTTCTCATCTTTATTAGGAAACCTTATAAATATTCTGTTCAAATTTTAAATATACCATAGTAATAAGTACATATTTATATGGGGAAAGAAGAGCTATTCCTCTGTATAGGAACTAACGTTAAGATATTTACCTAACTAGATTTCGCCTGCAAAGAGCACATGCATATGTGGAATGTAAACATGCACATCTTTTCCACTGGCAGCTAGATGGATTAATGGCAATTAGATTGGCTATCCCAATCACTCAGGTTTAAACATGGAGTGTAATAGATGGAAGGCCATCAATCTAATGGACTCAGGGAGGTCCACCAATAGCACCTATTTCTTCGCCAAGCTGTTGGTTCTCGCAATCTATACAAGACATTGCCAATTTGCAGTTTGTGGCATGAGAAGCACAGAAAACACGAGCTCTTGTTTTCTGTCCAAAAGAAAGTGCACTATGTAAACTTTACTTTGGATTTATGTAGAATGAACTCCAATCACTTACTAAATTATCTGGAGCAAGTTTCTGATATTCTCTGAGCATTAGTTTTCTCATCCCCAAATAGAAAAATATACCTCACCTGTGAGACTGTTGTAAAAATGAAAGATGATGCATGCAGCAATGTCATATACACAGCACATGTTGCCGCGTCATGGTTCTCATTAATCACAAAAGTAATGGTATTCCAGATTGTTGTTTAAATACAGTAGTACATTTACGAAATTTACCACAGGTTCACTGATGTATTTTTCATGTGTTTGTGGAAAAAACTGCCAAAAGCATTTTACACTTAGGACGTAATTTTTTTCAGGTTTTTCCAGTTGTTAAGTCATTTAAAACTCCTACTGAAACATTAGAAAATTTAAATGTATTTATTACTTTTGTATGAAGTCATCAGAATTTGAATTTGTCTTCCACAAGACAGTAGAAAAGAGTGTACTTCTAACATAAATTCTAAAATATCAAGCCTTTTTATGAAGAGATGATGACTGAAATCAAAGAATTCCATGTATCCTACATCTCAGATCTTGAAAAATCTGATAGTGGACTTTCTATGTGGGTATTGAGCAAGATTCTAGAGATACAACAAACTCCTTGCCATTGCAGAACTTATATTTTATATAGAAGAGAAGCAACAAGCATAAGATCAAGTTTTTTATTTGTTTGTTTTTGTTTTTGTTTCGTATTGACTTTATCTTGCGCCTTCATTTTCCCACTGGCTGATATCACTAACACCAAAACCTTTCCCTCTACTCAATCCTGAAACCTCCTACTTAGGTTTGTATGGAAGCAACCTAGGATTCACAAAATTCTGAATTTCAAATCAAAGTTCAAATATTACAACTCATAGCCTTAGGGTTAGGAGCAATCCAAAACACTGAGATCCTTAACAGCATTAATACTTTTTGCACTACATTTTCTGTTCAGTATGTTTTTGTCTTGACTGAGGAACCAAACCATTTACGGCTGAGAAGCATTGTCACAAACAAGTGTCATTCCAAATGGTGTCTGAAATACTCTTCAGATAGACATTTTCTCTTTTGTTTTCACAGATAACTATAGAACTATAAGGGGCAGGATGCATTTATTTTGATTTATTTGTCCACAAGTTAACCATTAGTTCTCAGGAAATAGAAGTACATGTGGATAATTCTGAAGGTTAATGTAACCCACCAAAAAGAGTTCATTTAAGCCCTAGCTCAAACCTTTCTTCCCAAGATTTCATTCTCTTCCTTACATGTGTAAATTAGCCTACTTGTTTTCTCTTAGGTAGTTTGTAGATATATATTCATTTGTTTTACCATGTGCAGTGGTGGAGGAGAGGAGGTTATCGTCTTTTATCTTATCATCTGTCCCTTATGAAATGAGGCACACATTTGCCAAGTAAGAGAGCTAGGTTCCAGCAGTCTTGTGATCAATAAAAGAGAGTGAAGCAACTGGCCATATGGATATTGAATCTCTGACCGACCCTGTCTGATGAGCCTTGACTCTGATTAATCAATTAAGCCTGTCACTTGCAAGTCTCTTCTTGTTCTCCTTTGACTCTTTAAATTAAAATACCACAGAATGGGAATGAGTGTTTATTTCAATTTGTAGCTACTTTAGGGATCTTCATACTTGTATAGAATCTTAATAAACAGTATTAAATGCTTTTATTGCTTTTTCATTTTTGCAAGTTACAAATATGTTTCCATAAAGCAATTCTCCTTAGTTAATTTCTGTACTTCATTTCCAGAAAGTCATCCTGCATTTCTAAATCCAAGAATCCCTTATATACTCAACCTTGGTTTGACTTTGTCTGCCATGGTTATATGTCTTCTTCACAATATAAGTGAATTTAAATTTCAAGAGTAACAAAATAGTGTCTCTGGAAAAGGCATTATCTGAGCAATGCGTTTGGTGGTGAGGGAAATTCTCACACTGGATCAAAATTGGAGAAAAGAACTGAGCATAAGAACCCATGGTGAAGAAAAAAGATTTACTATTTGAGAAGTATTTTCAGCTGGTCCGCTTGTAACTCAAAAGAGCCAAGTGTTTGAAAATGAGCTTTTCTCCCCTCAAATATGATGAGCATTTGTCAACTTTATTTCTAGAGTATAGTCATAATTCCTTCATAGATTTTTATTTCAGGCTGTCCTAACAGTGACTGTATGTAAATTCAGAATTATAGCCAGATGGTTGGAAGAGGTGATAAAAAGCAATCCTGGTTTCGTAGGAAAGTGAAAATTGCCCATAAGACTTTGTTTTTACCTTTAAAACAGCAGGACATTGTTTCATGAGACCTGTGGAGGAACGAATACATTAACTTTAATGACTAGGAACTAAATTAATACTACCATGAAACACGTAGAATTTTCAGAGGTAAAGATCAATCGACTTACTTACTTTGCGGGGATAGCTAGCAAAGGCTATTTTCTTCCCAAACCACTCTTTATATTGCCTCCTTTTTATAGGATTCACTTTGGGGTTCTGATCTTAATGACTTGGGAACCAGATACCTGGGGAATTAGCTAAAAGCCCTCACTGTTTCATCTGCTCTCCATTTCACCAGCATTCGGCAGTTGTCTGCCCCTGGTTTAGAATACGATAAATTAGAGATGGCTTTCCCGGTTGACTGGTTCAAGAAAATGGGTGCTCAAGAGAAAATGCCAAACCCAAGTCTTCATATTGACTTTGAGCCATGCTTAAGCAAGCAAAATCGGTGTCTTTTAAGGAGACTGGGTTTCTCTTTTCTATTATTCCTTGTTAAAATTAGGATTCATGGCAAGATCCTCTGGTGATATAAACTAGATAGATAGAAAGGTAACAATTTATACCTTCACAAAGAAAATCATCCTCTCCCTTTAACTAACTATGCCTCTCTGCAGGGTGGCTCCCACTTGCCTGCAATTAGCAAAACAGCTCTTCCTGATATAGTCTATATCGAATTATCCTGGGTGTGGTTCTGTGGCAGCAAAGAGCCAACTACCAATTTATAAATTGCTATGAGGAAGAAATGAGAAGTTTAGTCGGAGAAATGAAAATCACAGAGAAATGCAGCTGCCATAGTCTTAGGCAGCGATTCTCCCAGGCCTGTGTTCTCAGCTGACAGCTCACCAAGCTGTGTAGAGAAGCCACGTGTCCCCACTGGGATAATTGCTTTTTCTGCATGAGTCTCTTGTTGCTTCTCTCTGATGATCAAGTGTGTTTAAACTCCTGGCAGAAATCATGTTGGTTTTTAAATGATACTGTAAAGTGGACCAGCAAACAAATGAAATTGGATCATGTTCTCTTGTATGCATGTAGCCCAAGCAGATATGGGATGCCAATGGAGAGATCCTAATTGCCTGTTTTTCCTCTCAATTCCACTCCTAATAGAACAGTTGAAAGACCTACAATAAGTTGTGTTTTTTTTTTTTCCTTGTAATGCTGTTCCTTTTAATGTCACCAAGTAAAATGTGGAATGGTCATGTGTTTTCAATTTGTCATTTTCATAATTTCTTTACGATGTATATGTACTTATCCAGGCATCCTTTTGTTGTACAAGATTTTTTCATGAAAATCTCATGAACATTGTTCATACCATAAGTAGGCTATAAAGAGGAAGGGAGCTTTGCATAAGAATGGGCAAGCAAATGGATTAGTATCATTCAGGTGAAAAATTTTTACAGTGTGAATGAAATCTAACTACATTTTTTAATAATCTATAGTAAAAAAAGTATCGTAAATATTAGCATATAATCTATTTTTTCTTAGTTTAACCCATCCAAGAGACACAGTCACTCTCATTTTGTATCACGAGTCTATATTGAACTGGTCCTGAGTACATGCCAGCTTTGCCTAACAGCTTTTGGATGATGAGTTTGAAACCAGATCACATCTCATCAAGAAACCTGAGTGGGAAATTTAAGACAATGCATTTCTTTTTCCTTCTCCCCCTCTTCCTCTTCCTCCTTCTCCTTCTTTTTTCTCTCTCTCTTTCTTTCTCTCCTTTTTTTTGAGGTCTCTGTGAACCAGAATAAAATAAGAATAGAAAGAGTTGAATTTTTTTTGGAAAATATATTGAGAGGCAGTATAGCCTTTATGAAATAAACTTTGTTAGCCAGGAGGGAGAACTGTGATTTGCCTAACCATGGTTTATTGTTTATTTATCTATCTAAAATAAAACTTATGTTTGAGACTTTAATATGAAATCATGTTGTTATGGATACATGATATCAGTTTTAAAAACATTTTGTGTGACAAGATTAGTACAAATAAATAGAATAAATAAAGGTTAAGTTCTTGACATTTCTTCTTATACTTAAGAAAAGTGTTGATGGTGACAAGAGTAGTAGATAGAAATTGTTTTATATCAATGTTTTTTTTTTTTTTTTTGCCGTACGCGGGCC
>NW_020172694.1:347881-353220 GCF_003031525.2 Neophocaena asiaeorientalis asiaeorientalis
GCATCCCCTGTATCGGCAGGCGTACTCTCAACCACTGTGCCACCAGGGAAGCCCTATATCAATGGTTTTTAAAAAAAATTTTTTTAATTTATTTTTTGGCTGCATTGGGTCTTCTTTGCTGTGCATGGGCTTTCTCTAGTTGCGGCGAGCAGGGGCTACTCTTCGTTGCGGTGCGCATGCTTCCCATTGCGGTGGCTTCTCTTGTTGCAGAGCACAGGCTCCAGGCGCACGGGCCTCAGTAGTTGCGGCACATGGGCTCAGTAGTTGCGGCTCACGGGCTCTAGAGCACAGGCTCAGTAGCTGTGGCGCACAGGCTTATTTGCTCCAGGGCATGTGGGATCTTTCCGGACCAGGGATCACGTGTCCCCGGCATTGGCAGGCGAATTCTTAACCACTGTGCCACCAGGGAAGTCCTATATCACTGGTTTTTGATAGTGGAAATTTTTCAAAAACTTACATTTTTATCTGCTTACTAACTCCATTAAAATTTAGGTTCCAAAGAGTGAAACAGCAAAATCATGAAGGTGTATATTCAAAAATATAAAGTACCTACACATGATATTCAACCATGATTAGAAAAACATGAAATTATTTCATTCTAGACATGTCTTTTTTACTAACGGCTCTTAAGGAACTGCTTACCTGGGAGTGTGAATAAGAAATATTGCCAAATGAGAAATACTGTATTCTTTGATATTGTATAAGATCTGCATTATATGAATTATCTTTTACTTGGTTATAATTTTTTTAACTGCTATGAGACGTGTATTTTATCCAACCCTTTGCCTATCATTTGTACAATATAATTATACTACCGCCAGTGTTTTTCCTTAATTTAGAATGCAACAAAGCATAATTGATTTTGAAAGGTACTATGGTGTATGTTAGAAGGTATGGATGCTTCAGTTGGAATTGTTTACATTAAAGGTTGATACCACTCTTGCAACCAGATTGGAAAGTAATGGGTATATTTCCATTTCCTCCCATTCTCTGTTCCCTGATCAAACAATATATCTTTTTTTTTTGAGGGGAGTGGTTATTTTTGTTGTTGATTTAATGCTAAATGTTAAAGAAATAAAAACTGTTACTGTGACTCTTCTTTACATGTCTCTGTTGGAAAGAGTCCTTAGGAACCACCCAAAACTGCCTTGCAGTTTAGTTCACCAAAGAGAATGTCTGGGGCCTGTGACTGGCCATCTGGGGTACCTGCATCTCATGGTCATTAAGAAGTCTTAAACCCATGCAAAGTACTTCCCTTCTAGTTCACAACAGTTTGATATCTGTTCTACAGGTCAAAGATCCAGGCAGAATTGGCAGCATTGCTATGAAGAGATATTCTGCCCAAAGAGACTTAGTGAATTGTTTAAGGATGATACACTAGACTATAATTCAAAGCCTCTCATCTCATTTACTTTGCAAAACAGTATGAAAACAGTGGTAAAGAATCAAGTGTCTCAGAACAAATAATTTCTAAACCTGGGTGCTTTAAAATTTTTATTCCTCCTATTAACCCTGCTTATTAAGTCTTTACTACTGTAAATGAATATTTCTGAGTCTTTAATCTTTTAGAAAATTGTAAAAATTAAGTACTGCACCATTTCTCATTGGTATCAGAACACCTATTTGCATCTTACGTATATTGTTTAAACATATATCTCTTTTAGCATTCTAGATCAGTGTTCTTTTAATCCATTGTTAGGATCTATTTTAAAAATAGTATTTATAGTAAGAAACAGATTTTGAATGCAAAATCTACTAAAGGAAATGAGATAAATTATATGACAGTTTGGTGGTTAGCAATTTGAAATCATCTTTGAAGTCTTTAATAAAATTAGTGGTTTCATTTTTTGGTCTGCTGAATTCAAGTCACATTAGGTTAATGTAATTAAAAGCAGAAAAGATTTTGTGTAGCCAAACTAGTTAATTAGCCCCAGTTGGTTTAGTATATTAACCTAGTGGTGTATGGATAACATTGTCGGGGTGATGCCTGAAAAACAATTCCTGTGTAACAGATACTGCAAATCACCTGACTTGCTTTAGGGTAGAAAATGACAACATACCAAGGGGTTCATTTTAAGTTCATCTTTATTTCTGATTTTAAGCACTGATTGCAGAGTGAGCTGTATATGCCATAGAATAACCAGACAAAAAGCTTACTTAATTTACTTTTTAAAAGAAAGCATGCTTCTATATGTGCAAAGATAATGTTCCTTCTTGTATTCTGGAAGTAAGAATTCTGATTGTGGTTTTTCATGCTTACCAGAAATATGAAATAATTCTCTTCACTTTTGTTTGAAAAGCTACATCTTATACCTGATTTTTCTATATCATCTTGTTACTCAGTAAACAATGCAATAAAGGAGATGAAAGCATTCTAGAAGAGATTTTCAACTACTTCAGAGAAGTCTTAAAGTACTAGGAGAGAAGGCTTTTATCCCTAAGGTATATAATCATTTATAGCTTCTTAAAGGGAAAATGCTAGTATATAAGAATCCTATATATCAAGTACATTGAGGTATTCCATACCTTAATGTCACTAAAACTTTTTTTTTAATCTGAAACTGTTCTGAAGAAAAATATAAAGGATAAAGATATTTGAAACTTTAACATTTTTCCCACCTTTTCCTTTCTCCTCCTGTCTCCTTCCCCAGAAGTAGCAACACCACTAGGACCTTTTTTGTTTTGTTTTCACCTAGTATGTAGTTAGCCGAGGCCCCCCTTTAAGTGCCGTCTAGAGCTTATGGAAATGTAGGCTTCTAATGTGGTTACTACTGCAGGCTGATAAGGTAGATGGTAATGAGGAAGTGGGACCTCTGCTTCAAGTCTTGACATAGGCTAGATGCCATATTGTCGGAAAGCTTAACTCTTTCTGCTTCTCCACTACCCGGTTAGGTTAATTGAAGTAGAGCTGCTGCAGTGCAGTGTTTAACATTGTGTCTGTTCATTATACAAACTCATTTTTGATAGGTTTACAATTCGGCTGTCAGATCCAGCTGCAGGAAGAGAGCTGCCAAGAAATATTTCTTAACTTGTTTTAAATAGTGCTATTTTCACATTTATGGTGTTTTGTATGTGTTAGACATATTCTTCCTTTCTCTGTAGAGAGAGGAAATGTCAATTTTTGGTTTACAAAGGAGCACTAAGATTTAGAATGTGTATAGTCACGCTTTACAATCAATATTTTTATATGACAGCATAAAATGGTGATTGTTAATAGTAGGTACTGCTTTAAAGCTGGTACGTTATATTTGATCGGGGTTAAAGCACTATGTTTTTTTCTATTCTTCTGTTTGTTGAAAAGAACAGGCCACCATGCAGTCCACATTTGTGACCATAGAGAATAGAATTATGGCTTTTGGTTTGCTCTGTTTCAATTCAGCCACTGACATAATGCCAAAATCAATTTGAACTCGTAGAAACTGAAGACTACCATTTGCATCCGTTATTTTGTGTGTTTCTCTGTTTTCAGTACTTTGTTGTTTCTTCCTTCACTTTTGTCAATTTCTGTCTCCATCATCTCCTAGGAAATAAGTTTCTCCCAGGTTTGGTGAGGCTTGTTTGATTTTCCATTTAAGTTGTAATGTTCACTTTGGGGTTTTGAACCATTATTGCCAGTGAGTGTAGAGTAGAATGTAGGGTTTTATAGTGAAATTGTCTTGTTAATGGGATGGAAGTTGTGTAGGCGTATTTATACTAACCTGGGGACTCTCAGTGATGATTTTTCCAAATAGAGTAAACATTAATGGTATTACATGATTTTAATCCCTCCTTCCTTTTGTTATATTAATCCAGCTTTTATCCTTAGGCCAGAGCCAGGTCTTTAGAACAAAGTTTCTCAACATCAGCACTATTGACATATGGGGTGTGTGATAATTCTTTACTGTGGTGGACGCCTTTGTGCTTTGTAGGATATTATTGAGCTGAAAATGCAACTTAACAAAGAAAAGCATGAATCACATGATTTTACTTTAGTAAAAGTGTGTATGTATAATGTATATTTTATATCTATATTTCCATATCTATTTATCTATATCTATATTGAGAGAGAGGGAGGTACAAAAGAAAAATGCTCATAAAGTATTGACAGTAAACTTTTGGAAGGTTTTTTCTTTTCATGTGACATTTATTTGTTCTTTTTATTTATTCTGTTTGAAAACAGGTAAGTATATATGAAAACAATAAATCTATCATTAATATATCTTGTAGCTGCTATAAACCTTTATGAAAATGCTTCGGTGGATAATAGACTAATTTTATCTACAAAAGCAGTTTGCATTCATTAAAAATCTTTCGAGTGACTACTATATGCAGACATTTTTCTAAGCATGAGGGATAGAATCATGAACAATGCAGAGAAAAGTCCCTGGATGATTTTTATAATGACACCTAGAGAATCATGGTCATTTTTTAAATAAAAAGACTGAAAAATGTCAAGTTCTAAAGGCACAAAAATTAAAACTGCTCTATTAATATTTTGTTTGTCCTAACACATAAAGACTTGGTCGCAATATCTAGTTTGGATGTCTGGATTGAAATAAAGCAATTTAGGCATTCCAAAACACTGTGACCCCACTTTAATAAAGTAGTAGTTTCAACAAACTCCCAGTGTAGGATGAAAAAAAAATTCTATTTGAATGGTTCCTTCCTTACTTTCTGTATTTTTTCTTTCCTCCTTTGTTTAATCTGTATACTGTACAAAATAACTGTGAGGTCAAAACCTCCATGAATAAACATTCTGGAAGTTATCCCTGACAAAACCTTTCTGAGGTTCAGAACATTATACTTATTCAGGGGTCATTGAACTCTACTCCCCACCAAAAGCATATTAAATTAAGTAAAGATAGTTCAATTTCCGCATCCCAATCTTAATTCATGATTAGCTTTGGCCTACATATTGTACTGGAAGTCTGCTTACATTTGTAATTAATCCTTCTTCAAATAATTAAGTGTTCAAGAGTGTACCCGAATGACTTTCCAGATGATTTATTAGTGTCTGTTCGGTCTCTGCCTCCTAAGTCCCCAAGAAACTGTTTGGACAGCAGAGACACTTATGTTTTTTAGGACAGGTTAGGTTCTGTAATATTTTGGAAATTAAGATATATTTGCTTAAAGCAACTCTGGCAAATTAAGTAATTAGAGACATTTTAATTTCCACATCTTGTAATACTAGAATATGCTTCCTTGAAATTACATATAGCTAATATGTATTTACATGTTAATTATAGTCATATGGTATTAAGAATTTCCTAAACAACAAGGTCCTACTGTATAGCAAAGGGAACTACATTCAATATCCTGTGATAAGCCATACTGAAAAGAAGATAAAGAATGTGTGTATA
>NW_020172694.1:353405-374062 GCF_003031525.2 Neophocaena asiaeorientalis asiaeorientalis
ATATATATATATATGAATACCTGAATCACTTTGCTGTATAGCAGAAATTAATACAACATTGTAAATCAATTATACTTCAGTTAAAAAAAATTTCCTTTTTCTTTTTTCCATTTGCTAACCAAATTGTTCACACAATGTTTTTGGTTTTCATTTAATTAAATAATATGAAGGAACTTGGCTGGTTTGGAAAAAGAAATTTCTAGTTATATAGAATATAATTACTTTACAAGAAATGTAGGTAAGTAAAAATGTTTTGCCTCTTTTATATTGTACCTTTGGAATAAATTCTGCTTAAAGTTATTACCTATAGAGTAAATACTACACATCAGCGTTTTGATATAATCAGTCTTTCTTTGCATGCTTAGAAAGTAGACTTCACTTATGAAGACCTCTGTCATGTAAAAATTACTATAGCAATTTTAATGATAGTCACGTGAAACTTTTTTTTAAGATACGAGGAGGAAAGCTCATGATTACTTACACCCGCAAAAGTGATGCTGGCAAATACGTTTGTGTTGGTACCAACATGGTTGGGGAACGTGAGAGTGAAGTAGCAGAGCTAACTGTTTTAGGTAAGTGCAATTTTATCTGATCTGCTCATTGTAAAGCTTATCTCTTATTATTATTTAGTATCTTTATACAAGGGAGAAAGAAATTACCTTTTCTAGAAGGTAAACCAATATTTTGGGGGCTGGAAAAAAGACAGAAGAAATCAGTAAAGCAGCCTGAGATAAAGTAGCCAAGACATAGGAAGACAATTCGAAGGAAACACTACACCTCGGGAGGAGAAGTAGGGAACTCGGTGGAATAATTTTCTAAATAATATTTTAAACTATAAATCTGCTCTTACGGAACATCTAAAATGGCTTTTAGTTTGTTCATCTGTATTTTTTTTTTTTGAGATGACTTTTTCTAATTTTAGAGAGACCTTCATTTGTGAAGAGACCTAGTAACTTGGCAGTCACTGTGGATGACAGTGCAGAATTTAAATGTGAGGCCCGAGGCGACCCTGTGCCCACAGTACGATGGAGGAAAGATGATGGGGAACTGCCCAAATCCAGGTATGGATCAGAATTTAATGATGGGATTCATCCACTCGGAATTTCTACAGTTCTCATCAGACCACTTTTCACATATAAGCCATTAGAATGGTCTACTCTAGACTCCTTGATCTCCTTGGGCCAGACATAGTAATGGAGATAATTAGAATCAGAAGGTTGCCATGCTTTCTTTGAGAGTGTACAGATAACTGTAAGTTCATGATCCCAGCCTGCCCGGGGAACCCTTGGAAGATGTGACATTCCTTAAACAGCTTTCTCTTTGTCCAACCAGACTACAGTTAATACCAATGTCTTATATGGGAATAGGTAGGGAAGGGAGGTACAGCACTAAAGATGTAACTACAAACCAATTAAAAAGCAAACTCCCTTTTCCTTAGCTACAACATCACCAGGGAATGGTAGAAGAGGTCAGAGTTTCTTGATATCTATCAAATCCTTAAATTGGCTAGAAGCAGAGATACACTCGCAGCCTTAGGGAATGAGGTAATGAAGTGAAACTTTCAGGCACTGTCTTTAGGCTGTCTTCTCTAGTGTGTCCATTCATTCAGCAGACATACCTTGAGCCCCTGCTAGGTTTGGGGGTCACAGCAAGTGTTTAGGTATAGTTTCTGCTGTCAAGGAGCTCACCAAAGGAGTCATGTATGGATAGATACGGAGTAACGTAGCAAACCCTTTTGCTGCATAAAGGTAGACCCATGGGAGCAGAAAATCAGGAGAGAGTTCTCAAAGGAAAGTGACATAGAAGCAATGTCTTGAAAAATATGTATCAATTTGATAAGCAAGAAAGAGGAGAAGAGTATTCCAGGAAAAGAGACATCACAACATAGACACATATCTAAGACTGTTTTGAGTGGTGGAAATTTAGCATGGCGGCACACAGTGCATGTGGCAAGAAGTTATGGGAAACCAGGCTGGAGATAGTGAGGCCGGATTTACAGGACTTTGTATCGACTAAAGAATTCTGAATCGTACGGCATGCACATTGATAAGCCAAGAGGGATAACTATGAACAGAATTGGTTTTTAGAGGAAATAATTTTTTTAGCATTATGGATATCACATTAATGTGGCAAGGGGTTGGGGGGATGCCGTTGGCTGGGTCACCATTGTTGTTGTCCAGATAAGAGATGTGAATCGCCTGAACCGGGAGATGAGATGGAAATAGGCTAGGGGTCCATCATGGAGAGAAAGTTCTGAGACCCAATTGATGAATTGAATGATTTGTTATATATAGGGAGCTGGCGAAGGAAGATAGGTAGGTTGTGTTAGGAGAAGGAGTTGTTTTATGTGATAGGGTAAGAAAAAAATGTTTTATCTAACGTATTAAATATTAAGTGTCTCTGGAGGTATGATGTCTAATTATTAGTCAGGATTATGAATTTGGAGCTTAAGTGAAATAGGGGCAGCAAATATTTGTGTGGTTGATCAATATATAAGCTAGTGTAGATAGTATAACTCAGGGATATCATATAGAGTAAAAAGAGGACTGAGGTGAAATTTCAAGCGACACCCAACATTTAAGAAAAGGCAAGATGAGGCAAGGCAAGGGAGTTCCAGAATAAGACTCTCTGGGTTTAAATATTAACTCTGCCATTAAAATAGCTGAAGACCAAAGCCAAGCTACCTTACCTTCCTATGCCTCAATTTTCTCATCTGCCAAATGGAGATGAGCATAATACTTCATAAGGTGTTATGAGAATTTTAAAAGATAGAACCTACAAAATGCTTAAAGTCTGACATATAATAAAAATGTATTTAATGGTCACTTAAGTTTTAGTATGAGTACAGGAGCTTGAGGAAATAAACAAATAAGCGTCAACTTTGCCTAAAAATATTCTGTTAAAAAGTAGTTTTAATATTTTTGCCCACACAAGTATAAAAGAAGTGCTCTTTTCTATGCACATGCTTACTTAGAAGAATGCTGCATTATTTACCTTCTGCTTTAAATTCTCGAGAATGTTGGCTGTGATTTGATACCTAAATACATATTTGTAATGATGGATTCTTTCAAGTAGAAAGTCACTTAACTGTGCTTTCTTTTGTTATGTCACTAGATATGAAATCAGAGATGATCATACCTTGAAAATTCGGAAGGTGATGGCTGGTGACACGGGGTCATATACTTGTGTTGCGGAAAATATGGTTGGAAAAGCTGAAGCCTCCGCTACTCTGACTGTCCAAGGTAAGGTTTGGGGAACATTTTTTGTGGTTGATTAATTATATGAGATACAATGTTGATATTTGAGAATATTACATATTGGAGTAGTCTATATAAAATATAGACTTTAAATAGTGCTGTATATATATATACATTATTCCAAACATATTTAAAGGAAATTATTGTTTTGCCTATGGGAGCTCTATAAGTGTCTGTTACAGGAAATTGAACTAAGTTTTCTAAATTATGAGAGCATTTTCTCGGTCAAGTAGAGCAGGGGAGTGTGCTTTAATCTCTGGGTCTTCAAACACAGAGCTTTAATTAAATGACAGCTACTGCCGCGAAAACTTGATCTTTCAATGAAAATACGTCTACCATTTCTTCAGGTCATGCACTTTCAAGGGTCTGTACAGTTCAGAACAAAAAAGTGAAAAGATTCTGTTTCCTACTAGAATGTAAGATGCATCCATAGAGTAGGGACTTCTGCAGTCTTTTTCTGTGCACACCGTGCCTGTGACTTAACAGACATTCAATAAATATTTGTTGAGTGAATTAATTGCATTTGTACTTTGCTAATTTTGATGAAGATTTATTATTTGGTGTGATGTGAGCCAAAATGGGTGCCATATTCTTTGGCTACAAGTTTTTGAATGTCAAAGTCACATCTTAAACTGATATGCAGAAATGGTTCTGTCACCTCCTTTGTCTCCATAATTTCACATGTTTTTCATTCTCATTATCCCTTTTCCCCTTTTTCCATGATGTCATACTGATTATTTCTTACTATGTATCATCTGAGAACTTTCTCTCATGTTTTTCCTTTTTAGGGACAAATTGTTTATTGTGGAATTTGAGAGACAGTGACCTTTAAAGAGCATTTTGTTGGTGAAAAAAATTCCGTATTTTGACACGTATATAGAGTAAACAGGGATTTTGGCCATAAACCACTTAGCTTGTTTCTGAGTATGACATTAGCAACACTTGCTCTGTCATCTTTTCTGAGCACTGTCTCCTCTAAGGCTATTACGAAGAAAAAGGTGGCTTTTGAAGGAGAGCTTCTACTGTGGGTTTTCTACAAAAGAGCCTTGTGGGCATTTTACAGTAGAAAAAAGGAATAAAGAATATTTCCTTCCTGTCTCTAAAGCCATTATGGCCCCCTTTGGGGTTTTTAGCTCAACCTCATAAAAACAAAAGAAAAAAAAAAGAAAAGATCAAGAACAAACATTGAATTTCTAAGGCCTAGACTACTTCTCTTTAATCTGAGTTAGACTTGAACTCCACATAAGACTAAAACTGTAAGAAAAGAAAACCCCTTTACATTTAGAGAAAGCATAAATTTAAGAGATGTCAAGTTCAAGTTCAGAAGCCCTCCGGAGGGAGTGAAAGTAGCCCAGGATGAATCCAAGACATGAAAAGGTGTGTCTATCTCCAGGCAATTGTGACAGGGAGGTTGATTGTCTATTATATTAGTCAGAGAGATGATGCTTTTATAAATAATAGCCATTCTGCTGTGTCTACAGTAGACATTGAAATCAAAATAGAGTTTCTTCCTGCAATTTTATACTCAATTCCAAAGTTAATTCAGCCTTAAGTTTTCCGTATGGAATTCTTGCTCCTAAGCCTGGATTTCAGTGAAAACTGGGTACAAATGATCAAATCCAGAAACTACTTAAGGAATTTAGAAGTTCTTATTTCAACTGCATTGGGTTTTCTATAAACTTATGAAAGATCTGTGTATTGTTGAGAAGTTATTATTTTATTCAACTATTAAAATAAAATATGCATATTAACATCACTGTGAAAATACCTTTAACATGCTAGAATAATATACACAGTATGTCAAAGAAAGTAACATGATTCCCAACAGCAAAACTTAACTAAGAAAAAAAACAAAGGAAACTTTTCAAAGGAAACTTGAGAAGTTATGTATTTTTTTCCTTTGAGATTGAATATAGAAAAATATTAGTTACTACAAAGGAAACTAATCAGAAATGAATACATTTGATAGCAGGAAACAATTATTAGAAATTCAGTAGCATAGTTGGTTTTGATTTCTGTATTTCATTTGTGGTTCATTTTTGAGGCACTATTGGAGTCAGTATGGGCTTAAAAATAATCTTCCTTTTCCTCACTCCTCATGCAATAAATATTTAATTTTGAGAATTGATGTTGGACAACAGAACCCTGTGTTCCAGTAGCAGTTTGGGGAAAAAAACTTTCTTAAATAAGGGTGAGCGTTTGATTTTCACCCCCAGTACAGATATGATTAGTTCTAACATTTAAAAATTAACCCTCATTTGAGAATTACTTCCTTTTTTATGATATATATATATATTTTTGAAATCCTGATTCTGCTGTTTTAGAGACTCTGTCTGTATGTATTTCCTCAGGTATTGCATTCTCAACTCATGATTTCTTTGGTTTTAATACTTGTGTATTTTTCACAGTCCTTAGTATGGTACTGGGCATCTAGTAGGCATTTTATGTAATAAATACTTGTTACAATTTGAAATATGCATTTGAACTCCAACCTTCTGCTTGAGTGGTAGAGATATCACAGTACAGTACGTCACAGGGGAAATTCAAGCATTTCTGGTGACTTTGATCCTGAGTGCTAACAATAGGTTACTTTGGATCAGATCTGAAGAGATAATCATCTCTGATGGCTGCCTGGTGGTCTGTGTTTGAAAGGAACAGAGAAAAACCTGGGGCTGGACAGAGTTTCCTAAACTTGGATGAAGTTTGTTATCTGATGTTATCTGAACGTGTATATCTAAACTTATCTGAAGCTTGTTAAATATACAGATTATCAAGCATGCCCCTGGAGAACCTGATTTAGTAGATCTGGGTTAGAGCACAGAAATTTGTTTTTATTTTTGTTTTCAAGCAAGTTCATCAGTCTCTGGAATGAGGAGGTACCTGTTGAGCTAACAGAAAGAATAAAGGGCTTTAAAAAAAATTGCTCTAGGGCTTCCCTGGTGGCGCAGTGGTTGAGAGGCCGCCTGCCGATGCAGGGGACACGGATTCGCGCCCCGGTCCGGGAGGATCCCACATGCCGCGGAGCGGCTGGGCCCGTGAGCCATGGCCGCTGAGCCTGCGCGTCCGGAGCCTGTGCTCCGCAACGGGAGAGGCCACGACAGTGGGAGGCCCGCGTACCGAAAAAACAAAAAATTGCTCTAGAGTTTGCGAATTACCAGGGCTGGATGAAGTGTGTTACAGAGAATTGTGTAGCGAAGAGTATAGACACTGGAGTCAGACAAAATGTAGTTGAATCCTATTTCTGTCATTTACCAACTGTGTGGCCTAGAAAAGGTTGTTTAGATTACATGAGTCTCAGTTGCCCATGTGTAAAATGGGTACAGTAATACCAACCTCACAGCATTTTTATAAGGATTAAATTAAATTATATATATTTAAAGCTTAACATATTGTCTGTTACAGCGTGTTTTATAAATAAGGAGTGTTGTCATATAAGCGTTATTATTAGTGATAGCTTTATCACTTAATTTTAATAATTATTGGTTATTTCATAAGAAAAGTAGTAATGTTCAGATAATTCTAGACAGGTAGGTCTTCCTTTGCTATTGTAAATGAGAAACCTGAAGTAGTAATATAATCATGATAATTTATTATGTAACAAGTTATTAAAATTCTTCTCAAATATAAAGCATTACATTTTTATTAAAAAAACTTTATTGGCTTTTAAACTAAATGTGTTAAGTCTTGTTAGTGCCATCAAAACTAGTGCTGGATTTAATGTTGAGGTTTTGCAAAATAACTAGATAATTTAATGAAAATTACGACCACTTGGGAATAGAAATGATTCAAAAACCGATTACATTTTATGTGCAATGGAGTGTTATCGTTATGAAAAAACGTTCAGCAGAGACTCAGAGACTCTGCAGTAATTTGACCTATTGAAAAATAATTAATGTCCATTACACGACCAATAAAAAATGGTGAAGTAATGCTGTTTGGAATGATCACAACAGAGAAGTGTTTCTGTTTAGCTCCCAGTTAACCAGAAAATTCAGTTAACCTGAACTTGATATTCTGTCATTTTCTGGAATAATCAAAACTTTATTACCTATAAATGTAAACCATCAGTGTCGTTACATTTACGCCTGATGTTTGTCTGCCTCATTTTCCCTCCATGCTGTAATAATGTCTATGCACCTCCTCAAGAATTCTCTTTGTAAACCTGTAATACACAAACAAATTCAGGCATCTTTTTAAAGACATTTCATCTCAATTTTGATTGATTACGTTGTGATATTTGCATTTTAATGTCTCAATTCGACAAGTATTAGGATTGCTAGCTGTCACAGTAGGAATGAATTATCTTCTGAACTAGTGTTTCATATTGCATAATGGCCCCGTCGTTTAAGGAAAAAGATATATACTGTAGTATTTATAACCATTTTATAGGTTGTGACATACCTATAAAATGTAAAGTCTAAGTTGAACAAAATAGATGCAGTGAGGCACCCTGCCAGATTTTTTAAACGGTGTGCTGTTGAAACTGCTAAAATTTATGCCTCTGCTTGGTGCTCCGAGAATGGTTGCAGGTTTGTTTTACATTATTTTACTATCTTAATCTAAACCCATTAGGTCTTTATTAGATGCTTGCCAGGTGGGCCTTGAGGTTCTTCTTGTAATCACATGATAGCCAACATAAATTTTCCTGCTTGCTTTCATTTTTGAACCAATTCATAGTAATTTAAACAGTGGGTACTTTTTTTTTCTTTGTTGAAGGTAGCCTTTAAAGAAAAGCATGGTGGATGCAGCCTCAAAACACTTAAAAGAAAAATAAAGGCAGAAAAATAAGTTTATCATTCTATTAATAGCAAAACCTATAAAATTAGTAATTATTTATGATGACAATCATGTCTGTAGCTTTTTAAATAATTCCATTTATGAGGTGTGCTTTTCTGAAAGAAAGATAGAAGATAAAGCCACACAGAGTTTAAACTCCAAATTTCTCCCATTTCCAAGTTTGTCCTCCACCTCTGAAATTTCTTACAGTTCTTTGGTTCAGTGATACTCACTGCTTAAACAAGGCAAACTCGATGGTATTATTAATCTTTCCACTCTCTTTGCAACTTCACAGATAAAGCAGCTCTTATTACTGTCACAATTTCATTGACAAAGTAAATTTGTGACTCTATCACCAGAGTGATCGTGTTCCCATCGCTATGTCTGTCACAGGAAACCGAACTGAAAACAAACTTCCATGTACCAGCCATTTCCCAAGCAATCTCATTTTATCTGTGCTGACTTGAACCATTAAGAAAATCTAATCCCATTTTTGTCTGTCTTTCTTACAATAGGCACTAAAAGACATTTAGTCCTCCCATTTCCCTTTAGCCCTAAGTGCTGAGCCAGTTAGACACAGGAAACTGGACGTTTAGATCATACCCCACTGCACTCCTCCACAGGCCTCTCCCAGGGACCAGTTATTCTTTGAAGCTCAAAAAACAGTTGCTTTTCTGCCCTTTCAGCAACAGCTCTGTTAAAAGAAAAGGCAGATGCCAAACATCTCTAAACCAGGTGATGCTCTGTTACCAGACAATTGGGATTTCTGTGAAATCCCAGCTCTTTTCTCATAGGCGCTTATCCATTTTTCTTCCCTTGATGTGAAATTACTCCATTCTCTCAATTTCATCACCTATTTTTTTTTGTTTTTTTTTCTAGTTCTAAAATATGGTATCGTGAATGATGTTGATATCTCCTTAATGTATTCTTGGCATACAATAGGAATGTTCAAATGGATCATCAAAAAGACGTGCATTCTATTCTGTTCTGAAGAACTATTATTTTGTCTGATGCTTCCCATAAGTATTATGCCTACTCTGCAGTGAAGGAACAGAGCACTTTCCCGTTAGGATTGGTTAGCCACTGACAGCCTCTGGAAGGCTGAAACTTGAAGTCTGAGATTGATGTGAGACCGGAGAGACACAAGGCAGAAAAAAAAGACCAGTGCAGTCCTTTGGCTGACTTAACTGCTACTAATGGAATGTTTCCTAGAGCTTTTCTCCTTGCTGCTGGTGAACTGCATGCCAAAGAAAATAAGAAGAAAAAAAAAAAAGGAAAAGAAAAAAAAAAATGCTGAAATATCTTGGGCACTATAGTTTATAATTGACCCCTAGTTAATATCCCAATGAACTAGGAATTGATCAATAGTTATGATTTCCAGTAAAACAAGAAGCAACAGTCAGAGGTTTGGCTAAGCTTTTAAGATTCTCCTAACCCAGTGTGTGAGTATTAATTCACAGGAAATAGTAGTGATGCAGTGAAAACAGGAGCAGACGAGGCATAAGAAGCTGAATTCTTCCGTATTCTTCATTTCAGTTGATGGCAATGCAACCTGCAAATACACACTAGTAGGCAGCTTGGGTGCTGGTGGGGTCATGCTTTACTCTTCCATTTCTCGAATGTCAGTCACCTTAAAATCCTATTTATTTTGCCTTTTAAATATTTCTCAACTCTCAACACCTGTCTTATCTTCTTATCACTGCTTTATTATCTCTCGTGCAGTGAAACTTAACATCTAACCAGTTTCCTTGCCTCCATCTTGTCCCATAGAATCCATCCTTCATACAACAGGTACATTGACCTAAAATACGAATCGAATTGTATTAGTTCCATTCATGAAACATTGTCAGGCTTCCCATCTCTCCAGATAAGGTTCAAAGTGCTTAAATGCTGCTGTGCCTGGCTACTTAGTCCCCTCTTGCTACTCCCTTCAGGGTAGTAACACTGTATTGTTTACATATTTTTTCATGTAAATACCACCATGGAGCTTCCGTCTGGGCTTTTCTTTATGTTAGTCCTTTGGTCTAAAATGCTCTGCCCCCACTGACCCATCTTCTACTTGCTCATTACTCCTATCCTTGGATCCAGCTTAGGCAGGCATCTTGCAGGAAGCTTTGCAGGCAGTCCTTACCCCAGTGTCAGGTTAGGTATGCACATTCATGGACCCGTCGCATGCTGTTGCCACCCTTATTGCATTTCAATATCTGCCCCATTTGACTGTGAGTTCCTTACAGGCACACTTTATGTACTTCACCTTCTTAGTCTCGTTGCTTATTGCAGTCTTAGGAGCATCCTTGGTGCTCATGTAACATTTTCTGTCTGAGCGAATCAAGGGCTGCCCTGATATATACCAGCTGTGGTATCCTGGGCAAGTCACTTAACTTCTCTGAGTTTTAGTATACTCATCTGTTGAAAAAAATGAATGTACGTGGACTATAAACGTCAAAGATGATAGAAAAGTTTTAAAAGGATAATTCACAAAGTATATTCTCATAAAAGTGGTTTGTGGATTATGAAATGCTTATGCAAAATATGGTTGTTATGATTATTTTTCTCATCTCTTCTTTCAAAACAACTAAAAACCCATTAGAGTCTCAGTAATATTTACTTTGACCATAGAGATTTGAAATTTTTAGTTGCTGATTAATGTAGAATTTGGTAATTGTTTTGCTTTTCTGCAATTATAATTTTCTGTGATTCCTTGATATTGAGGTCTGTCAAAATTAGCCCTCAGGGGCTTCCCTGGTGGCGCAGTGGTTGAGAGTCCACCTGCCGATGCAGGGGACACGGGTTCGTGCCCCAGTCCGGGAAGATCCCACATGCCACGGAGCGGCTGGGCCCGTGAGCCATGGCCGCTGAGCCTGCGCGTCCGGAGCCTGTGCTCCGCAGCAGGAGAGGCCACAACAGTGAGAGGCCACAACAGTGAGAGGCCGGCGTACCGAAAAAAAAAAAAAAAAATCAGTCCTCAATATTTTTTTTTTGCTGCTGCTTTAGGAAATGTTCTGTAGGATAGAACTAACAGTCTTTTCTGATAGACACACATGGATTCAAAAACTGAATGTACAAGATGTTAAATCTCTGATTCTCAGTTTTCTCCTCCGTAAAGGGGAGTAAATATGTCTCCCTCATAGGATTTTGTGGAGATTAAATGAGCTAGTAAATATGAAATGCTTAGCACATTGTGTGAAGCATTTAAATGCTCAGCAAAAGGAGAAGCAATAAAGGTGATATGAAGAAGGCAGAAGAAGAGAAGGAGTCATTTCAGTCATGTGTCTTTATATGTGTATATATCAGGACTTTATGTAGCTTTAGTGCTCTTAGCTGCTTATCACTGGCTGTATAAAAAGATTAAAGTCTGAGTCATGTATGCATCTCCCATTATACTTTATATAGACACACAATAAATGCTTTTCAATAAACAATGACTATCAAGGTTTCTGTAATTGTGGTTTAAAAAAATGTCAATTTTTATTCTAATTGCTTCAAGAAACAGAAAAAAAGTTAGGTATAACACAAAAAAATCTACATTAGGTAAAAATACTTTTTTGTCTTTATTAATTGTGTGTATTTGATATGCATTTGAGACCAAAATAGTTTTTTTATTAAACAGATCCATAATTAACATGATTCCCTTTGATCTGTAAACATAATTATTATCCCCCCTTATACGTTCAATGCTGCTAAATTTCCTGATAAAATGAATAATATTGAATCCCTTCACTGCACCTTCCATAAATATAATCCATATACTGGACCAGTTGAAACTAGAGATAAAAATAATGTGGATAGATTGTCCCCAGTAATAACTTCCATATAATTTAAAACTTTAATAGTCTTGAAAATTAATCAGAAGGCATAGTCCATTAAAAGAAATGTGCATTTGTGCATTGAACATTTTCTAAGATGTGAAATGGCAACTTTGAAGTTTACCAAACCACATGTTAATTTCTGCAACAGAACACTGCAACATGTCATGTGCATGGCTTTTTTTTTTTTTATGGACCACTATATAATTATTTCAGAATGTAGAATTAAAATTTAAGTGAAAATTAAGCAATGTAGCTTACTGTGGATTTTATTGCCGGTAGTGAGGGATAAACTTTAATAAACTTGCATTCAAAAACAAACTCTGGGGGAAAGAAAGCCTGTTTTGTAAATTTGTAATTCCCGTAAACAGGCTTCACCAGGCTAAAGCTTTCTATCAGCATATGAGATCTGATAGAGGGTAAGAGTCATCTGACTTTTTAGAGCTGGTATAATATCTAGACAGAAAAGAAGTAATGAGAGAAAAAACTGGACCCTTCAGTTCTGAATTTCCTTTCTTTGATGTAGACTTCATTTAAATCATTTGTTGGAACAGTGTGCTTAAATTGCTGATTTCAGAAAAGCTGGCAGTATAATAGTACATTGTTTCTGACCAATAACATGGTTATTTGAGTCAAAGCCAAAACTAATAGTGTCAGGTGGCCCTTTTGCAGGTTCAAGTCAGGTTTACTATAATCCAAGTTTTAGTTAAGAACTGTGAATTCACTATTATGAAATGGTAAATAAAGTGTTTCAGATTTAAAAAAAAAGGACTGTGAGTTCAACGTTTTGATGAAACGCATATTCCAAGGCCCCCAAAGCTTTACTGGATGACTTTAAGAACCTTGATATGTGTGTGAACATGTCTGCCACACTCTGACAAGATATGGCAGACTGGTTCTTTGGGGAATGATTCTTCATCACACATGGCAGCAATCCACAAAGGCCCAGTAAAGTCAGCGGTACTAGAGTAAACAGTGCTTCAGGGATTGGGATACACACACACACACACACACACACACACGCACACACAGTGTCATATGTAAATTTACCACGTCCTATATGTATGTATTGCTACACTCAATGTTGAACTCGAGTCTTATTCAGAATGCCTCCCTTATAGGATTTGTTGTGGGTTTTGTGTTTTTGTTGTTGCTTGTTTTGTAGTTAAAATAATGATTTTAAAAATTTAACTGAAGATTTGAGGAGCTAATGAGAATAAAAAAAAAAAGATTAGTTATTATAGAAAGAAAACCCAAAAGACAATGTATGATTGAAGACTTTTAAAGAGTCAGTATTGCCAGCTGAGCTCTTTGTGAACAGGCTGAAAGTCAAGTGCTATCATTCAAGAGGTTTAATGAAGCCCCACTACAGAATTTAACAAGAGAATGATTTGTGAGAATGGCTTCCTCTCCTAACTGTTCTGATCCAGTGGCATAAATAGGATGCCGAGCTCCACTCCTGCTGGGTTTTTTTTATGCTATTTGATTTGATTGAGACCCAGCAGCATTATGGCCTATGATTCTTTTCCTTTTTTTTTTTTTTTTTTTTTTTTTTTTTTTTTTTTTTTTTTGTAGAAAGGATAAAGTAAAGAACTTCTTGTATTCTTATAGCCTTTCAGAAATAGTCATTTTAACCCTAATGACTGTTGAAGATGTGACATTCTCTTAGATTTCTTTCACTTACTCATGAAGGTTTTGGGTTGCTTTTAGTTATTTCAAACAAACTGATAAAATCTTAAAAATTAATCAAAAGAAAAAGCAATTCTCCACCTAGCCTTCCTACAGAGAACTTGAAACACTCTCTTAATGTTTTCTGCCAAGCAAGTATTTGAGGAAATAAGAAGAGCAGTCAGGTACAAGAAATAATTGATACATAAGATGATTCTGTGACAAATAATGACACAATACCACACTAGTAAATAGCACATCATGGGTCTTCCGTTATGTTCTGAGCTTTACTGTGATTTATTCATCTACATAACAGTGGACAAGTTTCTCTCGTTGCTCAGTTACATAGATGTATAACTTAGCAACTGTCTTTAGCAACCTACATTATGAACTAATGACATCATCCTGGAAATATGTAACCGAGTTGTGTGGATCTACACAATCTGCATTACTCAGCCTGAGAATGAAATTTGAATGAAATAAATTAGATTTTTGCTCTAGTCATTAATGGGTAGCTCATTTTAAAACATTAGATTCATTACTGACGATCTCACATAACTTTAAGAATTGGAATTATTTTGTGATATTCTGTATAATTTAATGTAAAAGAATTAATTCTAAGTTAATTTACATTGATGTATCCTATTTTGTCCAGAATTATTAGGACATAAAGTGATTGAGGTAAGTCATTGTTTAAGAGAGAATAATCATAAAGAGAATAATTTTAGACTAATTGACATCAAGGACACCCTTTTCTTATGATGAACCCTGGGTGAATTAAATATGCAAGATAATTGAAAAATGGTCTTTTTATGCATCCATATGTATCAGATTTTATTATTTGCTTGCTATCGTTTTAAATATTTTATAGGTATACACAGAATTGAAAATTATACTGAACAGTATTCATCCTTATAGATTCACAAATCATTTCAGTATATTCCAAACATTAGGGTCATCATTAGAACAGTTATACCAGCAGCAGCTGGTGTCCTTTGAGCCTTATTTCAATAATTTCAAAATATAATATGCTTTTTATTTCATTTTTTAAAAGATTCTGTATAAATTGGAAGTTACTACCTTTTAATATCATACCTACAGTTTGCAAAACTGATTAAAATACCACGAGCACTTTAATTTGCTTTCAAACTGTTATTCTCAGGACTTGATAAATAATGTGCCAGTATAAACACACCTGTAGAAAATACTAAAATAAGTATAAGACAAAATGTAGCTGAGTAATTGCTTTAAAACAGAATTATGAGAGTAGGAAAATCCATAAATGGTTGTTAAGGTTAGCTTTAGCTGTAGGACATTTATTTTGTGTGGTCAGTGTTATTAGGAGAAAATTTAGAGCATTGCACAACTAAAACTGATAGAAACGACCATTTTACAAAGGTGCTTTTAAAAAGTTAACATTGTGGATGGTAGAATAGTCATTTCAAACAGTGTTCTTTTTAGGTCATTAGTAAAGAGATGAGGTGTGCTCTTGTGTTTTTCCTTAGGTTTTTTATCCCCCCCAAGTGTACTAAATGACTCAACATAATTGATGATCAGTAATTTTGGCCTGATTTAGGCTTCTTGGAAATAATGGTAAATTACATAATTCCTGTGCTGGATTGTTGAGATTATGAATGTTAGACATGGATGGGGGCTCTGTTTTACCGATGAAAAACCTGAGGTCAGAGATGTCTTTATAATGTATAGCAAACTGTGAACATATACATTTGATACCTGACTGCATGCATTTGACATTTACGGTAGTTGTCCTAAAAGGTTGCATCATATCATCTTTCCGAGATGGAATTGGCTGTTTGGACATTGTTGTTTTTTTTTTTTTTAATGAGAAAATAAAATATAGCATGAGTCATTTCATCCCCTAAAACCTTTTTATATGTTTGAAACATGCCCATATGTGAAGCAGATTATGTACCCATGTTAATTTAATATATTAATACATATTGTGCATTTAAATATCTTTTTTGTTAAGGTATAATTGACATATAACATTATATTCGTTTCAGGTGTACAGTATAATGATTCTATATTTATATATACTGCAAAGTGACCAGTGCAGTAAGTCAAGTTAATATCCATCACCATATACAAAGTTAGAAAATTTTTTCTTGTGATGAGAACTTCTAAGATTTACTCTCTTAGCCACTTTCAAGAATGCAGTAGAGTATTACTAACTATATTCCCTATGCTGTACACTAGATCCTCATGACTTACTTATTTTATAACTTGAAATATATAACTTTGACCCCCTTCATCCATTCCGTCTACTCCTCACCCTCACCTTAGGCAATCACCAACCTGTTCTCTGTCTCTATGGACTTGTTTTTTTTATTTTAAATTCCACATGTAAGTGAGATCATTTGGTATTTTTCTTTCTCTGTCTGACTTACTTCACTTAGCATAATACCCTCCATGTCCATCCATGTTGTCTCAAATGACAGGATTTCCTTCTTTTTATGGCTGAGTAATATTCCATTGCGTGTGTGTGTGTGTGTGTGTGTGTGTGTGTGTGTATGTGTGTGTGTGTATTCATTTAGTTAGTTAGTTTACATTTCTTTATCCATTCATCTAGTGATGGGCATTTCGATTTTTTCTATATCTTGGCTATTGTAAATAATGCTGCAGTGAACATGGGGTATGTATATGTTTTTGAATTTGTGTTTTTGTTTTCTTTGGATGCATACCCTAGAGTGGGATTGCTAGATCATATGGTAGTTCTATTTTTAATTTTTTGAGCCACCTCCATATTGTTTTCCACAGTGACTGCACTCATTTACATTCTCACCAACAGTGCACAAGGGTTTGCTTTTCTCAACATCCTTGCCAACATTCTCATTTCTTGTCTTTTTAATAATTATCCATTCTAAGAGGTGTGAGGTGATGTTGTGGTTTTGATTTGCATTTCCCTCATGGTTAGTGATGTTGAGCATCTTTTCATGTGCCTATTGGCCATCTATATATCTTCTTTGGAAAAATGTCTATTCAGATTCTCTACCCATTTTTCTAATCAGATTATTTGGTATTTTGCTATTGAGTTGAATGAGTTTTTAATATATTTTGGATATTAACCCCTTATCAGAAATATAATTTGCAATTATTTTCTCCCATTCAGTAGGTTGCCTTTTCATTTTGTTGATGATTAACTTTGTAAATAATTTCTTATTGAAAATTATTTTGCTTAGGTCATGGAGCCAAAAGATTTCAGAACCAAATTTACATTAGAATAAGATTTAACACTTTTTAAAAATTTTCAAACAAACAAGTCATGCAAGGTAGTAAAAATAGCAAGGATTTAAAGAGCTGAACAGACCTGAGCTCCAGTCTGCCATGTCTTACCTGATGTGTGACCTTAAGAAAATTACTTAATTTTCACATTTCTCCCTTTGCAAAACTGGCATATTGAACTCTTTTCTACAGAGTTGCTGAGAAGGTTTCTAGTGTATGATCTGACACATAGTTAGCTAACATTGATGGCTCTTTACTAAACTGAGATGTAGAAAGGTTATGTGATTTATGCAGGATAGATCTGATTAATTTTGCAGAGAATCTTGATCCAAAATTGTTTAATTTTATCATTATTGAATAATTTTATCATTATGCCATCATGTACCTTAACGCTGACCCTCCATGAATTATGCCATTTGAAGGTAAGGGTTCCAGATTTTCAACTAAACAAATTCTTGAGCACCTTCTATATATAAAACAATATGCTAAGTAAGCACTGTGAAGGATTCACAGATTATGAGACATGGAGCCTGCCTTCATGGAGCTTATTACAGCCTATTGATAAAGAGAGATATACATAGATGTCTACAGCATCAGCAGTATATGAAAAGTAGATTTGAACAGATAGGCCAGGGAGGAAGAAAGTGCTTTCAACTGGGCGATGGGGACATTATTGTCATTTGTTCATTCTTTCAACAGATATTTACAATGTGAATAATGTCCTCAACTTGATAAGTTCTAGAGAAATGATGGCAAACAAAATGGTTAAATACTTGCCCACGTGGAGCTTATAGGCTAGTTTAAGAGACAGACATTTATAGAATAATCACAAATGTATAATTTAAAACTACAGTAAGTGCTCAAGGAGAAAAGTTGAGGTTGCTGTGAGAACATATAGCATTCCGATAAAATTTAATATCAAATTTAGAGGAAGCTCCTTGAAGAGGTATTTTTTTTTTGAGCTGAGTGCTAGGGTGAGTAGGAATTAAAAGGGGAGGATCCCAGGGCACAGCATAAACAGAACCGGAAGTAAGATGGAGCAACATGTACTCGAGGATGAGAAGAAAATCTGTGGGGCTAAGATAGGGCGCTGGAGGAAGGGAAGGGATATGAGAAGACACCAAAGAGTTACATAACGAGGCCATGTTTGAGATTTTGCTCTCTATTTTAAGAGCAATGGGACCATATTGAAGGGTTTTAAGCAAAAATGTACTATAATCAGATTAGTTTATTTTTAATCATTGTGGCTGAATTGTGAGGTTGGAATGGAAAAAAGCAAGACATTAGTTCGGGTGAATGCTGGTGGATAACTTGTCCAAGGTGGTGGCAATAGAGATAGAAAGAGGTGGATGGAATGGAGAAAGAGTTATGAAATAAAAGCTGTGGAATTTGGTAATGAATTGTGTATCTCTTGGAAGAAGGAGAAGAAAGATCTAGGTTTCTGGCTTTCTAAGTTGACTTCAGGAGTATTATCACCAAAATTATGATCCTGAGATCCTACGTCTGGTGGCATACACATTATCATAGATTGCTGGACAGCTGCATTTCAATCTCAGACTCTTTAGCAGGCAAATAACTAAGTTGCACCATTTCATAACTGCTTTTGGGGACAGTGGGGACATTTGTAGAAGCAGAAGGAAAAGAAGAATATTAACTTTTTCTGAGTACCTGTAATATGTCAGGCATAGTGCAAGGTATTTTGTGCAGATAGCAAGATTTCTCAGTCCTGGCACTATTGACATTTTGGGTTGGATCATGCTTTGCTGTGGGAAGCTGTCTTGTGCGTTGTAGGATGTTTATCAGCATCCCTGACCTCTGCCTAGTAGATGCCGGAAACACCCCCCCTTCAGGTGTGACAATCAGAATTGTCTCCAGAACCACTGATCTAAAGAATAGAGTGAGATATTTGAGTGGAGGGGAAAAGTTCATGGTATTTTATGTATCCATTAAATATATTCTAAAAATGTTCCTCTTAATCACTCTATTTTTATGTCTGAAAAGTTGAAAGATGTAATGACAGGCTTTTATGTTAAACGCAATCTTTTCCCTAAAAAGAAATCATACCGAGTATTAAAATATCTTGAGGGTTTTTAATTGTTAGAGATATTATCATTCATGAGTATCTATGCATAAAATTTCTCTGGTGTAACAGTGACTGGGATTTGTCAGTTCAAATGTAGATACTTCACTCCTTAAAAATTTGAGTGTTCCTCTGTTTTAATAAAAATGTGTTTCTTCTCAAAAAAATCTTGTAACTCATTACTTTACTCCATTCATATTCTTCTGGAATGTGGTATTTACAATTCTAGTCTGTCAGATTTGTTAATTGAGCCCTGCTTTTCAAAAAGCACTGTGTATGAGAATGAAAAACATCACATCAATTTAGGGATTCACTGCAATTTAGCTACTAATAATGAAAATGAATATCTATGAATTAGCAGAAGAATTCCGTAGTCAGGGTGATTTCATCTGTAGCCCATTTAAGAAAGGTGCTGTTCTCTGATATTTGCTAGTAAGATTGGTCCTACTGTTTGTAAATTTGCTTAACTATGAAATATTCTATAGGGCCATTCTAAGAGCTTAGAATACTTAAATTATTTTAGACCCAAATACTGTGAACTCTTCTGTCATTACAGTACAAATAATTGTATAGCCCATTGCTAATAGTGAAGAATCTCAGGACTTTAATTTGTAAGGATAAACTCCAATATTTTTGCCACTATGCTTCAAACATTGAGATTTCAATGTGGAAATACCAAAATTGTAATTTTAATGTTGTGCTAATCATGCAAATATTTTACTTTCTTGGAATTTTCTATCTCCTGGATTTATCATATGAGCTATGTGTACAAAGTACTTCATCAACTTTAGGTAATATTAACTGAAAAGAATATTTTCCAGGACATTTTCTACTAGAGTATACATTTGGGTATGCATAATCTGAAGGAAAAATATTGGAAGCAGAGGGGTATATCTGTTGTCTTGCTTTACCTCTGAACTTCCAGAGTCTTAAAATCATAGCGTAGAAAGCACTTTAAGAGTCAGCTACTCTATTTCTTTACCAGACAGCGTTATATAGCTAAACTGTTGTGGCCAAATGGAAACAAATCCCATTTTTAAAGACCTCTAGAGACATCACAGTTGGCAACCAATTCATGGTTCAGTGACCTTTACTGTTAACTGCTTCTTTTCTATACTTTTCCTAAGCCGTTCGTGCTATTATTTAGGCCCATTATCTACTTTTCTTCTGGCCTAAGTAGTTATTAAGATTGGCTGGTCCCTGTATTTATTAGACATAATCTGAAGACTTCTTAAGTATCTGTCCAGCTAACTTATTTTCTCAGACCAAAAAAAAGCCTCTTCCTCCAGCTTCTGTATAATTTTTTCAAACATGTATCATCTTTCTGACTCATGTCTCCTGAATATGACAAGGAGATAGAAGAAACGAGTTTTTCTTTCTCCTTTCCTCCCTCCCTCCCTTCTTTCCTTCTTTGCTTCCTTATTTTCATTTTTGTTTCTTTTCTCTCTTAGCTTCTTCTCATTTATACCTAGAAATTATTGTCTGAACAATGTACATTCTTAGAATAAGATTTCAAACTAATTAGATAGTCTGAAGCCCTTTGATGGCACATTCAGATGAGGAAGAAAATCTCTTATTCTAAGTGTGTGTATGTGTGTGCGTGTGAGAGAGAGAGACGAGAGAGACGGAGAGAGACAGAGAGAGAGCAAGAGGCTAAATTCTCCCAAACTTTTTGAACAGTTCTTTTTCTAAAAACTGTTAGTCAAGTGTATAATGTTTGTATATC
The DNA here is from genome assembly GCF_003031525.2 of Neophocaena asiaeorientalis asiaeorientalis. Classification (NCBI taxonomy): domain Eukaryota; kingdom Metazoa; phylum Chordata; class Mammalia; order Artiodactyla; family Phocoenidae; genus Neophocaena; species Neophocaena asiaeorientalis. Next base: position 373,962 of record NW_020172694.1, read on the forward strand.
TCCAAATATTTGGAAGAAAGCTATTCTTTTTTTTTTAGACTCAAAAGAGAACCAGAGTTTTATAAAATTATATAATTAACGTGTATTATATATATGTATTT
>NW_020172694.1:374156-685533 GCF_003031525.2 Neophocaena asiaeorientalis asiaeorientalis
TAAAATCTAGGTGAAAACAGTATGCTTTGTATACAAACTCAACTTAGTGGCAAATTCTCTAATCCCTCACCCCTTTCCAAACTCCCTCCAATATAAGGAAATTTAAAGCTGTTCCTGGAGATGGATTGTAATCTGCACAATGTTGCAATGTTAAAAAAAAAAAAAAAGAAAAACTAGTAAGGTTTTTTCCTCTTAAAAATATATATTTATTTTTTAAAGTTTTTTTTTAACCTTCCTATTTGACACATTTATCTTAAAAAGTATTTTTTGTTAAGATATTATTCTCATGCTTCAAAAGAGTAGTATTTTATTCAATTTATAGTGAGATCAAGACAAGAAGTGATTAAAATTGGTTCACCCTTAAGAAATGATTGCATTACATTTTTTCCCCAAAAAGGTGAACTTTGTAAGAGCCTTTAAATCTGTTTTCTTCTCACTTGTTAGTTTCCCATGTCTTTTTAAAACTCTAGCTAAATATTCTTTAAAGATTTTTAATGTCATGAGGAATTCTTTAAAACTATTTTTATGTGTAGGTAGTAATGATTTTAGATTAAACAGTTTATAACAGTTTAAATGTAAAATCAAATAGATTCTGTGTCCTATTGCATATAGTTCTCCCCAAACTGATTAACTAGTAGGGAAATTTGTACAGACATGGATTTAGTCGAGAGACCTGGAAGACAGCCTTTGGTTAGTCATCCGTGACCTTGAGAAAGTTATTTAACAATTTAGGTTCTCCGTTTTCTCATGCAAAAAGATAGGGTTAGACTGATAAGTTCTAAGGTCACTTCCAGAGCTAACGTTTTATTGTTTTATTGTTTTATTAGAGATAGAGACAGACAGGCTTTTCGTCTTTCTTAGGGAGAAAGGGGAGCTGGGATAGAGGTGCTCCCAGCCTTTAAAGCAGAAAAAAAAGATGAGACGAGTTACGTGGAGGGTGGGAGTGAAGCAGCCCATAAACCAGGAGCTTTAGAGGATAATGAATGAAGAGGATCCAAATGACTCTTGTTTTTTCTAATTCTTTCTGGACTTTCCTAACTGGACAGTAATAGGCACTGCCTGTTGTGTAGAAGATCTCCGCTTTCTGTATGGAAAAAAAAATCCTTTGACCTGACCCTGAGAGAAATACAGAAAAGGGGAAATCTGAGAAAAACTTAAAGAAATTTCTATCATTTATTCTCCAGAAGAGAAAATTTGGGATGATAATTTTCTTCAAATGAGAAAAAGGATTTTATTTGGAGGGTATAACTGGCATTTATTTGTTTACTGAAAGTCAAACAAATGAAATTGTGATGGGCAGGTTTTCATTTAGATAAGAAGAATCACTTCCTGATAATCATGGTTGTTAAAAGCTTAAATGATCATTCAGGATAGGGTCCTCTCAAAAACCTCTGATGTTTTAGGAGCTTCTGTGTTAGATGTTGTTTTAGATAAGTTTTAGGGTCCTTAATAGACTATGAAAAACCTTACAGTTATCAATTGTCATTGATGTGACATGCAACTGCATTAGCCTAACATTCTTTTTTGTGTGTGTGGTACGCGGGCCTCTCACTGTTGTGGCCTCTCCCGTTGCGGAGCACAGGCTCCGGACGCGCAGGCTCAGCGGCCATGGCTCACGGGCCTAGCCGCTCTGCGGCATGTGGGATCTTCCCGGACCGGGGCACGAACCCGTGTCCCCTGCATCGGCAGGCGGACTCTCAACCACTGTGCCACCAGGGAAGCCCAGCCTGACATGCTTAAACACACTGGATTTTAATTAAAAGATTCAACTGCTATGGTTCAATTGCTGGTAAAACCTATAGGCAAGGGAAAAGTGCTTTTTAAAATTTTAAATGAGCTGCTTCCCAGTGATTTTTTTGGTTTCTAACATGTAAAATATTTTTGAAACTGTTTAAGAAATTTTAAATTACTGAAAATACATGACTAGAAACTATTTAGGAATTATTCCTTTGATCTCCTGACTTCAAATAAGGCTTGATTTTAACTGCATCAGTCTAATGAGATCAAATTTATTTTCAGATTACCCAAAAGATAATTTTATGACTTTTTGTTTTCTCAAAGCAAAGTTCTGTTGCTATAGTTGTCAGGTTCTCTCTCTTGTAGTTTCTGAACATTTCTTCCTGTCATTTAGAAGACATCATCTTTAAGGTTATGAGAAATGTAAGCAAGTCCCATCCTCTGTTTGTTTTCAAATCTGGATAACATAGTTATGCTCTGATAAACATTATGCCTAAGCAAATGAGAGTATGCTTTTTTTAACTTTTCTTGCCTGCGTGATTGAAAAGTTATGCTTAGACTTTTTACCTTAGAGTGAAAAGTAGACAATTTACTTCACTCACGTTAAAGGGAACGTGTGAGTTAAATTGTGCTTCTGAATTACCTTTAAATGTTGCATATGTGGTAACAATAGGCAAGAGAACTCCTCTCTCTATTTTAAAACTACCATTTCACAGCAGCAGTGCTTGGCATAGTTCATTTATTTAAAGTACCGGAATGTATATCAAGTCTAATTAGTTGTGACTTGCTGAAAGACATGGACATTATTTATTTGAGTAGAATATATTGTGGATGTCTACTGGGCTATTATGAAAAAGCTCTGCATTTGACAGTAATTACCTTTGTTTCTAAAAGAGCAAAACAATTGCTTTCCAGTTTTTAAATATGTAATACATGAGCTTTCTATGTTAAAATACCCAATGTTTCAGCATTGAAAACAGGTAATGTGATTATAACTTTATTAGATAGCGTTATAAAGTTTTCTCTGTTTCCATAATGTGTTTACATTTTTCCTGTGTGTTTTTCTCAATTAAAAATATGCAAGAATTCAAATATAATACCTTTTTTAAACCGTGCTACTCAACCTATGGTCCTGTACCAGCAGCATGTGGGTTCTGCAAAATCCCTGGTCACACTTCTGACCTATACAATCATAACCTGTATTTTAACCAGATCTTAGGGTGATTCTTATGCTTATTAAAGTATGAGAAGCATGGGTTTAATGGAATATCATTGACAGCATGAACCTTTTAAAATTAATCTGATGGTGGAGTTACAGGATTTAATACTTCTTTATCTTTGATTAAGATGCTTGATTTCTATTCTCTGTAGCATTAGCAGTTAAGATTTATAGTGTGTTTTTAAACCCATTACATATATAGTTATCTAATCCTGGTAGCAAAATGTAAAGTCATTGAAAAGTGTTTTATAATTTCATAGCTATCATTCGTTGTAGCTCTGCCATTTAATCAAAGTAGAGATTTTAAGATTCATTTCTATTTTTCTTAAATGATTTATGATGATGCTGGAAATGCTAACAAATATTCATTCATGGACAGTATGAGCCATGTATCCAAATATTAATGTGTTCTTCATTTTATTTTAAAAGAACGATCATTGTTAAGTCAAATCTTATTACTTTTTCTGTTTCATTTTCTGTTTATTTTTATTTATTCCATGTTTTCTTTTTTTGTTTCGTTTTAGTTGGGTCTGGTAAGTTGACATTTTATTGGCCATCTTCTAATCATCGTGTCACTGTGACTGGAACTTCTCTTCCCCTTTCCATCCATACCCTTCCATGTCCTTCAACCAATCAGCCTCCATGTTTCACTTGTCATTGGCCACAAAGACAGACTGCACAGAATAAAGTCTGCAGGAAATATGGGTAACTGTGACAAAGAGTAAAGGTAATGGGGTTGCTAACTTTATGTCTTATTAAATGATGTGTGATCTGCATCCTTTTATTTTTTCTCTTTTTAAATGAGTGATAAAATAAGTGATAGGACTGTATCTTAAGTACTATTTCAATTTATATCTCACAAGATAAACACATGAAGAAAAATAGGTGCCCAGAGGACAGTTTGGGTTTGGGGGATCCAAAGTATGTTTATGAATCCATGTCTGTCTTTTTGTAACTGTTATTCAATATTAGTCATTAATAGTCCTGCTGGTGAATAACCTTGCACTTAGGGCTGTTTGCACTCATTTTCATTTCTATGTGTCAGAATCATTTCATTTTATGTAAGAAATAACCACATGATGTGTCTAAAATTTATCAAAGTTTGCTTTGATGAACAATTTGTCCTCATATAAATAAAGGTTTCTAAGTACTTTCATGATCAGTACTTTGGGGAAGGTCCATTCACATACTTTAAGGATGCTGGAGCGCCATTTTTGGAGAATTTTTTATGGTGTTCCAGGGAAAAATTTTGACCCTAAAAGAATCTCTCTATGTTTTAAGTTAAAAAGTTATACACATATTATAAAGATGTCATTTCATACTAATACAGATAAGAGGATGGATTGTTCAATAATGGTGATGCAATAATGAGCTATTAGAAAAAAATAGCTTTCTATATATGCAAAAATATAGATGGATTAAAATTTAATAAAAGCAAAATACAGGATGAAAATAGAGTGAATATTTATATAATTTCATATGTATTATGTAATCTATTTTATATAATTTTACTGATAGAACAACACAAATGACTAGATTAGAAAGACTTTTAATAAATGGAAAAATATATCTATGACATTTTTGAGAAGTGGATAAAATTTTAGCTTATCCTTAGTTCTTAGAAATCAAAAAGTTAAGCACAATTTAAAAGGCAGTGTTTGGATTAGGCTGATGTTATTTGAACCACTACCTAGAGTAGAGGGACCCCCAGAAATGGCTTCAGAAGCCACTTCATGGTACCCCCTCCCCTGTCCCTAAGCTGTTATCTATTTAGGAATTAGATCTTTGTGGAAGAATTTGTTTGGAGGAGAAGTTTCATGGCTTAAGAAGACAAAAAAAGTTTGTACACCATTGAGATAGAAGGTTTTTAATCTTTTCTAACATTCCAGCCCTTATAACCCATAACCCACCCCCTGCCTTTTTATTTAGAAGGGGAATACTGTATAGCACAGGGAACTATATTCAATACCTAGGATAAACCATAATGGAAAAGAATATGAAAAAGAATGTATATCTACGTATAACTGAACAACTTTACTGTATAGTAGAAATTAACACAAAATTGTAAATCAAATATACTTCAATAAAATAAATTTTTAAAAACAGTTAAGCACAAGAACACAATATCCACAACAAATAGGATATCAATGACAAGGTAATGTGAATATAAATGTTTAACCTCACTAATATAAAAGTGCCAATTAAGAGGAGATTCGATTCTAAGTTTGGCAAGGATGTTAACGTTCAGTGTTCGTGAGGTTTGGGAGGAAAGTGAGGTTTGGGAGGAAACTGTCCTATCAGAGAGAATTTCAGTTGAAATAAACTTGAATAAAATTGAGGGGGTTGTAAATCTCACCATTGTGTTTACCGGGGGAATTAGCAACAATCTAAATTTAAAGACAGTAGATTAGTTAAATAATTAAAGTAATTTGTATTTAGACCATTAAACAGTCATTCAAGTGATACTGTAGGAGAATATTTTAAAACAATATGGTACAATTCGCATGGCTGAATTATAGGTAGCTTTTCTTTGCTTATCTAATTTCCTGTATTTTCAACACTGAACATCACATTAATCACATGATTATGTGTTTTTAATTATGGCAAGTTTAAATATCGTAGCCCTTGAAAAATAGTCCAACATTTTATCATGAACATCAGATGCATATGGTGATTGGCCTTCTCAATCTAAATAGATAAGTGATGATAGAAGATTGAAAAAGGCATATTTAATCCATTTAAAATTTTTCTTAGAGATATGTCTATATCTAATATTTAACATACATGTAGGAAAGGACTTTTTCTAAGACATGCCTCGTGGCTGATGTCATTGTTGATGTTGGCTGGAGGATATGCCTATAAGATATAGTAAATTCATTTCCAGGCAGATATCCTGTGTGGAAGGATTGCTGCAGGATAAGTGTAGTTTGTATAAGGGTTTGTATCCCTTGTTCCCACATAAGTCCTTGAGGTTTGAGGAGAGCTGGCGTTTTATAAAAGAAACATGGATTCTGGCACATGTTATTAGACATGGTTCTGAGATTTAGAAAAGAGACCACCCGAAGTTTTTACTTGTCTAAGTGATTTGAGCATTTAGATTTTCCTACTCAAATTCCCTGCATATATTGGAAAGTCATCTTTTCCCATTCATTTAATTAATCACTTGGTGTTCTTTCATTGAAACAAACCAAACTCTCTTCTGGATTTGGTTTAGTATCCAGTCAGTCCTTTCAATTCCTTGGTCTGATTTCTATGTCACTTATTCCAACCCTTAACTAAGGAATCAAACGCTCCTGTATGGATGTGTGTGGAGGAAAATCCTCAGGCAATGATGCACACGCCTGTTATTATACCTGGATAATGACAGTGTTTGCCAAATTCATGAGTAAACCAGTCAATTACAATCAGAGTTTAAAAAAATTATAAGCTAGAACGTCAGCATTACCAAAATTGAACCTAAACTTATTCTCCTAACTTTGTATTTTCTTCCCTATAAGTTACAGGACATTTGAGGGCATTTGACCTGATTTTTCAGGTCTCCTGTAATTTTCTTGTCAAATGGTATAATTTCTACTAAACCTCAATTAAAAATAAAAAGGGAGTATAGAAGAAAGCACACTTATCTAGAAGTTAGGAGATCTAATTGCTTTCTTCAGTTTTGTGACCATGCAAGTTGTTTTACATATCGCCTTTTTTAAAGGGGCTTTACATTCCACTTTACACACATGTATATATGTGTATACATACAAATGTGTAAAGTTGATAAATGTATATATTATATTTCATAAATATTTGTATATATGTCTCAGATACAATTGACCAGAAAATATTTAGCAAGAGAAAAGAGTACCCTTTCAAATACTCATCTTCATTCACAAAGAAGTCATATCCTCATGAGCAGAGAAGTAGCACTTGTGGACATAATCTGAACATACTTTTTGATTCATATTCACTTGAAGCAGTTATCCTAAGTGACTGACATAAGTAACTAAAAGTACTTTTAAGGAAAAGGTTAGAAATAATGGAAGAGTCTTAAAAAGCGGATTATCCTGTACAAACTGTTAAGTGTCTGGCTTGAAACGTTCACTTCAGTTTGAACTGAGACAAGAAAGGAGAATAATTAGGCGTTTCAGACAGCTGATAACAAATGAATTTGAAAAGTGTAAACAGTAGGTAGAAAGACTTATGTTCAGTGCACATTTTTTCCAATCATAAAGCACAGCCCCCAAACAAGCTTTTTAAAATTTTTTTTTTTCAGCGAGTGACCCCATCAGCACACCTCATGTTTTCAGCTGCCATTGTTCTCAATGTAACTGACACAATTTTCTGACACTCTATTTACTGCTGGATGAAGTGGCCATTTAAGTCTGTATAAATCAAACAGTTTGGACAAAGCTGGCAGTATTTATAATGTCAGGATGAGCAGATGTTTCAAATTTGCCCTCATTTCCATATATATTCTGTTTGAACATGCCCTTGCCTATGTAAATGAAAGAGGCATTCGACTCCACTATTGCTTTAAATTCATTTCTATTCAAGTAATTGGACTGAAGATTTTAAATGGTTATAATTTCCATGGTAGCATTTCGGGAGCTTTTGAGTTTAATTAATTTTTAGGGCCTGCCTACATCAGGAGGTCCTTGTGTCTGTGATTAACATCCGTGCACCTTTAAGCAGCTCTAAATAAGAAAAGATATTTATTCATACAAATTTCAGGCATACGTTGAATGTAAATGGTCAAATTGTAGTTCAAGAATTCTTTTTAATAAGGTAGTTAATCTTAGAAGGTCAAGTAATTAAAAAGAAAAAAAACCTCTTTACAGAGCTACACGATTCCACTCTATGAATGTGCACTTAATTTAGCTTCATTTAGGTTAAGGATGAGAATTGGTACATTATGTATATCTATAGAGTACATAACAACTGGTATAAAATAACAGCAGCACTTAGGATATCAGCAAATTGTCTCAAATAGGACAATGACTCCATGCTTTTGATTCAGGGTAATTTGTTTCATCTCCTTCAGAACCTCCACATTTTGTTGTGAAACCCCGTGACCAGGTTGTTGCATTGGGACGAACTGTAACCTTCCAGTGTGAAGCAACTGGAAATCCTCAACCAGCTATCTTCTGGAGGAGAGAGGGGAGTCAGGTATGACCTTGTTCTAATATTTCAATCAGTAAAGATGAGTGCCAGATATATAACAAAAAGCAACAAATTATTTAGTCACATATCTGTTGCTTTAAGAGAACTGAGAAATCTCTGAGTGACCTAATCATTTCAGCAATAAAAGAGAAGACAAAATTTCCTACCTTGTTTTAATTCTCAAATTTTCCCTGCCTAGTTTTGGTACAGAGAGTGGTATGTAGAATAGTAATTGTTTTATTGTATAAAATTTACCTTTATTTCCAATTCAGCCACATTTTTTTTAAAACTACTTTTTTCTCAACTTAATTGCTTATAACTTTTTATTATTCAGAGATTTGTAATTATATGTTAAAAGAGATTTACACACATTTAAAACAAAGATGATAATTAGTGCAATTTTTCTGAAAGCACCAGGAATCTGAAGTGTCTTCTTTGCTTCTTTATGTTTTATCTATCATATATCTATCAATTAAAAATTCATCAAACTATATGAAAGTCTCTTTAACATAGATGTCATATTGGATATAGTTCAGTATATTCTAATTCTTTGAAAACTGTAATATGTGGTCACCATTTGCTATCAAGTCCTACTCTATATATTTTTATAAACCAGAATTTTCTATATATATTGAAGCTAGAATATAGAGATTTGTGGTCTTAAAAATTAAGTTCACTATTAGGCTTCAGCTTATTAAAAAGGGAATTTTGAAACACTTTCACTTTAAAAATAATAGGAAACTTTAAAATAGTTTTTTTTTTAGATTTTTTTAAACATCTTTATTGGAGTATAATTGCTTTACAATGATGTGTTAGTTTCTACTGTATGACAAAGTGAATCAGCTATATGTATACATATATCCCCATATCTCCTCCCTCTTGCGTCTCCCTCCCACCCTCCCTATCCCACCCCTCTAGGTGGGCACAAAGCACCGAGCTGATCTCCCTGTGCTATGCGGCTGCTTCCCACTAGCTATCTATTTTGCATTTGGTAGTGTATATATGTCCATGCCACTCTCTCACTTCGTCCCAGCTTATGCTTCCCCGTCCCTGTGTCCTCAAGTCCATTCTCCATGTCTGCATCCTTATTCCTGTCCTGCCCCTAGGTTCTTCAGAACCATTTTTTTCTTTTTTAGATTCCATATATATGTGTTAGCATACGATATTTATTTTTCTCTTTTTGACTTACTTCACTCTGTATGACAGTCTCTAGGTCCATCCACCTCACTACAAATAACTCCATTTCTTTTCTTTTTATGGCTGTGTAATATTCCATTGTATATATGCGCTACATCTTTATCCATTAATCTGTTGATGGACACTTAGGTTGCTTCCATGTCCTGGCTATTGTAAAAAGTGCTGCAATGACCATTGTGTACATGACTCTTTTTGAATTATGGTTTTCTCAGGGTGTATGCCCAGTAGTGGGATTGCTGGGTCATATGGTAGTTCTATTTTTAGTTTTTTAAGGAACCTCCATACTGTTCTCCATAGTGGCTGTATCAATTTACATTCCCACCAGCAGTGCAAGAGGGTTCCCTTTTCTCCACACCCTCTCCAGCATTTATTGTTTGTAGATTTTTTGATGATGGCCAAAACACAATTTTTTTCTTATCTCTTAGTGACTTCAGTTCTTCAGTAAATGGACACATTTCCCTTTACTTGTTTCTGAAACTTGTAAAACAATATTCTCATTCATTTTTGATACAGTTATTCCTAACCTCTTTTAGTTTTTGCTTAAATCAACCTTGGGTGTGTTGCTTTATGGTCTTGCTTCTACTATGTTCATACAAGTAACACACAGGTAGTTTACTGACTGCACTCACTAATCATTTGTATGCAGTGCCATCAAGTTCACTATAATTTTCACTTTGGTAGGCAAATATCAACTTGACTATTGTACAGAGGCTGTCATTTAAGTTCTAATACCTCAGTTGGTTCTAATACATTTCATTTGGCCTCAAAGGACTAAATTTGCTGACAGCAAATTAAAGACAAGAAAAAAAAATATTTTAGTAGAACAGGAAAAATTGAAAGTGTATTATATAAGAATATCAAGTAGCGATAATAGTAAATCCACTAGCAGTTCTTCTTAGTAGAGTAATATTTAAATGATTCACTTAGTTATTTAAATAAATTATTCATTGTCACCTAAAATCTGTATCAAACTTTGAAATAATTTTGATTTGGTTTGGTTTGATTTAATGATATAACTCACTGTTACCTAAAATTTTGTCATTGGACACATTTCCATGCAATAGTAGTTAAGCCTTTGTAAATGACAAATGTTAAAAGGCACCTAAACTTTTAAAAAGTAGCAAATTTATTTGATTAGAAGAAATGTTGATATTCTTTATTTCATGAGAAACAATGACATGATATGTTTTTTACATGAAATATGCACTCTCTCCAATGAGCATATTTTGATTCATAGAGAGAAATTTGTACCACAGAATAACATCACATTTTGTTTTGAGTTTGTTTTTAAGATAACTTTCTGCAAAAATAAAACTCCATTAGGAATTCTTAAATTCAGTATTTGATTAAAAATTTATAATAGATGTGCCCACCATTTAACCAGAAAAACAAGAAACTGTTAACAATTTGATAGATTGGTGAACTTTTATAATGGACAGGTAACAGACATAGTTATAATGGTGCCTAAATGATATTCTTAAACTTAATTTGTCAGCAGATGTTTAAATTTTAATGGTGTTTTTATACATGAAAAGATTTAGAGTTTAGAATCCTAATAGGCACATCTATGTGAAGCAAAGCTTTTGACTTTGTTTTGGTTAAATATGTAAAACTTTTAACTCTAATGGTATCTAACATCCTTTTATATCTAGTATTGTTTGAAACTGAAATTATAAAGGCATATATCCATATTTAGAATTCATTTAAATTTTCAAATAACCCTATTTAAGGCTAGATCATTAAACCTTGTGCATTTATATGTTTATGTGTGTGTACATCTATATCTGGGTATGTGTTAGAGGATATTTAGCTTATTTGCATATACAAGTATGTGTGTTTGTGTGTGTGTAAATGTTTATACATCTATTTGTAGATATATGCATGTATGTATGCCAACATGTTGGAAACTAGCAACTAACCTATTGTTATTCTTTCCTCCCAAATTCTGGGTTCTAGAATCTGCTTTTCTCATATCAGCCACCACAGTCATCCAGCCGTTTTTCAGTCTCCCAGACTGGTGACCTCACTATTACTAATGTCCAGCGATCTGATGTTGGTTATTATATCTGCCAGACTTTAAATGTTGCTGGAAGTATCATCACAAAAGCATATTTGGAAGTTACCGATGGTAAAGTAGAACATTTTATTTCAAAATGTCCAAGTTTGGCTTAGGGTCTAAAGAGAGTGCCAGTAAATGCATTTATTTTCAACTTTGTATCCTTTCTTATAGCAATTTTGGTGTAATGTGAAAAGGATGAAGATACAGTGATTAAATGTAAAATCATTCTTATTTTAACTTGGCTATACTATAAACTTCTAGCATCAAATTACATTCATAAAAGCCTAGCAATTATACAAGGAAAGTTTACACTGAGTAGTTGTACGTAGGACTCTCCATGTTTTGGAAAATGCGAAGTTATTTTAAAATCTCTTAGTGTAAAATATCATCCTTTTTCTTTCCTCCATACTAAGGAGATAAGATGAATTGTTGACAAATCCAACTCACAATTCATGATGAGTAAGTTTTTCTTAGTAATGTGGTTTTGTTCTATTTATCAACTCTTCTAAGCATGATTAATTAATGCCAAATATATTATGAAAACAGAGTAATGGAGAAAATCTCCAAACCATGAGATGGAGAGTAGTAAGAAGAAAAGAAACTATAAGTAAGCATGTAAATATATTAAAAATATATACATATGTGTATATAACAGGTTTCCCTGCTCTCCGAAAGTAGAGCATTCCTATGAAACCTTTTGTAAGCCAAAGAAATGGCATCAAGTGAAGAAGCAATTTCCTCTTTTCATAAAAATGAAAATCCACTTCAGATTTATTTTGATTAGTGGGCACATGTACTAATGTAGGTCTTTCATAAAAGCAAAGTGGCTTAAAATGAACTTTCAAACAATGCACAGTACCTATATACACATATGTATATATACATATATACACAAAATAAACATATATACATTCTTTTTGTTGCTGTATAGTATTCCATTGTATAAGTAGCTCACAATTTATTTATGGACCCTTTATTGATGGGTTGTTTTCAGTTTAGGGCTTTTATTAATAAAGCTAAATATTTCTGTATAAGTCTATGGGTGGGCATGTGCACTCAGTTATCTTGTTTGCCTTTTGGTGGGTGCGTATACTCATTTCTCTCTCTCATTTGTTTTTTTTCTTCATTTTCTCATGTATTCCAGATACAAGTCTTTTTCCGATATATGTATTATAAATATTTCTTCCCAGTCATTCTATTAATGGTGATTTTTTTTTTTTTTTGCCGTATGCGGGCCTCTCACTGTTGTGGCCTCTCCCATTGTGGAGCACAGGCTCTGGACGCGCAGGCTCAGCAGCCATGGCTCACGGGCCTAGCCGCTCCGCGGCATGTGGGATCTTCCCGGACCGGGGCACGAACCTGTGTCCCCTGCATCGGCAGGCGGACTCTCAACCACTGCGCCACCAGGAAAACCCTCTTAATGATGATTTTAAGGCTTAAGTAACTAATTTTAATGAGGACCAATGTATTATTTTTTCTTTTATACGTGGTGCTTTTAGTTCCCTAATCTACCTTGAGACTGTGAGGATATTCTCCTGTGTTTCTTCTGGAATCTTTATTGTCTGTACTTTTGAGATTTAAATTTTTAATCTATCTTGAATTAATTTTTGTGTATAGTGTAAAATAAGGGTCAAAATTCCTTTTCTTCCCTTATATGGATACAAATTTTTCAGCATCACTTATGAAAAGACAGTCCTTTCCCCACTGAATTGCAGTGGCATCTTAATCATAATTCAAATGAGCATACAGGCAGTGGCCTACTTCTGTTCTCTCTATTACATTCCATTAATCTACTTATGCAAGTCTGTATGGTCTTAATTATTATAGCTTTATAGTAAGTCTTACACACTGGTAGTGTAAGTCTCCAACTTTGTTTTTCTTGTTTTGGGTTGGCTATTAGAGGTCCTCTACATTTTTAAATAAATTTTAAAGTCAACTTTTCAATTTCCATACACATGATATACACACACACACACACACATTTTAACATCCTAAGCAAACAAAAAAAATCAGAATTTTAATCAACTTTTCAATTTCCATACACATAATATACACACACACACACACACACATTTTAACATCCTAAGCAAACAAAAAAAATCAGAATTTTAATTTTGATTCCACTTAAATTATTGAACAATTTAAGGAGAATTAACATCTTAACAATCTGAGTCTTCCAATTTAGGGAATTTATCTGTCCAATCAAGTTAAATATATACCCAGTATCCACCAAGGTCTGACACATGGTAGACTCTCAATGGATATTTTTTAAATAAGTGAATGAAACAAAGAAGGAAGGAATGAAGAGCTAGCTGTTGGTTAAGTCAGAATTCAAAATTAAGATTGTCTCACTCAAAAGTCTACACTCTTAACACTATCTATGATATATATTATATATCTACTGCCCTAATACGTTAGAATGACCTAAAATGTTTTTACAGTTTCTTACATACATTAGAGCTATTAAGTGATGATTGTGAAGACCATGTAATGAATATAATGATTAATATAATCAATATATAGAAAAAGTAGAACATAGATTTGCACATATGTTTATGATTGCAACTTTATAAAGCAACTTGTATGTAAGGATATACATTAAAAAAGGCCAAAGAAAACTGTAATAAAATATCTCTTATTATTCTCATAATTGAAAGCAAAACTTCTAGGTGCCTTTTGACATGGCCTTATCGTGAATGGTTATATTTGTGAGCATAGATCAAGCATGTCAACTTTTGCTAAACTAAAATGAAAACAAAACTCCTAAATTTGTGGATTTGGGGTTCATCCCTGATAGCCAATTCACTTCTAAAAGTTTTATCTTACAGTCTCTGGAGAGATTTAAGGTGGTTTTGTGTTTGCTGTGGTGGTACTGTATTTTTAGTTTTGTTTTCTTTATTTTGGAGTCCATCAATATTGTACAAACAACTTACAACTATGGACTCATTCTTCATAGGTAAACTGTACTTACTGTGAGTGCTGATAATATCAGTATTTACATATTACCAAATCAAGTCGAAGAGAGGTAATAGGCAGAGTATTTTCTGGAAACTATTTGACTTTAGTTTCTCGACTTTCTTTCTTTACTGTTTGCAAACAGAACAAAGGCAAAGGCAGAATAAAACATGAGACACAGAATATGGTAGAGTAGCAGTTGTCTTTGAATGTTGTTTTTCTGTAGCTGAGGCCTACCCCAAATCCTGTTTGACACAGGAACGTAGAAATTCATATAACCTATTTAATTGAAAATATTTCTTCTCTTAATTACTAGAAAGTAAGAAGTAGTTAGTGATGATTAAATGGTGTATAAAATCTAAAATCACTTGCATTAATCTCTCAAAAGTGATTGATATACAGTGGAAAGAGCATTAACTTTCTAATTACTAGCTATTTGCCAATGACTAACTCTTTGATTTGGACGAGTCATGTGAACTTTCAATGTTTCAGCTCCCTAATTGCTGAAATGAGGTAACAGTTTACAGCCTAACTCATAGGTGTTGAGATATGTTTACAAACTGATGGCAATTGTGATATATGACTCTGATGTTTGCTGGTTTTTAGATGTGAATTTTACATACTTAAACCAGTCAGTGTGTGTGTTATTCTGTATTCTTTTTCACTTAAAATTATTTTATGAATATTTTTATATGTATATAGATTTTATGATTATTATTCTTGAGGTGACAAAAAATATTACTTCTGATGAAATACCCTCATTTCTTAGGGTCTTTAAATCTTTCATTGAACATGTGGAACATGTGGAAAACTAGGTAAACTTTTCTAAACCCTGCTCTAATAGGGTTATATCATCTGTTACACTCCTCATATCTGTACCACTACCACCACCATCACCACTATACTGATATTTATAATAAGAAATTTTTTTTATTGGAGTATAATTGCTTTACAATGTTGTGTTAGTTTCTGCTGTACAATGCAGTGAATCAGCTATATGTATACCTATACCCGCTCCCTCTTGGACCTCCCTCCCACCCCTCCCATCCTGCCCATCTAGGTCATCACAGAGCACCAAGCTGAGCATCCTGTGCTTTATAGCATGTTCCCACTAGTTATCTGTTTTATGCATGGTAGTGTATACATGTCAATCCTAATCTCCCAGTTTGTCCCACCCTCCCCTTCCCCCGCTGTGTCCACATGTCCATTCTCTACAACTACGTCTCTATTCCTGCCCTGCAAATAGGTTCATCTGTACCACTCTTCTAGATCCCACATATATGCATTGATATATGATATTTGTTTTTCTCTTTCTAGCTTACTTCACTCTGTATGACAGACTGTAGGTCCATCCACATATCTACAAATGACCCAATTTCGTTCCTTTTTATGGCTGAGTAATATTCTATTGTATATATGTACCACATCTTCTTTATCCATTCATCTGTCATTGGACACCTAGGTTGTTTCCATGTCCTGGCTTTTGTAAAGTTATTCAATGCCTCCTTTGTGCCAGGCATTATGCTAAGAACTTTAAACAGTTCAATAATTTCAAATCTGACTTCTTATTTTACAGACGAGGAAACTGAGGCAGAGAATGGTGAAAAGATATACCCAGATCCTTCAGATACTAACTAGCAGAACTGAGATTTAAAACAAAAGTTTGACACTACCGAATGTAAAATGGATAGCTGGTGGGAGCAGCCGCATGGCACAGGGACATCGGCTCGGTGCTTTGTGTCCACCTAGAGGGGTGGGATAGGGAGGGTGGGAGGGAGACGCAGGAGGGAGGAGATATAGGGATATATGTATACATATAGCTGATGCACTTTGTTATACAGCAGAAACTAACACCACTGTGAAGCAATTATACTCCAAGAAAGATGTTAAAAATAAAACAGAAAAACAAAAATAAAAGTTTGCACTGTCCAGTATGGTGGGCACTTGCCACATGAGGCTATTTAAGTTTGAATCAAAATTACTTAAAATTAAGTAAAGCTACACATCCAGTTCCTCAATCACACCAGCCACACTCAGGTGCTCAGCAGTGTTTGAAGCTCTTGGCTTCTGTACTGGAGAGCACAAATACGGACTGTTTTCTCTTTACAGTGCTACATCCTTCTGATTACAAAGTCCATGCACTTACTTTCTTTAAATCATATTTCTGTGTCTTACACATCCTATTCTATTACCTGATAATTCATTTTAATAATCCAAATGTGAGCTATTAGACTCGATTGGAAGTTTTTCTCATAAATCCTAAACTTAGTGTTGACTGCTAAATGTACTACGCATTTCAATTTGTGTAACTTTGAACATTTCATCAGTATTTTATTCTAATCTGTGACAACACCAAAATGTTTCATTGTCTTTACCTAAAAACATAAAATTGCTTTAATGAACTTTTTTACCTCTGATTTACATATTACTATTTTATAGAAAAGGATCGTGATATCACAATTCATATAATTGTCTAGCTTTTTGCAATTAACAAAGCACATGGAATATTTGTTATTCCATTTATATCTTCATAGCGATCCCCTGAGCTGGTTAGAGCAAGTATTATTATCCTCATGTTACAGGTAAAAAACCGAGACTTAGATAATTTAAGGAACTTGCCTAAAGACACATGACAGATGGTGTAGCCTGATAGTCAACCTTGCTTCTCTTTTCTTGCTTTATTTTTGTAAAGTACCCAGTGTAAACCAGGAAGAAATCAATAACAGAGAAACAACATCATTAAACTGGGTTAGGATAGGATAAGGAAGTGAGGATGACGCTAAATATGATGCAAATATCAAAGAACTGTAAAGATATAGAAAGTTGAATAAATCCCCGGATATTGGATTGTTTCTAAATATAGCAAGACTATGAAATGTAAACCACTCTGTTACTGGACTTTATCATAATCAGTTATAAAGAAACCCTCTGTTACTAATTCAATTAATATCTGGAAATAAATATTCGTTCATTCTTATAATCAAGGGAACACAGGTGGTAGAGTCTTATAAAAACCCCAGTGCACTAAAACACTTATCCTTATTTTTTCATACTTACCAGGAGGGGCCTCTAATTTGATTTGAGCCAAAATCAACAGATAATGTAGAAAAGATTAAACGATTCTTAAGCAAAGGAATTATTGGCTTATATGTTTCATCCATGGAGTATCTGAAACACTCCTGCCAAGTTTCAAACTCCAGCCTTCTAATATACCTCCACGGTATTAACAGATTTCACACCAGCAACCAAAGATGGAAGAGAATTGGAAGGGTGGAGTGAAAATGCACAGTTGCTGATTTCACTTTCTTGTTTTTCTTAGATTGAATGCCCCAAACTAATAATTATTGCATGATAAATGAGGAACAAATTGAAGTGTGACTCCAGCTTGTGAGAAATCTTTGGTGCATAAAACTTTGAACAAGACACATCCAGCTTTGCAAATGGTTGCATCCAAACTTTAGTCACTCTGGCAACCAGTTTTGTTTAATCAGGCAATTTCTTAGAGTTGTCTTTTGAATATTTGTGACTTAAAATATTTTAAACTAATATTCAGAATTTTAAAGTTTAATAATGAAAAATGAACTTTATTTTTAATGTTTATTCATTTAAAAAACTATCTCTGGAATTTCACCTAAATTGCCTATGTCAGGAGATCAGAACATCTCTCTAATGCAGAATTTATACTAGTTCCACTACAGTTGTTTTGGATTTTTCCCTAAAATTATGACTTTGTTATCTCAGATAAAGTTTTTAGGTTTTAGATTTTTTCATATAATAAGAGTAATTTTATTTATATGTTATAAAAATGCCTTCCACTGTTTTCTTCCATGGGACATTAAAACTGTTAAGGTGATAGATTTAGCGAAAGTGCCTTCCCATTCCTATAATTCTGATATGGAAGTGTGTTATATCCTGGGTTAGGATATCCATTTCTAGCTTACCAAGAATATTTTTAGACAGTTTTCCAGTTTCTCTGAATTCACTATGTACTCTTTTAATAGAAAAAATTCCAAGATAAAAAGAGCTCAGTCATATTGATTGATCAGTTATCAACGTCCAAAGCACATTTTTGAATCCAAAATTGTCAAGCATGCTGGTATGATACCATCATTCTTTCTGTTGGACTCAGAAAGATTATCAAGTTGGTTTTGGGTCATTTATGAAAATCTGTCTTATACGTTTCCTTGGGGTAAATGGGTTTTTTGTTGTTTTGTGTTTTACATATTTTAAAGTTTAAAAAGCACAGTATTCCACTTCTCTCCACGATACATTTCCTTCACCATCCAAAATCCTTATGTAGTCTCTGAACTCTTAAGTTAAGTAGGTCCCTTGACAATGCAGCAAGCCTAGTCAGTGGTTGGTCATTTGAAAGGAGTACATTTTAATATTCTGAATCAGTGCATCATAGAAATGCATTCTGAATAATGCATGTCTCCTACTTTAATTACCTGTTTAATTAGTTTGTTTCAAAGCCTAGAGCAACTGCTGTTGTTCGGATGATTAGAAAATTGCTTCCAGTTGCAGAAATCTATTTCCTGTTGTTTGTTCTGGCAGTGATCGCAGACCGGCCTCCCCCAGTCATTCGACAGGGTCCTGTGAATCAGACTGTAGCAGTGGATGGTACTTTAGTGCTCAGCTGTGTGGCCACAGGCAGTCCAGTGCCCACAATTCTGTGGAGAAAGGATGGAGTCCTTGTTTCAACCCAAGATTCTCGAATCAAACAGCTGGAGACCGGAGTACTACAGATCCGATATGCTAAGGTAACTTGAAATGACACCCTGGGTTTCCCATTTTGTTCCACTTTGGTTTTGCCTCCAGCAACTAGTGTTGAAGTCTCAAATTTTAGAATCAACGAAATGTTAATAACAGTATTAATATATTTTTAATTTGATGTGTTGTTCTTTCAGACATTTCACTGTGTATATTAAAGATGATTTGACTTATAATTTAGCCCATGGCAAGTAGTTTAAGGTTTTATATGGAGGAGAAAAGGATGAGGATTTATGGGAGATAAAAATACCTTCCAAGTGGTGATGTGATGCATTCATTCCATAAAGCATTTTTCAAAGATATCTTCCAGTATCATATTATGTGCCATGTACTTGAAGGGTTCTTTTATTGTGAATATTTGGTTCAGAATTTTGCAATTACAGAATACTCTGCATGCAAACAATAAAGCAATGTACACATTGAATGTACATTTCAAATCAGAATATTAAATGATGAAAGCCCACAGGTTTGTGGGAACAATTTAGGGATTTACCTTCCCAGGGCATCACATCCCATACCTGTTCTTTCAGGACTGTGTTCTTTTGCTTTGATTTTTCTTTTCATTTTAGATCAAGATCAGACAAGCTCATGAGGCATATGAAAGAATAGCCTTGACAGCAATAAACATAAATTTCGATTGCTTTATTGCCTATTGTGGGCGGCTTCTTTGGAGCTTTGGATCAACATAGCAGTTCATTTTATGTGCCACGAAAGTTAATATGTTGTACTTTTATGTGACAATGATTGTGACTTTGTTATTACAATTGCCAGAGCAAGATGACAGCATTTTTGTTTTATCCAACATTATATGATGATAGAATTATTACCTTAGGCAGAGGTATATGGGTTCATTATGGTACTGATGATTTTAACGTTGAACATGTGACCTGTGTTTGTTTTCTGGCAGTCAGTCTTTCAAAGGAAGAGAGAGCATCATTCCAGCTGGAGTTTGACTTTATACTTACGAAACTGCCTTAAGTTACAGGTTAAAAACATAAAATGAGAAAAAAGAGTGAATGCTTTAAGAAGAAATCATTTTGTGTCTATCCATTTTCTATAAATATTTGTTTATCTCTGATATCCATATGGGTGTAACTCACATAATATATGAAATAGCAAGAATAGTCACTGGCTAAATTTTATTAGCCCTATTACGTGACTTATTAAATATAAAGCTATAAATTAGTAATAAAGATTAACCCTTTGAAATTAAAGTTATATAGCTCATTGTTTACTGCACGACACAGAAAATGGTGATGTTAATGCACTTAAATATTATATTTTTATTATACAGTTAGAATAACATTTTTGTCTTCTGTCTTCATGCAGTATTTTACTTCACATTCAATAAAAACAAACTAAGAGGCAGTTTCTGGTTAGTGCTTTTTAATGCAAGTTATCCATATTCATGGACCATATACAAAACTATAATTGCTTTTTCAGCCCAGTGAGCTCTTGATTGTTCCAAATATTTATTTTGCATCTGTCTTCTCAGCTGGGTGACACTGGTCGGTACACCTGCATTGCATCAACCCCCAGCGGTGAAGCAACATGGAGTGCTTACATTGAAGTCCAAGGTAAATTCAACAGTGTTTTACCTTAAAATAAAGCTTTTGTTTACTCACTGGTAAAAAGATGAAGAGCATGTCTTGATGCTTGAGTAGGTGGATGGGTATGATATCTACATTTATGTGCTTATCTGCGTAAACATCTTTCGTCTTTTTCTTCTTTGTTAGAATTTGGAGTTCCAGTTCAGCCTCCAAGACCCACCGACCCAAATTTAATCCCTAGTGCCCCCTCAAAACCTGAAGTTACAGATGTCAGCCGAAATACAGTAACGTTGTCATGGCAACCAAATTTGAATTCAGGTGCAACTCCAACATCTTATATTATAGAAGCCTTCAGGTAGAGTGAAGACGATGTTTCCTAGTTGTTCTCCCTTTTGATTTACCATTAAATATGCATGTTCTAACTTGTGTATCTATCCTTAGCCATGCGTCTGGCAGCAGCTGGCAGACCGTAGCAGAGAATGTGAAAACAGAAACATTTGCCATTAAAGGACTCAAACCTAATGCAATTTACCTTTTCCTTGTGAGGGCAGCAAATGCATATGGAATTAGTGATCCAAGCCAGATATCAGACCCAGTGAAAACACAAGGTAAATATTGATTTACTCAGCCTTGAGACATCTACTTATCTTTAGATGTTATAATTTTACAAGTAACTCATTTGTACTACATGCTAGGATTGTATATTTAACATAGATCTATTATCCAAGTTGCTCAATTAATTTTTAATACACAGTGTCTGCATACTTTCTTATTTTCTGGGCCTAGCACTCCAAGACAAGATGAATAACAGAGAAATGTTTCTCATTTTATAAATCACAAATCCAGTGAGCAAAAATATTATGTGAATATTTTTGTATTATTTTCAATTTTTTGATTTTTAAATATGACTATATGTGGGTGTAAAATTTTAATCACATAATTGTATTTAAAATTGAGTAAATTTTATGTATGTTGAGATTAATACTCATGACCTCCTGGATGAGTTTTGAACATTGCAACCATTGCAAAAATAATTTAGGTCTGTATGTTGTTTCGCCTATCTTTCATTGCCAATTATGTGAACCATGATATATTAAACTTTTAAATGGAAATCATGTATATTTTCGTCAAAGCTGGGTTAAAGAAACAGATAAAAGGAAAAATGAACATGTTGAAGCTGCTTCTAAAAACATTTGAAACTGGAAATTTTTTCACTTGGACCACATTCTGGATACACTGCTTTTTATTGTCTTTCATGAATAGGAATTATTATTATTATTATTATTTGTGTGTGTGTGTGTGTGTGTGTGTGTGTGTGTGGTACGCGGGTCTCTCACTGTCGTGGCCTCTCCCGTTGCGGAGCACAGGCTCCGGACGTGCAGGCTCAGCGGCCATGGCTCACAGGCCCAGCCGCTCCACGGCATGTGGGATCTTCCCGGACTGGGGCACAAACCTGTGTCCCCTGCATCGGCAGGGGGACTCTCAACCACTGCACCACCAGGGAAGCCCAGGAATTATTTTTAGCTTTCAACAGATTATTATCTCCTACCCACTCTCTTGCTCCTCCTGTTATTTTAATGTTTTAATAGTAGTAAAATTTATATATTAAAAAAAAGATGAATTTGAATCAGCCTTTACCTTTTTTTAAACGTATTGTCATCACAATTAAAATATACTTTATTAATATAAGATTAATAAAGAAAGGTAATTCTAGATGGTAGGAATTAGAAATATAAAATTCTTTTCTCAACATGCCGAGGAATCATAATGTCTCTATCTTAATTCGTATATTTCCAAAGGAAAAATGGAAACTTAGTTACAGTGACAGAAACAAATTGCACACAAAAGTACTGAAAGATTTAAATTACTTTTTCCTGGTTTGGGAGAGGGTCTGCCAGCCATGTTGCATGTTTTGTCTTCTCCAGTGAGTATATAAGCATTCTTTTGGGAAGGACTTTTTGTTTCAGAATTCACTGAGAGAGCAAACTGAGTGTAGAACATGCCCATGTCTGTTTCTTGCTGTGTGAAATCAACACACCCAGATACATATATTTGCTATTATGAGTCACTTCACCAGTAGCTTTAATATTCTTGGAGCCTGCCTTAAGGCAGTTTGAGGTTTTCAATATTAGATACGCATTTGTAAAGAATGCAGAAACTATGACAGCTGTAAAGTGAACTTAAACTTTTGTCCCCAGTACAGTGGCCTCTACCCAGTAGACCTTAGGAAAAGTTTTTCATTAACTGCAGTTCTGTCATATACTCATATGAATGATTTTGTAAAATATATCCTCAACTCTTAAGCGAGGAGGTAGTCAACATTTTATCTGTGAGTTAATTTTTTTTTTAATTTTAATCAACTTACCTTTATACATGATAGCTAGTAGAACAACTTAAAGGAAACAAACCCATGTCAACTGGAAAACTGGAAACATAGTGAAACAGGCATACAATTGTGAAATCAAAGAATTTTTCATCTCAGCTCTTCAACCTACTAGCAAGTTAGTATGTTCCCTGAGCATCGGTTCCCTCATCTATATAATGGGGCTAAAAATCCCTACTCCACAAGATTGGACAAGGATTAAATTAGCCAATTTATGAATATACAGGGCTCATATTTCTTTTATATTATATGCCATAAGACTGTCATTGGACTTGTATTTCTTTCACTGTCTGGACTAAAAACAGAGGAAGTTCATAAAATTTGAGAAACACAGCTAGTGTGCTGAATGAGAAAACCAGAATTAAATGTATCTCGACAGTCTGGAATGATGGGTCAGCACTAACAAGATTAAAATTAATGGAGCAAATTTAAAAGTCTGGTACTTGGACTGAGGTTTAAAAAATTAGCTGTAGAAGAATAGGCTGAGGATACTGGGCTTAAAAAGAGAGTACATGTGAGTGTGTGTCAGGTGTGTCAGGATGACTTCAGTGTTGGAAGTCAATTAGCACACCTATCTGAGCCAACGGAGTGAGTAGTTGTCGAAGAAACAAATCTAGTCTTAGCAGAATTATATGCAGATCAAAATCTGAACTGGTCAGATCACGAAGGGAGTAATGTGTCTTATTTTGAGCACTGCATTTTCAGGTAGACTTTTAAGAGGAAGACAGTGAGGATGGTTGGTGAGGCTGCACTAAAGGCTGAAAACCACATCATTGGAAAAGAAATCCAAAGACTTGGCACATTTAACCCCCAAAATAACAACGTTAGACTGGGCTTGACTTTTTCTTCCTTAATATTTTAAGAGTAAGATATGCTTATTCTAACTCCAGGCACCAAAACAAGCCAATGAGTGGAAGTTAACATTGAGGCAGATTTCATCGTCTAGTTCTTAGACTGCTTTTGAGACACACCGAAGCCGAGCTGAGTCAGGCCATAGCAGGAGCCTGGGGAAGAACCTGGGAAAATCCAGTTGAAGGGTACAGAACGTGTAAGCAGTTAGGAGAAGAGCCAGGGGTAGAGGGAATTCAGGAAAGACTTGTTGGAAGTTGATTCACAAGGGAGCAGGCATAATTTCTTTAATTACTTCTGCAGCATGGCTGCAAAAAAAGTCTTCCCCAAGTGGACAATTCTATGAATGAGCTGGGTCTTAAGGTTGCACAGATCCAGGGCATGGTTTCCTGTTCAGGAGTCAGGTAAACCTAGGTCGCAGTTGGAGTTGGAGCCCTGTCCCAGTGTAATCAAAATGTGCTTTCCCAAATACAAGATTTGATAATGCAAGGAAGATGACATGAGCACCTAGCAAGTGGGAGTGGGCTGGGGGGTAGACATTGCTGAGATGGGGGTAGTTGTTGCCAGTGTTACTACTATTCTTTATCCATGTTCTGTCCACACAGCATTCTTGAGCCCTATCTTTTAAAGAATATGCACACAGACGTAGAATGTACAGAATATGTGTATACTATAGATAATAAGAGACCAGTTATTGTAAATAATGAAGGGGGCCTGGATAATGCCCCCCCTCAGAGATTATGTATAGGGAGCTCCAATACTGGGGAAATAGTGGGAGTAGAATCATATCTGAGATTTCCTCCAAGTTTAATTCTGAATGTTGGGAAGACCTTTCACATTATAATACATTTCTTTCAGGAGGAAGAAGGAAAGCAAGGACAATAAAGGGACCAATTAATACATGTCTCAATATTACATTATTAGACATTACTTTCCATTTTTCTTTCTGATGAGGAATTTTCTAAAATAATATTCTATTGCCAAAATGGTTACACTAGGGATTTTTCCTAGATTTCATGAAGGGATTAACTGGCATGTTACCTCAACCAGAGAAATTAGAGATTGCCATGCAAATTATAGTAGTTACCTTTTAAAATGATTACTAAGACACTTCCTAAAAGGTAGACGATTCCCTGAGGATGGAAGTTTACATGTGAGAGAACATGTTTAGAAGCTAATACAATATGTTTGATATGTGTGTGTTTTCCATACAGTAATTCACTTTAACTCAACTAATGTTTATTTAACACCTTCTATATGTATGGAACTGTGCTAGGTATTCTGGGTTCATAAAAATTGACCCAATCCCTACCTTCAAGAAGAGGACTTTATATGCCTTAAAAAATGCAGTTCTCACAAAAATCCCCTCCTCAGAAGTAGCTTCCATTGATATTGCCATTTGACAGATGAGGTAACTGAAAAATAGTGAGGTTAAGAAATCTTCCCAATATTACATGGCGGTCGAGTTGCTAAGTTGGGGAGTTGCCAAATCTGTCTTATTCCAAGAACTCCACTCTTACCCTAGAGGTAGATGGTAGCTAAAGTTGTAGGAGCAAAGGAGACCAGTAGAGAAGTAAATCTGCCTGAGATGGAAAAGTTACAATCAAGTGCTTTCTGTCTCTAGTCTGTGATAATGGGTAGCCCGAAGGCCAGTATGAGCCAAAGGTCTGATAAACTATAAGAAGCCAAAACTATCTCAGGTTTTCTCATTTTGCTTATTTATAAGTTTATAAATCAAGGTTATTACATCTAAGGGTTTTGAATAGCACTCTTTTTTTTTTTTCTTTTTGCGGTACGCGGGCCTCTCACTGTTGTGGCCTCTCCCGTGGCGGAGCACAGGCTCCGGACACGCAGGCTCAGCGGCCATGGCTCACGGGCCCAGCCGCTCCGCGGCATGTGGGATCCTCCCGGACCGGGTCACGAACCCGCGTCCCCTGCATCGGCAGGCGGACTCTCAACAACTGCGCCACCAGGGAAGCCCCTGAATAGCACTCTTGTTCTGTCTTGTCTTTCATTTGCCTGCCTTCCATGGACTTCATCAAACATACTTACCAACCTCATTTTTTAAAATTTTTATTGGAGTATAGCTGACTTACACTGTTGTGTTAGTTTCAGGTGTGCAGCAAAGTGAATATTATATGCACATATGCATATGTCCACTCTCTTTTAGATTCTTTTCCCATATAGCCGACCTCATTTTTTTGTTTGTTTGTTTGGCCACGCCATGAGGCATGTGGGAATCTTAGTTCCCAGCCAGTGATCGAACCCTTACCCCCTGCAGTGGAAGCTCAGAGTCTTTTTTTTTTTCAGATCTGTTCTCTCTTTCTATGAGTTTGTTTGTTTGCTTGTTTGTTTTTGAAGTATAATTGACCTACAACACTGTGTTAGTTCCTGTTACGTAACATAGTCATTCGATATTTCTATACATTTCAAAGTGATCACCAGCATGTCTAGTTACCATATGTCAACATACAAAGACATTACATAGTTATTGACTACATATCCCACCCTGTGCATTTCATACCTGTGAGTCATTTATTTTGCAACTGGAAGTTTGCAAAGAGGTATGAACTTCCAGTTGACTTGCATTCTTAACCAAGAAACTTAGATCCCATGAATAAGGTGGTCTGGGGTAGTGAAAAGAGCATGCATGATTTGTGTCCAAAGGCCTGGCTTTTACTGCCTGCTCATGGATGCTGTGGCCTTGGAGCAGGTGTTCAGTCTTTCTGTAGCCAAGTTCCCTTCCTTGAAGACTGGCAGCGTGGAGTCTTAACCATTGGACTACCGGGGAAGTCCCCAACCACATTTTTCATATTCATGTTTTTGTTTTCTATCCGACCTCAGTTCTTTAAAAGTATTTAATCATTCATAAAACGAAACTTCTTGTTTCTGTTGCTTGTGCGATGGAAAGTAATCCAGAATATATGTGCCAAGATACAGTACTTTGAGAAGGAGAATTATGGATATTAGAAAAATCTTAATTTTCTTCTCTTGTTCATCCCGTGTTCCCTTTTACTACTGTAAACAAAGCAAAGCGTCTGTACTTAGAAAATCTCTTTAGAAACAGGCAATTTTTATCAAGTACAGACTTCTTAGTAAGTTTAACAAAACACTCTCTTGTTGGGAAAAAAAGCGCAACATAAATGAACACTAGTAGCAGTTTAATTCTTATTATGTTCTCGGTCTCCTTTCCAAAAATGTTGTTCTTCAGATTTAGAACTCTTTATTGAACCTTTCTGACAGTGATACAATAACTAAACTAAACCAAACCATCAATTAAATAGATGTTAAGTACTCTTTTCTCATCAGATTTGTTTTGTTCTGTTCTATTCTGTTTTATTCTATCTTATCCTATGCTATCCTATTGTGTTGGTGGTTCCTGTATCCTCCATCATAACCATTAACTTATCATATATCTTATTTGTTAAGCTATCCAGGTTCATCTTATACAGTGAGGATGTCTTTTTGTGCTTGCTTTTCACTTATGTGTGTCCATTCTCTCCATTACTCATCTGCTGTCCTGCAAATCCTGGCTCTTTTCTTTCTGGCATAGTTAGGATCAGTACAGAAGGTTGTGTAACAAACTCAGAGGAGATTGCATAGGCTCCTCATCTTTGGCAAGAAAGTGATCATTACATGATAGGAGGAACCCTCAAATGCTGCTGTTTGCCATTGTTATCTTTGCCTCCTGCTCTTTATTGCCGTCTCCATGCCCTCTGCTTGTTGTCTCTCTCTGTATGTCCTATCCTCCTGACTCTCGTAAAAAGGTTAAGTTGTTCCTATTTTATTCTGTATCACAGGTTGGAATTATCCTTCACAGTTGGAATGCTGCTTCTTTTCTGAGATTTTTCTATGAATGACAGGATTGTTTCCCCCATGCTTTCATTCAAGTCAGTTGCATTGTCTAGGATCTGACACAGTCTCCTTGGATTGTTGCAGATGTTCCCCCAACAAGTCAGGGGGTGGATCACAAGCAGGTCCAGCGAGAACTGGGAGATGTCGTACTACATCTCCACAACCCCACCGTCCTTTCTTCCTCTTCGGTCGAAGTGCATTGGACAGTGAGTCGTTGTTGCTGCCATAATATTTGATCTCAGTTTTAATAAGCAGATGACTTTGGAAGATCATTACCTGAAAAAATATATGTATATATAGAGAGATGCAACAGATAGTTAAATTATATATATCTGTTGCTTACCTCTCTACCAATGATAACTTTATAATGTAAGCATTGTTTATTATGGTAGCTGTGAAATGGCTTTAAACAGAGAAAATTTTCATCTTGTGTGTATTTTATATTATGCTGCAGTAACGAACTTTACCAGTCTCAGACGAAACAAATTATATATTCATAGTACTATAACGATAGGATCATTAGCATATGAATTTTTGAAACTGAAAAGTATTTCTGAATAATATTAAGTAGTCTTTTAAAATTAGGAAGTGGAAAAATACATTTTATTTCCTCATCCCCTTGCCAGTCTGACTTACCTCTAGATATCTGTTGTGGAAGTGCCATGATGCCTCACATTTCTGCATGAAGCATAGAAATTAGTATCTAATATTATACATAAAAGCTGAAAAAGTGGACGTATTACAAAAGATAGTGATTTGTTTTTAGTATTTACTTTATGTAAACTAGAAAACTGTGGAATGAAGTCAGATAGAATTTTTTGGCATTGTGTCACATTTACGGACGTATTACGAAAGATAGTGATTTGTTTTTAGTATTTTACTTTATGTAAACTAGAAAACTGTGGAATGAAGTCAGATAGAATTTTTTGGCATTGTGTCACATTTAATTTTCATAATTTTCTAAAAAGTCAATAAAAGGACATGAATGATTGCATTTTTATTTGTCATTTTAACAGGTGGACCAACAGTCTCAGTATATTCAAGGATACAAAATTCTTTATCGCCCGTTTGGAGCCAGCCATGGTGAATCGGAGTGGTTAGTTTTTGAAGTGAGGACTCCAACCAAAAATAGCGTGGTTATTCCTGATCTCAAAAAAGGAGTCAACTATGAAATTAAGGCTCGTCCTTTTTTTAATGAATTTCAAGGAGCAGATAGTGAAATTAAATTTGCCAAAACCCTAGAAGAAGGCAAGTATAACGAAATGTGCGGTTACTATGCATTGAGATACTTTTTTGTTAGGCTTTTATTAACTTAATGGAAAAGTATTAATGACATTAAGTCATAATATTAGTGACATTAATTATTAACTGTTTTGATAGTGAGCATTGTATTTTGTTAATAGGATTTATTTAATTAGAACTACTAAAAACCAAAATTCTATTATACTCGACTTGCTTTAGTAGTGGCCTATCTAAAAATGTGCGAATGTGTACATTGTGTTACTTAATGACATATTGGATATATTTAATTATTCAGAACTAAGATTCACATTTAAAGATGGAATTATTCTCAATTTGCTTGTCTTTCCATTAATTATTTTTCATTCATTTATCAAATGTTATTTTGAGTGATGATCCGTAAATAAGGTGAGTAATGTTTTGGTTTGCCCGGGACCTTCTGGGCTTAGCATTTTATGCCTCATGTCCCTGGGAACCCCTCAGCTCTAGACAAACCAGTATGTTTGGACACTCTATAACTAGAGATTAAAAATTAGTATTTACGTAAAGGTTAAAGGTTACATGTCACAAGTGTACTCTTTAAAAATAACCAGAATTTTTCCTAAAATGTCTTTATTACTTTGATTACAATAAATTATAGGATACAGTTAATAACATGGATGGTTAGTATTTATCTTTATGCTTTTGAACATTTTTAGGGAGAACATGGGACTAGGGTTACAGGGTAGGAGAAAGAGGAATTCTCCTGGGATGTTTTGTGGAGATAATCTATATAACTTTGGTTATGGAAAACTCACGATAACAATAGGTTAGTGATATCGAGGAAAAACAAATAGTTTGGGACTATTCATATTGAATGAGATACATCTTTAAAACATATACATATATGGATATAAATTTTATATGTTTTTGTTTAAATGTTAAATGCCTGCTTTCAGTGTTCTCTAATGTGCTCATAATATATCTACTTTTTAAAACAATTTCATAGCACCCAGTGCCCCACCCCAAAGTGTAACTGTATCAAAGCATGATGGAAATGGAACTGCAATTCTTGTCAGTTGGCAGCCACCTCCTGAAGATACTCAGAATGGAATGGTCCAAGAGTATAAGGTAAATACATATATAGCAATTTACTGATGGACACCGCTCTCCCCTGCAGAAAAAAAAAAAAAAAAAAAGCAACCTTGGTTAAGTTGTTCATGGATATTTGGCGCCATCTGCTGGTGCACACAGCAGCATGTAAAATTATTTTTTAAATACTTTCCTGTTTATTCAATAATTGTGGAATAATTTTTTCTTAAGCCATTTGAAAAAAAGAATTTAAAAGAGAGAATTTACCTGGTCACAGTACATATAGGTACATATAATTTCACACAAACAACAAATGTAAAGGCTAATAAAAGAATCTTTTTTTTTCCCCTTAAAAAACAGCTTAAATACATTTTGCAGAATTAGTTTGCCCCATAGAATTGTATCAGATATGGTTTGATTTCTTTCTTTTAACATGTTTGGAATTTTGTAACATTGGAGCTAAGTTGGAAAAATTATTTTCTTGTGCCTGAAAATTCTTTTATAAACCTTGTTTTCATCGCTAAACAAAATTTTATGTCTCAGAGGAAATTCAATTATAAACTTCTGTATATATTTAAACGAATTTTTTAAACATATGATGTATTGTCAAGTAATGTAATCCAGTGATTCTGAATAATTATTTTTACCTGTGAAGTTATCAGCTCTAATCATTGAATTTAGAGAGGGTTATATAGATTCATCTCCAGCAAATATTTTCAAGCATGCCAAGGTACAATAAAAATTAAGGACATGAGATTTATCCTGTTAACGAATATACATTAAAGCACAGTTTTAATGAGCTATGATAAATGAATAAACGATAGATTGAATTAGGGAAATCTCAACAGAGAGTAAATTTTATGTGTATTTTTTCAACACTTACGTAGACACACTACATACTAGAAGACTTTTAACTGTAAAACGTATTTCTATAGACACTGCCTTATATGTCCATTATACCTCAGTATTTTTCTAGTTACTAGCTAAATTATGATACTTTGTAAATTATCTCATATATGTAAATATTTGTATATGTTTATTGATATGAAACTGATGTTAAGAAGGTGAACACATTTACCTTCTACAGGTAGTTATATGCTAACATCAGAATCACTTATGGAATCATTTTCCAAATATAGGTGCCTGGCCACCATTCTCAGAGATTCTGATTCAGGAAGTCTAATAAGGCCCTTGCATATATACTTTGGTAGATCTTTCCAGGTGATTCTGTTGTGCACTTTCGGATAATACCCAAATAAAGATCATAAGTGTACTTTTGAGTACCAAATTAATTTGTACAATGACCAAATATACTGAGCTCAATTTTAGGTATAACAGTTTATTTTAAAATGATTTTTAAAAACAAACTAAAAACCCCTGTATGACAGTTGCATGTACTTTAAAAGGGCAACATATTTTTAAAGTATTTAAAATACTGCCATAAATGTGCTGTGGATATTTTAGGGTATTTCAAATAGATCTTCTACTGTAATTGAGTCATTAAAAGGTAAGAGTCTCTACACTTTCAAGTGCCTTCTCATGAGTTTCAAGGTTATTTCAAGACTGGGAAGTGATGGGGTGCTATCGTTCAGTCCAGAAAAATAAACCGTCATAGAGATTTTCAAGCATATAAAATGTGGCGATGTCTCAGCTCTTAAGCGAAATTGTGTAATGTAGGCATTTTCCCCTAAGAGTCAAAACTCATTTCTCTCCTAAAGAAATGTGAAAGGGTGGATTTCACTTAACTTCATGGTCAATTTAAAATAATAAAATGCCTTTCACAACCTGATTGACTGGTACAAAATCAGTTTGTGGCTTTGGTTCAGCTGTGTAATGTAATTGAGGGGAAAAAAGTCACAAAGGACACTTTATTTCCAAATGGTCAGGCCCTAGTATAGAGTCTGACCATTTGTTGGTATTATGCATTGAAATTATATTAAAATGATATTAACTTTCAAAGAAAAAAATTAAAGGTTCTTGCCCGTGTGATAGAGGACACTGACACTCTTAGATTTATTTGAAATCCCATTTCCTGTTACAGTTTAGACAATAGGCTACTTGAAACTAATCCTACGCCTTGCTTAAGGACATCGTAAAGAATATAGAGCATGTTTTACTACTCCATGGATCATTTTCTTATAGAAACTGAGTCCAAATACTGTCATGCATCATATTCAAGCTCTATAACATGGCAAAAGATCACTCTAATAATTAAATAATCCATTAGTGAAATTTAAATTAAGGATTATAGCATAGTTCAGAAATCTTAATTTCCTGAAAATAATTTCCTACCACAAATATCAAAGTTATGGGACATACAATAATTTTCTTATTAGGAGAATATTTTTCTTTTAAATCAAATATGTATTGTTATTCTTTATGATCTTATATATGTTATTAAAGGCTAATTAAAATTACTGTAAATACAAGATCAGAGTGCTATGTTTCTTTCATTTTTCCTTTCAGTGCTATTTTTCTTTCAAATTTTTCTTTCATTTTCAACCTACCATAGGTGGAATAAATCCTAGAATGATCCTTACTCTTTATGTTCAGTTTTATTTTTAAAAACCATGTTTATGCCAAGATACTTTAGATTATTCAGAAGCTCTCTCTATTTAAATCAACTGTTTCTCAATTTTGACATGAAAGGTGATGGGACTGTGACAGCACCAGGGAATTTTATCTAGAGAACTGTTGAAATAAAGTATTAGACACAGAGTTTCCTACTCATTTTTGTTTTGTGATATCTGGTCAGCTAGTATTATGCAAGTCCATAGTAGGAATGAAAATACTGAATGATAATAGGTAAGTTATTGTTCTTTATCTAGATGTATACAGCTTTTTGCAAGTTCCTTTTATTTTTTCCTGGCATATAATTTCTAGGTGTTAAAAAAATAAAAAATCCTGATGATAAGGTTAATAAGAACCAGGGTCTTGGTAGAATCATTTGTGGAATCATCTGATATAATCCTTTGTAGAAACTTTTATAGAATCACCTGGTATAATCCTTTAAAAGTATATAAGAAAGTTCAAGGAGGTCTTTAAGGTACTACTAAGGTACTACTAGGTTTGACTAGAAGAGTCTTCTCAGAACTAGATCCAGGGGATAAATGACTTTTGAAACTTCCTACATTAGGTTCATGATAAGTCTGAACTCTGTCTAAGTCTAAAACCACAGTGCTGATCTTTGCGTTAACTTATATAATTTGTTGTGTTCTTCTTATAGGTTTGGTGTCTGGGCAATGAAACTCGATACCATATAAACAAGACAGTAGATGGTTCCACCTTTTCTGTGGTTATTCCCTCACTGGTTCCTGGGATCCGGTATAGCGTAGAGGTGGCAGCCAGCACTGGGGCGGGAGCCGGGGTGAAGAGTGAGCCACAGTTCATCCAGTTAGGTGAGTGCCAGTGCAGATCTGGTTTGAAAGACATATCAGTGTACCCACTGTTTTTCTTTTTGGTATATAGTGGAGCCAACCATTGCAAGTTGAATAGGCTATGGAATGTGGCAATAGAATTATGAAAATGATGGTGTTAGCTTTATTTTACCTATCTATAATATCACAACTGAATTTAAACTTATCCAAGCACACATTTTTAAATGATATTTTAAGCAAAAGGCTGTCAGTATTGTGTCATCCTAATCCTGTCCTATTGAATTTTTTTCATCTTTTCAATAAATACTATTAATTGAGCAACAAGGATGCCTCAGGGAACAGGAAAGATGCAGTCTGCACCTGCATGGAACTTACAGTGGTTTGGGTTTAAAAAGAAACAACTTAAACTAGGTATTGGAAGTTTACAGCAATATGCAATTTATATTCACCATTTATGTGTCTTTAAAATTGCATTGCTTTTGATAACAAAAAAGATAGATTGAGATGTAAAAGAGCATTGGAATATGACATATGCTAATTACTTAGAAAGTTAAAAATGCAATGTGTGCTTCAAAAGTGGTTAGATGAATAAAAAAGAAACACAAAAACCTGACAGAAGCCTTAGTTACCACACTTCATGATAGACAATGTGGCATGAACATAAAATTCAAATTTATTGGTTACCAGTAAAATCTGAAACAAACAACAAAAAAACAGCACCAAAATTATAAATGGAAAGGGGAGAGAAAAGGGTCAGATATTAAGAGGTGACATTTAAATTAAGATACTAAGAAGTATATAGTCAACTTTGTTTGTTCCTTTCACATCAGAAGTTAAGCATTAGTAATATTTCATGCCAGTTACTAAATTATGAAAATGAATCAGATACATGAATCTTTATATATCACAAATAAGTATATAGTACTGTTGCATGTTGATAATATTGATGACATCTTAGAAATTATTTCAGAACAAAATTAAGAAGCATTCCACTGTGAATAAACTTTGTTGCTGTACGTAATGAACTTTGCATTCAATTTGGAAACGGCTACTGATGTTCCAGTGTTAAGACTGCTACCCGCTGTAACAGATAACACTTGCAGAACTTCTGGAGTTCAATATAATAAAGTCTACCTGAAGTCCAATGGTTGTAGCTATGGAGGGTCACAGACTGATGAGGTGTCCCTTCTTTAACATGGGGCTTCCAAGGTTGACCCTGGGCCAGAAGAAAGGAAGAAAAGAAACACATAGTGTGGAGGAGGGTTTAAATGGCACATGTCTGGAAATGGTGCACATCACTGCTGCACAGAGCTTAGTCTTGTGATTCCAAACAGATGAATGGCAACACTGCAAAATCAAGTAACTGGCTAGGGAGCTACCTCCCAACAGCTCTATGCTATGAGAGTACCATTCACGTCTTTAGTGGAGGGCTTGCTGCTTCTGCCACAGCCATTGGCCAGAATTTGATTTTTGGATTATCTTTTACAACGAGCACTTTTTTTTTTCAACAGAGACTATAATATACACAACTTTTAAGCAAAAAGAGCTTCATGGTTTATTTCTGGTTCATTTATTCCAAAATTTTTAGGCAATACCGAAAACTATGTTTAAAAATTGCTTGATGTATCTGTTACAACGTTATCTAAGGTATGGGGGAAAATAGTCTGAACATAGATCCTTTTACTCAAATAGTTGCCTAGTTTTGTGAAAAGTCAGTATTAACTTATTAAAACTGAAATTAAAAGTTACATGGTGATGACCTTATACATTGTCATGTCATTTACTTATTTTGTATAATATATGACTTTCAGTACTGGGTTTTCAAATATGAATTAGAAAAAGGACCATGTGTAATTTTATTTATTTAAGATTTAAATCATGGGATTTAAGGGTCAAATTGGTTTTCTTGAAATTATAGATGTGTTCCAATTTTCCATATCTTAATATAGCCTCAGCTGCAGTGAGACAAAAGACTGAGGTACAGAGAGGCCATTTTAATTCATTTGTCACACCACACTTTATTCTGTTAAGCCCATCTGGTCGTCTGCATGGAACCTCTCTTGGCTGTCTGCATAAAATCTGAAGCTACCCAACTTAACCTGGCACAAATAACCATGAAATCTATAAACCTAGCAGATACAAAGGGTGTAGTAGAAATAAAAAGAAGAGTCAGCTTGGTGAACTTTCAGAGGATGAAGTGCTTGTAGGATAACCATAGATAAAAGAGTCTGGAACATGAAATAAAACTTTCAGTCAACAAACAGTTGAAGGCAGGTAACGGCAACTGCTTGTGAAAATAGGTTTTTCAGACTTGACGGTTTTTCAGACTTGACCCTCCATAGAATGAAATCTGGAATTCTGTTCAAGAAAAAAGCAAATAAAAAACACACGCATGGGCTTTCCTGGTGGTGCAGTGGTTGAGAGTCCGCCTGCTGATGCAGGGGACACAGGTTTGTGCCCCGGTGTGGGAAGATCCGGATGGGCCCGTGAGCCATGGCTGCTGAGCCTGCGCGTCCGGAGCCTGTGCTCCGCAATGGGAGAGGCCACAACAGTGAGAGGCCCACGTACTGCAAAACAAAAAAAACAAAAAACACACGCATGCACAACACGCGTAGCAATTTAGCCTTTTTACGTAGAAAGAAGTGCTATTTTCCTAAGACTGTTTCCTTAGCCATTGAATGCTACTTATTTTACCTGCCAGTGTCTTAACAGGATGCAATGTCATTTAATAAGAAAAAATAATCAGTAAGCATTTTTTTTTCTGTTTGAGAAATGTTATTCATAACTAATGAGTTATACCAATTATTTTTCTTGGAAAAAAATAGTTTTGGACTGAAACAAATGTTTCTACTTTAAAGCAGGTGGTGTTAGCAGAACATTTTCAGAGTCAAATGCATGGGCTTCAGTAGTTGTGGCACGCGGGCTCAGTAGTTGTGGTGCATGGGCTTAGTTGCTCCGGGAATAGCAATAAATTCTATCAATTTTTAATTCTTGAAT
Organism: Neophocaena asiaeorientalis asiaeorientalis; assembly: GCF_003031525.2. Classification (NCBI taxonomy): domain Eukaryota; kingdom Metazoa; phylum Chordata; class Mammalia; order Artiodactyla; family Phocoenidae; genus Neophocaena; species Neophocaena asiaeorientalis. Next base: position 410,560 of record NW_020172694.1, read on the forward strand.
CAAAATAGCTGACAGAAAACGGGAGACTTTTTGACTATTCATAACACTTGATAATTCTTGCCCATATTTAATGAACGTTCTTATAGCTATTGCTGGCCGTGTTCATTATTTTAAAAGGAAGATTTTTCATAGTTCTTTCAATGGTAACATGATTTTAATTTTTCATTGTTTTTTTATTAATGATTCTGAATTTTTTTTTTTTTTTTTGCGGTACGCGGGCTTCTCACTGCTGTGGCCCCTTCTCACTGCGGAGTACAGGCTCTGGACGGACGCGCAGGCTCAGCGGCCATGGCCCACGGGCCCAGCCGCTCCGCGGCACGCGGGATCCTCCCAGACCGGGGCACGAACCCGCGTCCCCTGCATCGGTGGGCGGACTCCCAACCACTGCACCACCAGGGAAGCCCAACGATTCTGAATTTTTAGAGACCCTTCTAAACACAGTTTCAAACAATGTGTTTCTGAGGCAGTTAAGTGTCTTAGACTATTCAAGGGTGAGAGGAGGGGAGATACACACACACACACACAATTTTTTTTCATTGTCTCATTGAGTTTTACACCCAAATTAACCCAAAGACGGCTTTTCAGATTCTCATGGAAACCCCGTGTCACCTGAGGACCAAGTCAGCCTTGCTCAGCAGATCTCAGACGTTGTGAAGCAGCCAGCGTTCATCGCAGGAATCGGGGCAGCCTGTTGGATCATCCTTATGGTTTTTAGCATCTGGCTGTACCGACACCGGAAGAAGAGAAATGGGCTGACTAGTACTTATGCGGGTATCAGAAAAGGTATTAGCTTTCCTAAGCTTTCCATATTTTACTGTGTTTACATAACTCTTCATTTTAATCTGTGACTCCAAGTTATTCATGATTACGCGTATCCTATATGAAATTATTTTAATATATAAAGATTTTCAAAAGTGCTTTTATTTTATTGCAATATCTGGGTATAACCTCCTCTTGAGTATCAGTACTATAAATAGGCTTATCGGTTTCAGGCCCAGTTCCTTTAAAATATATTTCACCAGGGTAGGTCTACACTTCGTTGTGATACCATTCCCTTGTTCTCTTAGGGAATTACTGTATATTCTGGAGGAAACTTTTTAATCTCCTTGTCACAGGAATTATAAATACAAGCTTTGGACTGTCACACAATTTTAAAGGGCGTGTTCTTGCCCTTTGTAAAGCTAAAGAGATTATTTATAAATAATGATATTTCTGATTATTTATGAAATAGTTTCTTAATAAATGTGCTTCACTTTTCAGAGAGAGGAGGTTTAGAACTTTTTTATTGTTAAATTTAAAGTTGCAGAGCTGAATATGTATATACTGTTAATGGGTGATGATGATTTGTTAAAAAATGTGTTTACAGTTTAGAAGAGAACGTTTATTTAGCTGCAATTGTTTACAATTTTATGGACGAGCCAAATGTGCTAAGGATTTCACAGACACTTTTACCACATATTCTCGAAGTCTGTAGGTTGGTGGTTTGTATTTTATATTTTGTGATGAGGTTGTTAACACTATCAGATAGATAATCCTTTTGCCTTTCCCTCCTCCAATAGCTTCATCCGCTCTGGGCATCAGATCTGGGCTCTAAGGCTCGGTGATTGTGAGTCCCAGTTTTCAGGCCACTGTCCCAATTTATGTCTTTAGTCCAACTAAATTATTTACAGTGCTCCTTCGACTCTTAAAATTGTCCTAGTTTTTGGATGGCAAATTATACACTCACCCTAGTTATAGGGTCCACACTTAAGTCTAAGATAACATTTTTGCTGCCAAGCAAATTTAAAGGATGACCAGTAAACACATACCCCCTGCACCATCACCACCCTTTAAAAAAAATTGTCTACATATTTCCTAAGTGAACATTTCCTACGTGGCTTGGCCAAGTCATTTCTCTGATCAATGATATGGCAAAGTCAGAATTTGTTAGTGCTAGCTAGACCTTTTCTCAATGAAAAGTTCTATTGAATATCCCTGTACGCTTGTAAAACAGTCTGGGACAACAGTCTTAAAATATTTGTGCCCTTGGTCCCAAGGTGTCTTGGCAAGAGTCAACACAAATTCATCACCCACACTGTGGAAATCCATGAATGTGCCTCCTGTCCATGGCTCCACAGCAATCTCTTCGTGTACCTACGTTCACCTTAGTGTTATCATCCTTAAATATGTCTTTTTCAGATATGTGTCCTGTGCAGAGATAAAGCAAAATGTCAGTATCCCTGCCTGTGAAATGGAAAACGAGGGCTGGGAGGTTACTGCAAAGAGACTGGGTGCTCGTTACGTATACAAAGTAGATCAATGTCAGGCACACGTGTTACCATATAAAACCCTTGACTGAAAAACAAGGCAGAGAAGGGGTTTGTGGGTGTCTGTGTGTTGTGAAGCCGGGCAGGGGCAGGCTGTTGGGAGCTGTGCGTTTGAAATCCCATTTGAATGAAGAAAAGTGACTAATTAATGTCTAGACTCCTGAATTCCCCAGGAATCCTGTATTTTTTATTGCCATGAAGTCTGATAGCTGTGTAGTTGTAACAGTTGAATGCTCTCTCTCGTCTTGAAATCTAAATATGTGACATGAAACCCTCTCCCCTTCTGAAATGTTTCTTTTCTTTTACTAATGTACTTTAAGCATGCCGGCAAATGCCTATGTGCTCTTTCTGCAAAACCTGTTAAACTAATATCATTGTCCTTTTAACTAGCTTGTGTTTAAGCAGAAATCGTAGAACATAATTACAAATGTAATTGGTGAGCATTCGATTCTGCTTTCCTCACTTTGCCGTGTTAGCACTTTTTCATAATTCTGGTTGTATGCAGTTTTGAAAAGTGCATCCTGAAATCTTAAATTGTCTATGCCCAAAACAATGCTGGTAATTCTAAGAAGAAAGGAAGTGAAGTATTTTAAAGAAATCAATAGGCTGTTGACCTATAAACCATCAAACCAGAGTGTGACTTTCGGGTAATAGTGAGCATTTTTAACATTTCCCCCCTACATTTATCCGGAGGTGTACCCTCTGCTCGTACCCCTTGTCCACATACATCCACGTAGTGGGAGTTTATTTTATTACTGGAAGCTTTGAGAATTAAGTTGTCCTTTGGTGTACAAGCTGTAAAAAATTCATTTAGGCAGAACTCTCTTCATCTCTTTTCCAGTTCCTTAAACTGAGGTTAGCAGTGGGCTAGGAATACTGACGGGGACCTTTCATTTTTTGCCTGTGTCCTTTTTATTGCAAATTAATGTCCAGGCACTGCATTCTTGCTTGAGTAGCTTTACTTTCAAATGTACCTCTTTATTATTTTTTATGAGGACTGGTTACTACGGCTCTGAATTTTTGATTGTAGCTAAATTACATTGACTCTCTGAAAAGACCTGACTGAAAGAAGACACAGTAGAATTCCTAAGACAGAGACCGCTGTGCAGCAAAAGAAGCCCAGTGTATAAACTGGATCCCCAGCATTGAGGGTTTTGTTTTTGTTCCTCCTCGTATGCTCAGAAATAAAATGGTTTGGTAAGAAATGACAGTTGTAAAGGATGCTACGGCATTTGAATTTGCAACCCCAGTGCTCTAATCTTCAAGTAAATTTCTTGGAGAAGTTCAAATGTGAAGTGGAAAATACATTTTTGGCAGCTTTTTGATCCGTGATAAGTAATCAACATTCTAGTTTGTGTGTATTAAGGATTTCTTTAAAGCAAATTTTAGTCTACAAGGAAGTAATGTAGATTTCCTTGCTTTCTTTACCAGAGCAGTGTTTACTTTAAATTAAGGTGAAGAGCTTGGAAAAAATGTCAGCCTCCTCCCTGTATGAAATGACATGGAAATAGCTGCGGTGTTATCCAACACCCAGGAATGAGAGAAGATAGGAAAAGTGGCAGAGGCAAGGCTGCTACTTTTGAGGTCTGCAGTTCAATTTCAGGCATTATTGATTGGATTAAGATTTATAACTGCAGGGTGAAGGTTTTCAGAGGGGCATTATTGTTCTATTGTTTAGCTTTTGGTGTGGTATTTAAAAAAAAAATGCTTAGCCTACTTCTAGGAAGCTTCTAAATGTAAACTATAATAGAGAAGTTGAAGTTTAAAGCTCCCCATTTTTCCTGTCCATTCACAAATTTCTATCATGATAAAAATGTAGCATTACAGTGTTTGTAGGATAAGTATCAGGCATTTCTTGGCAGTGAAACAATTCAGTTTTATGGGTTTTTTTGTTCCAGTTCTTTCTTTGCTTGCTGCCTTCCTTTCTTCCTTCCTTCTTTCCTTCTTTCTTTCCCTCCTTTCCTCCTTCCCTTTCCCCTTCTCTTCCTTCCTTCCTTCCTCCCTCCTTCCATCTCTTTCTTCCTTTTTCCTCTTTCTTTCTTTCTTTCTTTCTTTCCCCCCTCTTTCTTTCTTTCTTTCTTTCTTTCTCTTTCTCTCTCCTTCTTTCTTTTTCTTCCCCCCTCCTCCCTCCCTCCCTCCCTCTCTTTCTTTCTCTTTTTGTCTTTCTATCTTTCTCTCTGTCTCCTTCCCTCTGTCTCTCTTTCGATGATGAATACTTAAACACACCTATTGGTTAGCCCACTTTAATAAGCCTTTACTTTAAGATTTCTAGATAAGGTTTACGCAAGACTCTGATAATACTTGTTTAAGAACCCATTATCCAATGTTTGGAAATGATTAATAGTAGAGGACTCCTGTTTGTACTAAAGCCATGAGCTAAATCTCTATTACTAAATGCAGGGGTCATTTGCAGGCTAACCCAGCACAATCCCCACCCCCTCCCGTCCTAGGACGTCAGATCCTTCAAAATGGTACCTCAGAGACAAGCTTCTTTTTTAACCTCAGATTTGGTTTTATTAATATATCAGAGTGTCAGAACTACTGGCCTAGTTATTTACATTTGTTTTATGTTCAGCTGTCTGCTTGATTTATACTAATGTGATATGTTCCCTTTCTCTCTTCAGCTTAATAACTGGTTTATATTTTGTTTTGATTTTTCAGTCCCGTCTTTTACCTTCACACCAACAGGTATATATTTGCGCTTACCCCCCTCCTTTTCTTTGTTAGTTCGGCATGTGTTGTACTATTGTGTTTCTGTTTTTATTTCATTTTCTGCAGTAAGCTGGGGGGAAAGGTCTTACAATGGAAGACAAGTACATTTACTCATGCCAGGCATGCACTTGAAGTAGAAATGGTTGGTGTTGCCTGTCATTCCTTCAATGCCGTTACTTATTCGTGACTCCGCATTGCATCTTAGCCTTGTTTGCATGTGTTTCATTAGATGGACACACTGTTTCTACCCTCAGCATGATTTAACATGCTAATGATCACATTGATTATTTCAGACTTGGCAGTGCATTTTTTTCCCTTAACTTAAGCTTTCAGGTTTTCAAACAAAAATTTCTCTCCCTTGCAATTCTCTATCCGTACAATCAACATTCTTAAAGGTAACCAAGACATCCAGCACATGTGAAAGATAAAACTTGTCATTTTCCCTAAGTCCGAGCACTAAGATTCCATTCCATTCAGTTTCTTTCAAAGTGGGTCCTCTTCTTTCGATTCACCTTTAGTAAAAGATGTACCTGTAGCCTTTCCTCCTCGGTTTTAATCCAGTTATTATAATCACTGGGAGCACTTATCTCTCCTTAACAGACTCCCAGTTTGGAGTTCTTCTAAGTAGCAGAATTTGGCAGCTTTTAGAAACATATTTCTCCTTAGAAAATGGGTCTATATTTACAGACACGCTAATATCCTTAACCCCTTGGCTGACTATGTGCAAATCTTTTTCTGTTATGGCTAAATTTTATACCCATAATTTATTAAGCCGAGGATGCTTTCAAGAGCATTAAAATATATTTTCAATATGTATACATGTCTGATGAAAATACATTGAGAAGGGTTTTCACAAGCCACAGTAAAAACTAGGTCGCATTCATTACTAGTCACAACTTGGCATACATCTTTGTGTGTGGAGAGAAAGAAGGTTTATTTTAACGTTTATCTTTGTCTTACTGGTACTCATATTTCTGGGGAAATGGTCTGGTAGGTTTTTTTCTTCCCAAATTTAAGATTCCACTTACATAAAATCATGAAATTACATGAAAATAATAAATTCAAAATTAGAATCTATGAGAATGTGAATGTACAAACGTATCATAGTTATAGTTAATAAGAGTGAACTGAAGTTGGCTTCTGCTTAGTTTTCAACCTTGTTGGCACGTAAAGAAAATAAAAATAACATATCTAATTCTGTACCATCTTAAAAAAATACTAGTTGAATCGGAAATCTATTTCCTGTGATGAATTTTTGCAATGCTTCTAAGTAGAGAGGAAGAAAACATGCCATTCTAGAAATATGCTCATGAATGTCATAGCTTTTGATATATAAACACAAACATGTCTATTAATTGTTCCTTTTTTTTTGGTAACATTCCAGTAACTTATCAGAGAGGAGGCGAAGCTGTGAGCAGTGGAGGGAGGTAACTATCCTGCTTGTTTTGTAGATTCTCAGGGGAATTCCAGGTATTTCTTCTTGTCTTCATCGATGACATCACTTTCTTTGCTTAAAAGGTTTAACTTAAAGGTGAAATTTGTTTAAATATTTCGGAAATACTCCATTCTGTTGTGCTGTGGAGCCAAGCTTGTTGATACACAAATGCACTTGATTGGAGCGGTTGCATCTTAGTCAGTGAACGCCAGAGGGAGCACTTTAACCGGGAAAGACAGACTTGCTGATTTAGCAGATGATTAAAAGGAGTTAAAGTAATTAATTGATGGCATTTATGAAGATTAAGAAATATAGCTAGTTAACAGATACTATCAAAGAAAAAGTGTTCATTTGAAAACCTGCTGAACACAGCATTGGCTCATAAGTTGTTGTAGTTTATGTCCGTTTGTTTGTTCTTGTTATGAATTCAACGTAGTTCAGTCTCCATTTGCCGGAAAATATGTTGAAATAAAAGAAGAATCTAGGTAGCTTGTTAACACGGAGGTTTTTTTTTTTTTTTTCCCTCTTATTAAAATGAACCTCAATCCTACATTTATGATTTTTTGGTAATTATTATTCAGTGAACTTTAATATATTCACAGAGAAATCACAAATTGATGTGACAGATGGCTGAAAGGGGCTGAAAGAAGGTATAAGTTACATGAGTCAAGCTTCAGGATTTTCTATGATAATTTTTTCTTTTCAAAAACAGTAACCTCTAGCTTAAGGTGTAAGAAAAAAAACCTTTTGACCAGAACCATTTTCTAATTCAAATTCAGTTAACTTATTGAGTGTCCTGCTTTGTATAGTTAGATATGTGGTTGCAGCTGGAAAAGATAAAAATAAGAAAGAGTGGTGAAAAGATTGTTGACCACCTTTAGCAAATGCTGTACAAATTTGACAATTAGCACTACTGTTTTCTTTCCTGGGTACTGCTGCTAGCTTCCTGTTTTCATACCTGTGAAACAAAGTCAGCCACTGAAAGACCCCAAAGCTAGGGAGGTCTTCATAAGGAATAAATCCACTTGATTCAGGAATTAAACCAGGGCATGTTTTTGCATCCGGGGCAATTCTGTCTAAATCATACCCCAGACATTCATGAAACAGTCTCTGGCATAAGAACATTCTCTCGTGGATAAATCTGGAACCTGATGCCATAGCCACCTCTCTACATGTGTATATTCATGACGGTAGACTTCAGCTTTCTCATTAATCAGATCTTATGAAAATGCTTATTGAGCATCTTCTGTGGGTTCTGCACCAGTCTCTGTGCATGAGCACACGCACAGATGTGCTTTCTCTCTCACACACACACGTGCGCACACATATAAAATATGTCTAGTTTCTGCTGTAAAGGAATTTTCAACCTAGGTAGACCAGATTATCAAGGAGGAAATGATGGCAGGGATCTCTCAGTACCAAATGCTCGTTTCTTCAGCAGGACTGAAAAATTACAAAGTTCCATTTGGAAAGGTCGCTAAACCATCATGCAGAATTAACCTTCTGAATGTAAAAATAGTATAACGGTGAAATGGATTTATTTTAAATAACAAATAGAAATGATCTTTTTACCGAATAAAATGACAAGAAATGCTGGAATGTTATAGAGGCAACAGTTAAATAAAGATCTTAGAGTTAGTGCTCAAAATGACAGTTACATACACAATTTTAAATTTATTTATTCATCACGCCTATTTATTGAATACCTACAATGTGACAGGCAGTGTTCTAGTTGCCTGGGATGCATCAGTGAGCAAAGTCAATAAAAGTTCCCGTCCTTCTGAATGTTACATTTAGTAGGGGAGATAGAAGATTAATAATAAACATTTTTTAAAAAGTCAACTCTATAGTAGAAGCAGTTGGTGAGTGCTTTGGAAAAACCAGAACAGGGTAAGAGCATCAGGAATGCATTAGGAAGAGGTCTCATTTTCTAGCCATTTGTGAGTGTGTGGTGTGTGTGTATGTGGGTTCTGTGTATGTGTGGTGTGTGTGTTCCATGATCCAGTGTGGTAAGAGAATGAACAGTGAGTCAGACTCTTGTACTTACTTCTCTGATGCCACCTCTTAAACATTGGATTCCCTCAGGCATCTCAGACTCTGTGAGCCCTCACTGTATCACCCGACTCATGTGGTTAATGACACCTAAGTCAAAATGTCAAGTCATCCTCTTTCCTGCATCTATTACTGCATTTCGTTGATCCTGCCTTCTTCTCCCTTCACTGTCGCTGTATTGTTTCACTTCAAGCTCTTTTTGTCCCTTGTCTAATCTGTTAAAATTGCTCCCAGCAGTCCTGCCTTCATCTGCCTTCATTACAACTATTTCCTGTTAATTCCCTTTGCCCGTTGGAACCAGAATGAAATTTTGAAATGCATATGGATCATATCTCTGAGCTTCTGAAGATCCCAGTTTCAGTAGAACACACCGTATTTAAAATAGCAAGTCCAAACTGGGCAGAGCATGTGAAACCCACAACCTCTAGGGCCTTGTAGCCCTCCTCATATCTCTGTGTGCCACCCCCTACAATCCACTGTGTCAACCCACCTGCCAATCACCAATATTGCATTCTCTTCTATGCACTTATTACATCAGCCCGTAATGTGTCCCCCTTCCCCTTGTTAGTTGGCTGAGGTTCACCTGCTGTGTCCTCCGTGCGCTCCTTGTGCTGTATATATACCACAGTTAAGCACCTAATAAGAGGTGATGCAATTAGCTTTTGTTTATATCAGGGGTCAGCAAATTATGGCTCTTGGTCTGAATTTGGTCTGACACCTGTTTTTGTAAATAAAGATCTGTTAAGAGACAGCCAGACTCACTTGTTTACATATTGTCTATGACTGCTTTCCCACCACAACTGAAGAGTTAAGTAGTTGAAACAGAAAATATATGTCCCGCAAAGCCTAAAATGGTTGCCCTCTAATCCTTTATAGAAATAGTTTTCTAACTCCTGGCTTAAATGATTGTTTCCCACCATAGAATGTGAGATCCTGGAGTTAGAGGCTATGTGATTTATTAATCAATAATTAATGCATGAATTTTTGTAATGCAATAAATGTAATTTATTGGATGATATCCATAAATTCAATATATGAATTATTGATCTTTGAAAGATATCACCAAAAAGTATCTAAAGAAGGAAGGGATGAGTTATCGAGTAAACAAATGTCAGAAGACTTGAGTTCATTCCTTGATGAGCGATTTTGGGGCCCTGGACATTTTCCTCTGATAAAGGAGAAGGTTGAGAGAGAAGGAGAACCTGAGAGCTCTCCTCGTTCTCTAAACTGTGAATTTCCCTCTTCACATTAAAGGGAAAACGAGGATGGCGGGAAGCAAAGAGACCTCTTCTCAACTTAAAAAGGGCAAAGGATTTGCAGTGTAATCCAGTGGTAGATCATGGATCTTAAGTGGCTGTTTCTATTCATTGGTTTTCCTTACCTCACACATCTCGATCTCCTCTTCCAAACAATGAAAACCTAGTTAAAATCCAAACCACAGCAGAAACCAGGAATCAGCAGAGAAAGCCTGAAGAAAGGCATAGGAAAGGCTAACCAGGTCGAGAATGCCAATAGCACATTTCCTGGCAGTGGGAGGTGAGAGAGAAAGAGTTCAGGCCTCGCTTCTCTTTGAAGGACTGACCACTCTCAGCTCTATCCCTTGCTTCTTCCTGGGCTTCAGAATTCTTTCAAGCTATCGAAAGAAAGAGGAGACAGCCTACAGGCAATCCTTGCTGCTGGGCCCCTTCACTATTTTCCCCAGCCCCCGGACCCTTTAGTATCAGTATTTTATTTTGTGGTTTAGGAGTTCAAATAGGTTGGTTGGTTTGTTTGTTTTTGGAGTGAGTGATTGGAATGTCTGGAGTAACAGGAGCAGAGGAATTGAAGGTAATTGCCACATAATCATTTAAGTGCATCTGTCCTCTTTTCCTTTGTGACACAAAACTATCCCCTTAATATAAACAGGAAGTTAAATATGGTTTTTGGGAGCCCTAGTCTCTTCCTTTCCCTGATAATATCTTTTTGAAGACAATGAAAAAATAGGCAAAACTCATATATTAGCATGAAAATATAACAACTAACATGTTATATGATATATATGTATTAAATGGTTGCATTTTTATATATATAAAATATGGTAACATTATATAATATTTCCGACATATATTAATCACTATAAACAGCACTGTGTTTTGTTTTTGCTTCATTTCTTATTTTGGGGCAGCTAAATCTGTCTCATACACACTAGATCATCTTAAATGCATAAAGATAGCTTGAGAGATTGTTAGTTTCTAAAGACCCTAACACCCTTATCAGAGTAGCTACATATGACCTTGACTTCCTCAGAGTTCTCTGAAATATACCCATGGCATTTTAAGATTCATTATGGGCCAGTAATCATGACTCAACCTTCTTCCCTAGATAATTAGCATTCCGAACAGAAGTCTGAACTGAAAGCTAGCATGTGAATTGTTAATCCTACTTCCTGTTGGAAAGCTCCCATACATATGAAAAGTTCTTTTCAGCCTCTGATGATATCAAAACGTTCGCTTTTAAAAGTGTTTTTCTGAGGGAATCGTAGCATGAAAATTTTGTCTATTCCTTTTGAAACGTGTAAGACAGGCTTGACCCGTACTTCAAACATCCTATACTATTTCTACAGTATCAAATATGGAGATTTATTTTTAATAACTTAAAAAGTGATAACACACTTTAAGCTCACGAGAAAATAAGGAAAGCTATAGACTACTAGGTGCAGAATTTCTATAACCAACATGGATTTCAAAAGCTCCAGATATCTGTGATGCAGCTTGCATTTAAATGTTTTAAATTGTAACAGGTCAGCAACATTGCTCTTCAAAGCATATTTTTATCAACAATTTTAACAGTGAATGTATTCAGTTTTAACGGCATTATTCTGAATGTTTAGACTTCAGACATTACCCCACTCTTCCTTTTATTAAGAACGTTTGAGGGTTTTAGGAAATTTCAGCACTCTCCGGTATATGTGTTTATAGTATTCTGGCTTAGAGTGTGGATTCTACAGACACACTCCTTGGATTTGAATCCCAGCTCTGCCACTTGCTCACTTTGTGTACCCACGCACAAGTGTCTTAACCTTTCTCAGGTATCTCAGTTTCCTAATCTTTAAAATCTGAATAATAATAGTAACTACTCTGTAGATTATTAGAAAGGTTAAATGAGTTAATACACATGAAGGTCAGAACAACGCCTCACACATTGTAAACAAAGGGTAAACATTCATTATTATTCCAGATATATGTATACACACATATATACATACATATACGTATACAGATATGTAACTTATAAATCCATATTTTTCATTTGAAGTGAATTTTTCCTCAAATAACCATCATTTGCATAGAAAGTTTCCTCGGTTGATTCTCTGTATGCCAGCATAGGAACCACGGTGAGTGAAATGTCAGGTTCTTGCTTCCCAAGTAAATGAAAGTGTGGTTATTGCACTTTAGCAAAGAAAATGAAAGCATGAAGAAAATCTTTTCAGACTCTGTAGTGCCAGTCTGTTTATTGTGGATCTGACAGTACATCATGCATCGTATCACCTCTTTTGCCGGATTATCAAATGGAGTCAGTATTGGAAAAGGACCTCAGGATTTCCATTCCTGGACTTCAGTCTGTGTCTCTGGCACTGGTGGTCCAGGGCTGCCATTAATAACTGCTGATGTACTTTGCATTCCCAATGCACAGTGAAAGAGGATTAACATCTGTCGTGCAAAAAAAACATGAACGCTAATATTTCTTACAGTGGACAACGTTTTACCAGATTTAATTCAGTAGCTTTCCTTTGTTTATATAGGATTTAAGGCATCTTACATTGCCACCATCAGAAAATGTTGACAAGCTTACAGAACTGTGCACTGAAACACTGATGAGGCTCTCTGCAAAATGTCACAGAGCCCCAAACTCACTATCTCTGAAACATGGTTTTGAAGAAAAATATGCAAATGTGCTTACTGTGAAGCATCCTTTATCTCAGTAAAGAAGCTTGTTCCATTTTTTAATGAAGTTGTGAGAAGGATCATTATTTTTTAATGGGTCAAAAATTAAGAAATGCAAACTGTCTTAACGAGAATATTCTTTATGCTACTAAAACACGCCAAAATATAAGTATCCACATTTTTTAGATTCCATGTTTGATTTTTAGCCACTGTGACTGAAGGCGGAGTAGAGCATTACAAATGGTACAATATTTGTCTCACTGTTTACAACATAATGGCTCTATAAACAGAGGCGTGCCTCCGAACATTACATTATAGTTGCCTTGTCTGTAAAATAAAAGGAATTAGTATATCTTTCGGCATAGTTGACCAAATTATTTGTGAGACTAGTGAGATGAAGAATTTTCTGGAATTCTGAATAGGAAATATCATTTGCTACTTATATAAAACTTGCTTTTATACATATTTTTTTCTTTAGGCCAGGACTTCTCAACATCAGTGAACCTGCCACGCAGCCATGGCTGGCAGACACGTGGCCTAATACTGGGAACAATCACAATGAGTGCTCCATCAACTGTTGCACAGCAGGCAATGGAAACAGCGACAGTAACCTGACCACGTATAGTCGCCCAGGTTAGAGGCACAGAGACAGCTTGATAGGCAAGCTTGGCATTGTTAGGAACAAGCCACGAGGAGGAGATAACTTTCGTTTTCTTCTCCTTAAACTGAAAATGAAATTTAATCAGCATTTTCATGAAATATTAACCATGGTTTAGCAAACTAGCCTGATTCAAATATTTTCTCCATCCCTATATCTCCACACCTCACCCTCCACCCAAAAATGTTTCTCAGTATGCAAAGGGAGAACGGAGAATATAAATTCTAGAAGAGATAGCAAATAAGGAAAAGTGAAATTATACAAAAGTATTCATCTTCATGAGAATGTATGTAATTTTAATTGTAGTTATTTATAGTATTTATTTTAAAGATTTTAAGAATAAAGCAGATCAATAGATCTGTAGTTTGAGTGAACCAAATTTTTAATAGCAGCAACAATAATAATTATATGGTGGTAATAAATAACTTTAAATGAAAGCTAACTGAATTTCAAAATTATATTTTTATAGTATACTAGTAAATCCTAAGATACAAGAAATATATATCTTTTGCAGGTGTTTATACTAATACTAATTTTGTATTGTGTCTTTTTGGTTCAGAAATATGTGTGGTAAATTGCTCGTTAAAATCTCATGCTAAAACATGACAGTAAAATTCGGATGTAGAATATGCAAAGGAAAAAACAGAAAATTACAAATAATTCTTACAAAAAACCTTTTAACATTCATTCACAATAGAGGAAATATAAAAAGAATCATAAAGAATCAAAATATATGACTATAGAAGTAAAATGGAGTTAAGGAAAAAGGGAAATAGAACATGGCATTTAAGTAAAAAGTGTGATGCACCATAAAGAACAAATCATAGTCTCCATTGGATATGGATATGGAAATGATATATCCATGTGACCAAGTCCATGTTCTCTAGAGGTCCATGTTCTAGTTGTCTAGAAGAAGTGCTCACATAATTATAAGTAAAAGAAAGATTATGCTGAGCCCAATAAAAGAAAAAATGACAATATCCATTTAAATTAATATGTAGAGCTGTGTTGTCTAATGTGGTAGCTTCTGGCTTCAGGTGGCTATTTAAGTTTAAATTTAATAAAGTACCATTTAAAATCCAGTTCCTCATTTGCACTAGCCACATTTCAAGTGGCTAGCTAACCCCATGTGGCTAGTGGCTGTCACGTTAGACAATGCAGAATAGAGCGTGTCCATCATCTGAGAGAGTTCTATTGGATATTACTCACATGGAAAGATTAGCAAAGAAAAACGAGATTGCCAAAACCATATTGCCATTAAAAATATTGTTTAACCACTATTATATAAAACTTAATACCTAGAAATTGGAAATAAGAATTACTAAAAGCCAGATTGATCAGATATCCCTGATCCCTGATCATTTGTTGTTGAAATGCGGGGTAGTTGAATTCAGTAGGATAGAGAAGTTGCAGATTTTTCTTAAAACTCTATTCAGTTTTACATCTTTAGTAGTGACCGTGTTAATTTATCATTTTTTAGGATATCCAGTTGAAAACTTATCCTCAAGGTGACCTGTTAATGTTGTAGCCACCATGAATTAAAATAGTGGTATTTTTACTATTATAACTTGACTAATTTTTTATTTTAAAAATGTTTTCAATTTTAAGTGATGATTTAAGTTCTTCCTGCTGTTTGAATAAAAATATATATATATATATATATATATATATATATATATATTTGATATTTCACTCAAATATTTAAAGAAAGGGAAAATTAGGGTGAAATTGAAATATTAGACATATTAGGTATTATTTCAGGTGTTATTTGATAAATTGCCCTGGCTACTTTGATTCATTTTGCCATCATTATTGTCATTTTATACTTCTTGAGGTGTCATTATGAAACCATGAAAAATGATTACATAACATCTTTTCCTGATAATGATTATCCTGCATGACCAAGGGAGAAAACTAATAAAATTCTCCTGAGCACTATTTACTGTCACTTTACCTCTGTTCCTCATATTTTTTGAATAGAGTTATTTTATAAAATATTGAAATCTCAAGTTCTTTCATCTGAGGGCAGAGGGTTTTTTTTTTTTTTTGGGTCTGGATTCTTAACCTATAAGCTTAACTAGTAACTTCAAATAGTTCAGTAACTCCAGACTAGAAAATGTTAAGTTGGCACATAAAGATATTCGTGTATATATTATTTTAGTGCAATTCCCATTAATGGGGCTGTTAAAGGAAAATTATTTAATTTGGGTGCATTATTTATAAACTGTGTAACACTAGCAGAAGTTCAGAATTATTTAGGCTCCATATAAATTACGTGTCCTCTCTTATTCACTCAATTTTTCTTTAGAAAGAACATTTGACTATGTTCTTTAGAAAGGACATAAGACTATTTGGTCCTTTTTATTCATTATATTTAAGCCCATTTATACTTTATAGAACAGTTTTACTGTGACTCACAAAACTACTTACAAGGAAATTGAAAACGAATAACCATGCAGAATGACTTTTTCCTTTTCCTCTCCATTGCACATAGCTGATTGTATAGCAAATTATAACAACCAACTGGATAACAAACAAACAAATCTGATGCTCCCTGAGTCAACTGTTTATGGTGATGTGGACCTTAGTAACAAAATCAATGAGATGAAAACCTTCAATAGCCCAAATCTGAAGGATGGGCGTTTTGTCAATCCATCAGGGCAGCCCACCCCTTATGCTACCACCCAGCTCATCCAGTCAAACCTCAGCAACAACATGAACAATGGCAGTGGGGACTCCAGCGAGAAGCACTGGAAACCGTCCGGACAGCAGAAACAAGAAGTGGCACCAATTCAGTATAACATCATGGAGCAAAACAAACTGAACAAAGGTGAAGAGCCTTGCCTTTATTCCCATCCTTTTCTGTATTGGCGTCCTTAACCCTTCAGCACTACATGCCGAAGCTTGTCTGCAACTAGCGTGTGAAATCTTTCCTTGGTCGCTAAGGTTTTCTTATTTCTTTGGTTTCAAAATTTCCAGTGTCAAAAAGTTAATTAGCACAACAATAACCTTGGAATATTGATTTTAGAATAATATATAAGTATTTTCAAATGGTTTGAGATTAATTTAAATTTAATCGTAGGTGAGGGATGGCTCAGGACAATCTTTTATTCATAAGGCAGATGTACAACCATCACAATACCTCACACTTTAAATAAACAGACTCCCCCATTCTTTCCACTCGAGAATGGAAGATGATTGCTTCTACATGGTCACATAAACGAATGGCTTTTTTATCAAACTGAAGAAAAATAATTAAATTAAACTTGAACTGGAGAAGCGGTTCAGTTTGTTATATTTCTCCTACCTCATGTGATTACTAAGACTGCTGCAATGTATGATTTCAGAACCTAAATTTCTTTGGGTAACCTGATTTGAAGTCCGTCACGATAGAACCTAAAATAAATTCTTAGTGTTAGCTTGTTGCAGCAGAATAATATTTTATGGCCTGAAGGGAATGTTTCTCTGTTACAATATGGGTGAGTTGGAAGAGATAGGTATTTGATTTCTTTGTAGTCCCTCAGACTACTGCTTTAATAACATGATTTGTAAAGTTAGACCTCTGGAAATAAAGGAATTGCTCCGATTTGAATAGGTCAGGACAATTGTGTATGAGTGTCCAGGTAAAGAATACATTTAATTACAGATAATTGGAAACACAGATTTCTTTTTTTTTTAGGTTTGAGTTGGGAACAACTTATCACAGTTGGAGACCGCAAAAAGATAACTTAAGACAAACATTTCATTTAAGTTAGTGTTGTACGTTTTAATTTAATAATAGTTATCTTGTATTTTTTTTCTCCAGTTTAAGGAAACATTTGATTGGTATAATAACCCAATTCAATAAATATTTTTTAACCATTTTTTTCTCAAAGTATAGTTGATGTACACTATTATATAAATTACAGGTGTACAATATAGTCATTCACAATTTTTAAAGGTTACAGTCCATTTATAGTTATAAAATACTGGCTATTTTCCTTGTGTTGTACAATATGTCCTTGTAGCTTATTTTATAAATAATGGTTTGCAACTGTTAGTCCCCCACCCCTCTATTGCCCCTTCCCCTTCCCTCTCCCCACTGGTAACCACTAGTTTTTTCTCTATATCTGTGAGTCTGCTTCTTTTCTGTTATATTCACTAGCTTGTTGTATTTTTTAGATTCCACATGTAAGTGATATCATACAATATTTGTCTTTCTCTGTGTGACTTATTTCACTTAGCATAATATATGAGTTCATGACAAAGGCTGACAAAGATGAATAGGAGAGTTTCTGTAATTGTAAAGTTTACAGTGGGAATTCAAACTATTGTCATATTATTCCTGTATAGTATATGGCTTTATTGTGGACTTTGGAAAGGTCTGACAGTCCTCTGTACAAGTATTTCAGAGCTCTGATTTATTGTTTATACTGCTTATAAACAGACTTGGTACGTCAAAGTATAATAAAGTCACTGGAATGCAGCTAGCCTGACAGATTATTACTCAGTAAATTCCAGTGGTGAGTTTATCATTTGTATTTTCACCTCTGCCTAAGTAAGCAGAAGCATTTGTGGGAGACTGAGATACTTCATCTTCTTAACATGGATATATTTTTTATTAGCTATAACCTTCCTGGCAAGTTTCAGTTTTATTTTATTATTTTATTTTTTTTAATGATTCACATACATGACATTTTCCCGATCTCTTGTTATTAAAATTATTTTGTTACTATATTTTTAAAGATAAGAAGTCAAACAAGTCTGATTTCTGCCTTAGCTAACTTATAAGTATTTTAAAAGAAGAAATAGTCCCTGGTAGGATTCATTCCAGTTCATGTGTAGAAGATGATGCAATGAGTTTGTATTTTATAAATCTTAAAGGAGACATTTTAAAGATCTTGATTTTTTTCTTGACCTTTCATTCTGAACACTTACGTACATCTTAGCAGGTGATCAACATGATAGTTTGAAAGCTTAGTCGTTGGTAAATGATTGAGGCACCAAAATAAATGTTTACTTTTTTTCCCATCTGAAATGTCTAGATTATCGAGCAAATGACACAATTCCTCCAACTATCCCATACAATCAATCATATGACCAGAATACAGGAGGATCCTACAATAGTTCAGACCGGGGCAGTAGTACATCTGGTAAGTAAGGGAAACCAAGGAGAAAGCCAATCTCTCCTTTAAAAGGATGGTACGTTTCAAGATTACAACTTGAATGCTAATGATCTGATATGTGTATATGACATGTCTAATCACTTTATATGATTTGAATCTTCCAGGGATGGGTCTTGTCTCTGCAATTGGAGGGACTGTTCACTCACTAAACCATTTTTTTTTAACATCTTTATTGGAGTATAATTGCTTCACAATGGTGTGTTAGTTTCTGCTGTGTAACAAAGTGAATCAGCTATACATATACATGTGTCCCCATATCTCCTCCCTCTTGCGTCTTCCTTCCACCCTCCCTATCCCCCCTCTAGGTGGTCACAAAACACCGAGCTGATCTCCCTGTGCTACCATTTTTTGTGTTCTATTTGGTAACAAAGATCGAGGCTCCTGTTTTCCTCCTTGTTAAAAACCTTTATTAAAACCAGAAGCATGACTTAATCTTTAAAGGCAGTTGAAACTTTTTTCCATCTCAGCAAAAATATAACTTAAAAATGTTGCACATATAGTTAATCTGCTAAATATGTTACCATTTGAAGGAAGGCTATTAAAGCATATAAAATTTGAGTACACTTGAGCAGAATCAAAAACCTAAGCAATAATATCATGAGATTAGATACAGTTGGAACCTGCCTCAGTTTATAATCTCTCTACTATCCCTCACTCAGTTCTTGCTCTAAAACCTCGTAAAGCAACTTCCCAACTTCAGTCTTTAAGTGCCTCAGAAGCCACATTGAAGCCTCTTCCCTGTGGTCTTCATGCTGTTGCAGCTGTTTGCCAGCTGTTTTCCTGATAGGGGTTGCAGATGTGAGCTTGCTGGTACTTAAGTCCTGTTTTTCTAATTAAAGACGGTTCATTATTAGAACTAACATGTGGTACCACAACAAGTCATACCACAGTGAGAACAAAACCAATTGATCTTGACTCTAGTTTGTTTCTCCAGGAGAGGATAGAAATATTACTTCCTAGCAACTGGATTAAAGTTGCTGGTAGGTGCTTTTAGCCAAATGTCTCTAACTCTCTTCTGTAATGGAGATGGTATTTGCATTTTACCATCTTCCCTTGACTAAGGCATGCTGATTTGGCATTTTCTAGGCTGTGTTTTGTCACTGATTGAAATTGTTTCTATTTGAATTAAGGATCTTAGAAATAGCTCCTATACCTTTCTAGATCTACTCTTGTTCTACTATATATGGTTTGATTTTTTTTTTTAACAATCAAATCTTATCAAACAACTTTTTTTTTTCTTTTTCGAAGTAAGTAAACCCTAAAATTAAGGGGAAAATTTCAAGGATGTACTCTTGGGAAAAGTATATGAAATATTTTCATATTTGATATCTCATGGTGTTTCTTCTTTGAATTCTTAGCCACTTAAAGAGAAAAACATGTCTTAATGGAAAAAAAATGATTCTAGGTTGTTAATATTCAATTGACTTTCTTCATCCCTCAGCTTAGATACATATGTGGTAAAAAGATACAAAGATGTGAAATCTGAGGGTAATTAGGGGAGAGAATGAAGCAATTAAATTAAGTGTAGGAGAGATTTGTGATGTTAGGCCTTTCAGGACAGACGGAGTTGTTACAGTAGATGTATGGCAGGAAGTCAAGAGGAAGGCTCTGGGGACAGTCAACTCCACAATACATGCATAGCCATTCCAATACAGGACAACTGAGTGGAGGAAGAGAGAATGGAGACACATAAGCAGAAGCCTGACCGTCATAATTTATGAATAACAGCATGTCCCTCAGCCCACACTTGGTGCAGTAACATACCAGTGCAAGAACATCTGGCTTAACAAACACTGCCATTAGAAAATTTCCAAGTGACTTTAAAAAAATAAGACTCATTGAATATACTCAGACTTGGTTTCATGTACCATGTAACTTGGAACTGTTTCAGAAAGGTTTAAAAAAAAAGATCAAGACAATTCACTGAATTTAAGGGATCATATGAGAAAAATAATTATAGACTCATTGTCTATAATTTACCTAAGAATCTAAAATGTATCATATTGGAGGAGGAGGATAAAGACCATTTTATCCCCAAATATCTTTTGACCTAAAATTATTTTAGAATGAATATACCAAAATGTGCAGCTACCTGTGTTTAAAGAATATGCCAAATCTAATATCAGAACATTGGGTAACTTGAATAATTGAGCTATTCTGAATTTCTAAGAATGTTCAAGCAACATTATTTCACTCTAAGCCATAATTTTATAGAAACAGTGGCTAAAAACATTTCTGTTCCTTTTTTTTTTTTGCGGTACGCGGGCCTCTCCCTGTTGTGGCCTCTCCTGTTGCGGAGCACAGGCTCCGGACGCGCAGGCTCAGCAGCCATGGCTCACGGGCCCAGCCGCTCTGCGGCATGTGGGATCCTCCCGGACCGGGGCACGAACCCATTTCCCCTGCATCGGCAGGCGGACTCTCAACCGCTGCACCACCAGGGAAGCCCCATTTCTGTTCCTTTTTAAAAATCATTTTTCTGCTTCTTTTGTTGTTAGATATATTAGTTCTTCCAGCAATTACTTTCACCTGCACCTGCCTTTCTGACAAAAACGAGTAATTTCATTGTGCCTAAAACACTTCAATGGACAAGTACAAATTATATATACTCAGTGATTTAATGCAACAGTGGAAATGTAATAGATCGCATCTGTATCACATTGTATTTTAGGTTCCAGCAATTAAACAATAGAAAGGCAATTCAGAAAATATGTCTTCAGCTCATTTGTTTTAGATGATAATCCATAATGCAATTAATTGCTGCAAGAAGATCACTATTAATGATATGACTTGTAAAATTCATTTATGATTTTATTGCTTTTTCCCTATTTTGCAGTTAAACTTGGCAATATTCTGCGTCTTCTATCGTACAAAGTGCTGTTTAAAATTAATGAAGAAGAGTGTGTTTATCTCTCTATATATATGAATCATAAGGTCATATTTACAGAAAATAATTAACCTGTGGATAATAGAAAAGATTTAAAGTCCAGAAGTAAAAGACTTGCATTTTATTTCTTTTCAAGGGAGTCAAGGGCACAAGAAAGGGGCACGGACACCCAAGGTACCAAAACAAGGTGGCATGAACTGGGCAGACCTGCTTCCTCCTCCCCCGGTGCATCCACCTCAGAGCGCTAGTGAAGAGTACAGTATTTCCGTAGATGAAAGGTAAGAGGGATTTTAGGACAGAGGTAAGTGGAATAATATGATTCCTTAAACCATGTTAAGTAAGTGTTAAACTCAATCACCAAGGGAGACTGACTCCTAGGGTCCATGAACATCTGTCTCTGAATAAAACATTTGTCTCTGAGCTACCGATAGCTCAGCACAACTTAAAAACCCTCCTCAGTGTTGCCAAAAAAAGGAATTTGCATCTTGGAAGCTTCTTTTGGAACTAAGAGTCATGAGTCAAATACACACACACACACATCTATACACACACATAGTTTACATATTTATATTTACAAATATTTTACATCGTATACACACAGTTTACATATATGATCATGAATATATATGAATTTATGTGAGATCACATATATATCACTCTCTGTATATGATTTTGTATTTTTCAAATATCAGAACTTCTGTTGCACATCTCTAAACTTTCATAAAATAATTGTATGGATTTATACCACAGCCACAGTATCCTGAAAACTGTTTGTTCTTAAATATTATCACATTCTGCTGAAAACTGTAGAAATTTAAACTTACTGAATTGTCTCTCTCAAGGATTTTACAAGTGTAAATAATCCACACGACAGCAATTAGGAAGTTAGCGTGCTTCTTCCTCACTCCAGATTCTGTAGAACTGGACATGGTCCCGCCCAGCCAAACAAAACAGCCTCTTCACTAGTGTGATCAGTGGAGAATTCACACAAAAAATACAAATCGACCTGAAAATACAGTCTTTCTAATGACTATTATAGAAATGAAGACATTGTTCTTTCATTCTCCACAACAAAACAAAACAAAACAAAACACAGTTTTGCAGTTCCAGCTATGCCAGGAAACAAAGTCTCTGTACTTTAATTTTCCAGTCACTGAATTAGCGAGTACTGTACCATTGCTCCTAGGAGAAATGCAGGGTTAGGTTCCTGCAAGCCTCTGGTCACAACATTTTTGTCAGTCCATCCATACATAACCTTGTTTTATGTGTGTTTTTGTTTAAAGACACCCTATTTACTATGTACTGTTGATTCATTAGCATTGAATTCACAGCCAACGTCACTGTAAGTCATTCCTGAACAAGGCTTATCTAATACACATATTTTCTCCATTAACGCACATCACAACCTTCTTGCCCTTGGGAACCTTAGACATCCCTAAAGCACTACACTTGGGGGTCATTTTAAACAGGGAACTCACCAATATAAAGCAAAAAAAAAGAAAAAAAAATGAGAGAGAGTGAACAACATGGCACTATAGGCCATAAAAAGGAGCTGAAACAAGAAGGTGGAGTGTTGTCTTGTTTGACCTCAGCTAGGAATGTATGCATCAGGTGACTCAAATTTTTTGCTTCTCTGCACATGTCCATGAATGACCACAAAAGCGCTATGGGTATTGACTTTGAGTTACAAACTTTTTTTAGCAAGTAGGTGAATCTGCAAATATGGAATGTGCAAATAACCAGGATTGGCTATATTTTTAAAAATTCATTTACTGGGCTATATTAACAATATTCATTACTATTTTAGTCCACCAAAAATAGGAATAAAATGAAATAAGTCAATATAGTTTAACAAAAAAAAATACAAGGGATGCAACTGTGCCCAAAAAAGAAAGGCTGATTCTGGGAAGAATGAAGCTTTCCTGATTTGCTGCTTTTTTTGTTTATTTGTTTTTGTTTTTTGTTTTGTTTTTTTTGCGGTACGCGGGCCTCTCACTGTTGTGGCCTCTCCCGTTGCGGAGCACAGGCTCCGGACGCGCAGGCTCAGCGGCCATGGCTCACGGGCACAGCCGCTCCGCGGCATGTGGGATCTTCCCGGACCGGGGCACGAACCCGTGTCCCCTACATCGGCAGGTGGACTCTCAACCACTGCGCCACCAGGGAAGTCCGCTGCTTTTGTTTTTGAGCTTAACGAGTGAGAAGTTTCTCAATCAAGAGGAGGGGTTTTTTTGGACATTGAGACCACAGAGGGATGTGGACTAACATGAGAACTAATATGAAACACATGGTAGAGAGTGAGAGGAAGCTGGGAAGACAAGTGTAAACCAGATTATACAGGTACTTGAATGCCTTGTTTAGGTCCTCGTACTTTATCCTCTAGGCAATTAAAGAGCCATTTAAGCTGGGAAGGTAAGTGTAAGCCAGATTATACAGGTACTTGAATGCCTTGTTTAGGTCCTCGTATTTTATCCTCTAGGCAATTAAAGAGCCATTTATTACTTTAAAGCAGGTGAATAACCAGAGAGTGATGCATATTATAATAAAGTAATTTTGGAAGCAATGTGAGGATGGAGAAAAAGGAGTAGATTTTAGAGATTTTTTTAGAAGTAGAATAGAAATGAACTGGGGAACAGTTTGAGGTAGAAGAGAGAGAGAAATGTCAGGATGAATACAAGATACCTAGGAAACACAGGAAAAAGTGTCCAAGAGGAATATGGTAGGATTAGTTCAGTAAAAGAAGATACAAAGAAATCATGTTATATGAGCATCAACTTTCCTGAGTTCTGGTAAACAAGGCAGGTGGTGGAGAATGAACAAGAGAGAGGGGTAACATGAACACAATTTATATAATGCATTAAGTTACTTCCATTCTAATTAATAACCATATGCCCTGAGGTAAAAGAGAAAGTCATGAATGTTCCCCAGATCCATTTAGAGCTTCCACATAGCTCTAGCAGAGGAGTAGAAGGGACATTTTATTGTTTATTGATTATTTTATTTATTGTGTTTTTCATTCAGCATCTTAAATGCAAGCCATGTACATTATTTTGTGCTCAACTGAAGAAATAGTGATCTATTATAATTTTAGAGGAAAAGTGGGTTATATTGGACTAATAGCTTGATCTCCAATGTACCTCCCTCTGAAGGGATTTTCAAGAGTAATTTTTCACAGAGGTTAGCATATCATCTTTGGATTATTTGCAGGACCGTCCTTGAGTCATCCTTTAGAGAGCATGTTGAGTTGGAGGGATAGAATATATCAAACACTTTTGGGGTTTACTAAATTAAACTATGTTAAATAGATTTCTTTATTGCATGACTTCTCAGAGCCTGTAATGAGCCAATTAAATTGTAATCCCTCAGAGGAAAAAAATGTTATATATAACAATTCACACACATTTATGACAGTGAACTATTTTTTTTAAACAATACCTACTTAACGTGGCCAGAAGATTCAGATTTCAAAAGCAATCCAAAGTTGATATTTCACTAACTATACAAATAGTTTATTTGAATAACCTGAAATCAATCTAAGTGTCCTTATAATTTGTTTTAGCTATGACCAAGAAATGCCATGTCCCGTGCCACCAGCCAGGATGTATTTGCAACAAGCTGAACTAGAAGAGGAGGAAGATGAACGAGGCCCCACTCCTCCTGTGCGGGGAGCTGCTTCTTCTCCAGCTGCCGTGTCTTACAGCCATCAGTCCACTGCCACTCTGACCCCCTCTCCACAGGAAGAACTCCAGCCCATGTTACAGGATTGTCCGGAGGAGATCGGCCACATGCAGCACCAACCCGACAGGAGGTACGTTGTTACCAGTCTTTACTGACAAATCAGATAATTTCCACTCCTAAGTGGCATTTACAGAACGCTATTACATGAAGTAATTTTCAGGTCACATGGGGCTTTTTTCCAGTATCATCACACAGTATGCCTTGGTAATTAGCATATCAAGTAATATTGTTGATCAGAACATTAGATTAATTGATCCCAGTGAACTTGCAACCATAAAATAATGTGCCTTAATTCTCACCCACTTATGATAATTGCATTCATAAACAGGTGGAGATCATGTAGTAAATATATGGGTTGCTAATCTTGTAACATTTTATTGATGATGGGTGATTTTGTATTTTAGTTTTCTTTATGCATGGGCATGTCACTTCTTTAGTCTGTGAAGAATAGATTTTTCTCCTTTTATTTTTTGTTTTTAATAACTTTTTTTTTTTGGCTGCGTAGGGTCTTCCTTGCAGCACGCAGGCTTCCCTCTAGTTGTGATGTGTGGGTTTTCTCTTCTCTAGTTGTGGCGCGTGGGCTCCAGGGCACGTGGGCTCTGTAGTTTGTGGCGCGCAGGCTCTCTAGTTGAGACGCACGAGCTCAGTAGTTGTGGCGCACAGGCTTAGTTGCCCCGAGGCATGTGGGATCTTAATTCCCCGACCAGGGATCCGAGCCCTCATCCCCTGCATTGGAAGGCGGATTCTTTACCGCTGGACCACCAGGGAAGTCCCTCTCCTGTCTTTTAAAATTAGGTCTGCAGAATGATTTGTTTTTTCATAGCTGTAATGTTACAGAAGCATGAATTTGGTGTATTCATTTTGTGTTGACTCAGGTACCTTTATTTTGATTGAATGTTAGGTTGCAGTCCTTTTGTCCAAGCTACTTAGTAGTGTGTGTTTGTGTGTGTGTGTGCGTGTGTGTTTCTTAGACTTTCTTTAACCTATATGTTCAGCATTGCTAACGAGTACATTTTTGTTTTGCACAAATCCTTCACTTGGCATTTCTACCACATAAAAGCTATTGCTGCATCATGTCAGCACTTCTCTCACTACTGATGATCTTGTTTGTGCTATTTTATTGCCCTTGACACATTACATATATATTACTCTCTGTATTCCTAATATCATTTGAAACTGAGTATATTATTTGCCCCAGAAGATCTCCTTCAATATTCTTGAATGAATAACAAATTCTGGTTTATGCTGCTTGAATTCTGTAGGTTAAAATAGAATTTGCAGTGTTTATTAACTATTCTACGAGTAAGAGGTTTTTGCCAAATTTAACTCATATACTCTCTAAAATGAAGGAAGCAGTTAAATTTTCTTCTGTGTGACAAGGGGGAAGTTGGATTGCCAGACATTTAACTTTAGTATTATTAACCCATGGAACTTCATGAAGATTGAGAATAAATAAGGCATCTCTTTTCCCTATTAAGGTCACAAGCATCTCTGCCACTCTTATTCGGAGAAAATGAGACGCTAATAGAGGCTGTTAGCTCTGAAATACCTCAACATTCTTTTCTCATTCTTTCAAATTACCTATTTCCTCACCATCCTCCTCTGTGTTACAAGTGGTACACCCAGTATCTTCTTCCTGGCCAGCTCTTCTTTTGTGTTCCTTATGTCATCCTCTTCACCTTTCTCGATCACGATCAAAAAGCAGCTTATCTATCTTGACTTTTCAGCCTCTTTCTCTTCAATCCTTTTTCTTCACTGTTAACCCTACTGCATTTTTTTTTTATTGGAGTATAATTGCTTTACAGTGTTGTGTTAGTTTCTGCTGTACAATGCAGTGAATCAGCTATATGTATACCTATACCTGCTCCCTCTTGGACCTCCCTCCCACTCCATCCCCTATCCCACCCATCTAGGTCATCACAGCCCCGAGCTGAGCTTCCTGTGCTTTATAGCACGTTCCCACTAGCTATCTATTTTACACATAGTAGCGTATATACCTTACTACTTTTTAAACTTTTCTTAGCCTCCCCTTTTTTTTGTGCGGTATGCGGGCCTCTCCCGTCGCGGAGCACAGGCTCCGGACGCGCAGGCCCAGTGGCCATGGCTCACGGGCCCAGCTGCTCCGCGGCATGTGGGATCTTCCCGGACCGGGGCATGAACCCGTGTCCCCTGCATCGGCAGGCGGACTCCCAACCACTGTGCCACCAGGGAAGCCCTGTAGGATTCTTTAATCACTTCTACCTTCCTAATTCTTTTTCACACCTCAGCCCCCTGTATGCTGGCTTATACCATTTTGCTTCCATCAGGCTTCGGAAGGTAACCTCTTAATCGTCAGTCTAAAGGCTTCTCTGTCTTTATTACACTTACGCTTTCTGCAGTGATAACAATTTTCTGATTTCTTGTGAGAACTAAATGAAATCATGTATATAAAGTATTTAAAGCAGGGTAAGTATTCAACAAATATTAGTTCCCTACTGTCCTCACCCTTATGCTGTCATCCTTACACTTGGTTCAAGTATTACTTATATTGATTTTCGCATTGATTTCGCCAGCCCAGCCCTTTTCCTTGAGCACTACCATGATATTTTCACTTGGACATCTCAGACTACACATGTCTGAAATCAAATTCTTTTTCTTTGCACTTGACCTTTCAAACTTGTCCCTTTTCCTCCTTTATTGGCTATCTTGTTTAGAATCATTAATCCTTATTTATTTGACCAACATATTAAAAATAAAAGAGCCAAGGAAATAGGCAAAAATATCACAAAAAATTGTGATTTTGAAATCAGTGTAATTATCTTATAGTTTGATTTCTTCTGTTATCTACCTACCATTCCCCAAAGTAAGTTATTCACCAAGCCCCTTCTTTTCTAACTCCAAAATATCTCTTGATTTTGTTCCTATGTTGCCATTCCTAGAATCCCAGGGCAGGCCCTCAGTCCCTGTCTCTTGAAATATTGCTACATCCTTGACCTGACCACCACTTTTCTTCTCTCTCCCCTTTTGTGTCCACTCTCCACATTATCTTACTTTATCCCCCAGTCTGGTAATGTTACTCCCCATTCAGAGTCAGCTCTTACTGTTTAGCCCAGTATTCAAAGCCTTTTACAATCCTTTTTCCTTTACTTACCTCTTCCCTCCCAACCCCTCCACACACCCTCTTTTCTTATTAGTCTGTTTGAAATTCCCTGTTGTCTTAAACTCACCGACAGCCTGTCAGCAATGCCACTCTCCGGCCCACGGAGGGCTAGCAGGAGGGGCAGGCCGCTCTTGCCTTTCATGACTGTCCCCAAAATCCTTAGCGCCCTCACTAAGCACATGCGTCTTGGCACACGCTGTTTCTTTGATTGCCTGGTGAACACTTCTCATCTTTCCAAGTCCTGTTCAAATGCACCACTTGTGCAACTTTCTTCTCGTTGCCTGGCAAAAATCAACTGATCTTTCTCTTTACTCTTTACAGTGGTCTGTTCACAGCTCTGCTACCACGCTAATCAGGTCTTCATGTTGCATTAGCATTGGCTGTTCGCATCTGTTTCCCTATTTAAATTAAAAGCTCTTTGAGAGCAGAGCTCAAGTCCTGCTCACGTCATTGAGTTCCACAAAGCCTTCTTCAGTAAGTATCTGATGAATGGAATCTGATACTAGAGGAGTTGACTGACTCCCTGCTGTTTTGGCGGGGGCGAACTCAAAGTGAACAGGTATAATTGGGAAATGCATTGGGTATCTGCCCTCAAAATCCTCTTTGACTACATTCAGCCTTTTTTTAAACGGTATGACTTTCAGTCTATGAAGGTACAATATTAATAACACTGGACACTAATATGAAGTAGATGAAAGCCCATTAAACAAAAAACTATTACTGCTCTTTTATGCTGAAGGTATATTCTACACGTTTACCATAGAAATTTTTGAAAATACATACAAACAAAATGAAAATACAAAAGTACCAATGATCTATGTTGTCAGAAATTGTCACCATTAAGAACCCAGTAAAGACCTTTTCCGTTCTTCATCTCTACATGTACTTAACACTGCTTTGAATTTGTGATATGCCAATATAATTTTATAAGGTATTTTTTTCCATGCCAACTACAGTTCAGATACTCACGTTAAACAAATGTATACTGTAATTTATTTAAACAGTTCCTTAATATTGGGCATTTAAGTCATGTCCACCTTTTTGATACTATATATAATGCTGTAATTTCCATCTATAAGTCTTTGAGTCAAGCCTCTTCTCAAACCTTTAACCTATTTGGATGCCTACCCCATCAGTAGATGACTTCTGTTTCTCATCATCCTGCCACTCCCCTCATGACGCGCTCGTTAAAGATAGGCAGGTATTTCTCTATAGATTTCATTCTAGAGAATCAGACCCTTATATCCAAGTACCTGTTCCTGCAGATTTTTACTGCTTGAATATCACTCAGAGCAATACATGTATCTCCAGCCATAAAGGCACTTCCCTACTTCCTACAGCCATTTTCTCTTGCCTGTATTAGTATAATGGTCCATAAGTGGTCTTTGCTGCCTTTAGCCTTGCCCTTTCTTCAATCTTATCTTCTTGCTGCAGACTGTACAGAGGCATTTTCCTAAAATGCGACACTGATCAAGTCTCTCCATTGCTTAAAATCTCTCAGTGACTTCTCATTTCCCTTAGAATAAAGGCAAGATTCCTTAATGTAGCCATCAAGGCCCTTTGTGACCTGACCGCTGCATGCCTTCCTTTGCCTACCCATTGCCACTCCCCTCCTCCCTGTTCCTGTTGCCTTTACTCTAAGTTTCTTCCAGTTCCTGGAATGACCAGTGCTCTTGATCTTGGGTGGCCTCAACCTGCAGCGGCTTGAAGAAGGATTTCGGTTCCCCGGCCAGAGACTGAAGTCAGGCCGCAGCAGAGAGAACGCTGAATCCTAGCCACAAGACCACCAGGGACCAGTGGCCAGTGGCAAGGCCAGGGACAAATAAATTTCCACAAAGAGACAGAAAGTAGTGAAACAAGTAAAATGTTTGTTAGAGGGAAAAAGAGTACGTGTGAATAGGCACGCACAGGCGGGCTCAGAGAGAGAGTTGCACCCTCGTGGTAGTTTGAATCTCTTACGTGGGGCATTTCTTCCGGGTTTCCTTTGGCCAATCATCTTGCTTTGCCTGGCTCTGAGTCAGTATTTGGTTTATTTCAGGGTCCTCCCATGTGTGCGTGCGCATCTCTTAGCCAAGATGGATTCCAGCGAAGAGGCCTGTGGGTAGGTTGACATTGCTTACTATGGGGTGGCGCCCCCCTGCATTTTTGTCCTTCAAGGAGCCTTTCTGTGTGTGTGTAGTCGGGAAGGTCTCCTTGACTTGGAGAATGAGGAATATGTGGTCTCTTTATCTCTCATCTGGGCAGGGCTCAGCTTCTCCTCCCTCCTGCTATTGTCTTCATCTTGGTATATCTGTCCACAGGGGACAAACTCCAGGCGCTCAGCCTGGGGCCCATCTATCTCCTGCCTCACTCTCAACCACTTTGAGGTCTTACCACTTGCCTTCTCATCTGTCCACAGGGGACAAACTCCAGGCGCTCAGCCTGGGGCCCATCTATCTCCTGCCTCACTCTCAACCACTTTGAGGTCTTACCACTTGCCTTCTCAATCTCTTCAATCCTTTTTCTTCACTGTTAACCCTACTGCATTTTTTTTTTATTGGAGTATAATTGCTTTACAGTGTTGTGTTAGTTTCTGCTGTACAATGCAGTGAATCAGCTATATGTATACCTATACCTGCTCCCTCTTGGACCTCCCTCCCACTCCATCCCCTATCCCACCCATCTAGGTCATCACAGCCCCGAGCTGAGCTTCCTGTGCTTTATAGCACGTTCCCACTAGCTATCTATTTTACACATGGTAGTGTATATACCTTACTACTTTTTAAACTTTTCTTAGCCTCCCCTTCTTTTTTTTTTTGTGCGGTATGCGGGCCTCTCCCGTCCGGATGCGCAGGCCCAGTGGCCATGGCTCACGGGCCCAGCTGCTCCGCGGCATGTGTGATCTTCCCGGACCGGGGCACGAACCCGTGTCTCCTGCATCGGCAGGCGGACTCCCAACCACTGCGCCACCAGGGAAGCCCTGTAGGATTCTTTAATCACTTCTACCTTCCTAATTCTTTTTCACACCTCAGCCCCCTGTATGCTGGCTTATACCATTTTGCTTCCATCAGGCTTCGGAAGGTAACCTCTTAATCGTCAGTCTAAAGGCTTCTCTGTCTTTATTACACTTACGCTTTCTGCAGTGATAACAATTTTCTGATTTCTTGTGAGAACTAAATGAAATCATGTATATAAAGTATTTAAAGCAGGGTAAGTATTCAACAAATATTAGTTCCCTACTGTCCTCACCCTTATGCTGTCATCCTTACACTTGGTTCAAGTATTACTTATATTGATTTTCGCATTGATTTCGCCAGCCCAGCCCTTTTCCTTGAGCACTACCATGATATTTTCACTTGGACATCTCAGACTACACATGTCTGAAATCAAATTCTTTTTCTTTGCACTTGACCTTTCAAACTTGTCCCTTTTCCTCCTTTATTGGCTATCTTGTTTAGAATCATTAATCCTTATTTATTTGACCAACATATTAAAAATAAAAGAGCCAAGGAAATAGGCAAAAATATCACAAAAAATTGTGATTTTGAAATCAGTGTAATTATCTTATAGTTTGATTTCTTCTGTTATCTCCCTACCATTCCCCAAAGTAAGTTATTCACCAAGCCCCTTCTTTTCTAACTCCAAAATATCTCTTGATTTTGTTCCTATGTTGCCATTCCTAGAATCCCAGGGCAGGCCCTCAGTCCCTGTCTCTTGAAATATTGCTACATCCTTGACCTGACCACCACTTTTCTTCTCTCTCCCCTTTTGTGTCCACTCTCCACATTATCTTACTTTATCCCCCAGTCTGGTAATGTTACTCCCCATTCAGAGTCAGCTCTTACTGTTTAGCCCAGTATTCAAAGCCTTTTACAATCCTTTTTCCTTTACTTACCTCTTCCCTCCCAACCCCTCCACACACCCTCTTTTCTTATTAGTCTGTTTGAAATTCCCTGTTGTCTTAAACTCACCGACAGCCTGTCAGCAATGCCACTCTCCGGCCCACGGAGGGCTAGCAGGAGGGGCAGGCCGCTCTTGCCTTTCATGACTGTCCCCAAAATCCTTAGCGCCCTCACTAAGCACATGCGTCTTGGCACACGCTGTTTCTTTGATTGCCTGGTGAACACTTCTCATCTTTCCAAGTCCTGTTCAAATGCACCACTTGTGCAACTTTCTTCTCGTTGCCTGGCAAAAATCAACTGATCTTTCTCTTTACTCTTTACAGTGGTCTGTTCACAGCTCTGCTACCACGCTAATCAGGTCTTCATGTTGCATTAGCATTGGCTGTTCGCATCTGTTTCCCTATTTAAATTAAAAGCTCTTTGAGAGCAGAGCTCAAGTCCTGCTCACGTCATTGAGTTCCACAAAGCCTTCTTCAGTAAGTATCTGATGAATGGAATCTGATACTAGAGGAGTTGACTGACTCCCTGCTGTTTTGGCGGGGGCGAACTCAAAGTGAACAGGTATAATTGGGAAATGCATTGGGTATCTGCCCTCAAAATCCTCTTTGACTACATTCAGCCTTTTTTTAAACGGTATGACTTTCAGTCTATGAAGGTACAATATTAATAACACTGGACACTAATATGAAGTAGATGAAAGCCCATTAAACAAAAAACTATTACTGCTCTTTTATGCTGAAGGTATATTCTACACGTTTACCATAGAAATTTTTGAAAATACATACAAACAAAATGAAAATACAAAAGTACCAATGATCTATGTTGTCAGAAATTGTCACCATTAAGAACCCAGTAAAGACCTTTTCCGTTCTTCATCTCTACATGTACTTAACACTGCTTTGAATTTGTGATATGCCAATATAATTTTATAAGGTATTTTTTTCCATGCCAACTACAGTTCAGATACTCACGTTAAACAAATGTATACTGTAATTTATTTAAACAGTTCCTTAATATTGGGCATTTAAGTCATGTCCACCTTTTTGATACTATATATAATGCTGTAATTTCCATCTATAAGTCTTTGAGTCAAGCCTCTTCTCAAACCTTTAACCTATTTGGATGCCTACCCCATCAGTAGATGACTTCTGTTTCTCATCATCCTGCCACTCCCCTCATGACGCGCTCGTTAAAGATAGGCAGGTATTTCTCTATAGATTTCATTCTAGAGAATCAGACCCTTATATCCAAGTACCTGTTCCTGCAGATTTTTACTGCTTGAATATCACTCAGAGCAATACATGTATCTCCAGCCATAAAGGCACTTCCCTACTTCCTACAGCCATTTTCTCTTGCCTGTATTAGTATAATGGTCCATAAGTGGTCTTTGCTGCCTTTAGCCTTGCCCTTTCTTCAATCTTATCTTCTTGCTGCAGACTGTACAGAGGCATTTTCCTAAAATGCGACACTGATCAAGTCTCTCCATTGCTTAAAATCTCTCAGTGACTTCTCATTTCCCTTAGAATAAAGGCAAGATTCCTTAATGTAGCCATCAAGGCCCTTTGTGACCTGACCGCTGCATGCCTTCCTTTGCCTACCCATTGCCACTCCCCTCCTCCCTGTTCCTGTTGCCTTTACTCTAAGTTTCTTCCAGTTCCTGGAATGACCAGTGCTCTTGATCTTGGGTGGCCTCAACCTGCAGCGGCTTGAAGAAGGATTTCGGTTCCCCGGCCAGAGACTGAAGTCAGGCCGCAGCAGAGAGAACGCTGAATCCTAGCCACAAGACCACCAGGGACCAGTGGCCAGTGGCAAGGCCAGGGACAAATAAATTTCCACAAAGAGACAGAAAGTAGTGAAACAAGTAAAATGTTTGTTAGAGGGAAAAAGAGTACGTGTGAATAGGCACGCACAGGCGGGCTCAGAGAGAGAGTTGCACCCTCGTGGTAGTTTGAATCTCTTACGTGGGGCATTTCTTCCGGGTTTCCTTTGGCCAATCATCTTGCTTTGCCTGGCTCTGAGTCAGTATTTGGTTTATTTCAGGGTCCTCCCATGTGTGCGTGCGCATCTCTTAGCCAAGATGGATTCCAGCGAAGAGGCCTGTGGGTAGGTTGACATTGCTTACTATGGGGTGGCGCCCCCCTGCATTTTTGTCCTTCAAGGAGCCTTTCTGTGTGTGTGTAGTCGGGAAGGTCTCCTTGACTTGGAGAATGAGGAATATGTGGTCTCTTTATCTCTCATCTGGGCAGGGCTCAGCTTCTCCTCCCTCCTGCTATTGTCTTCATCTTGGTATATCTGTCCACAGGGGACAAACTCCAGGCGCTCAGCCTGGGGCCCATCTATCTCCTGCCTCACTCTCAACCACTTTGAGGTCTTACCACTTGCCTTCTCATCTGTCCACAGGGGACAAACTCCAGGCGCTCAGCCTGGGGCCCATCTATCTCCTGCCTCACTCTCAACCACTTTGAGGTCTTACCACTTGCCTTCTCATCTTCCTGGGACACCATTATCCCCTCTCTTTTTTTGGAGCTAACACTTACATATCCTTTAGATCCAAGATTAAATGGCAGATGCTCTCATTAGAATCTTTCCCTGATGTCCCAGCTCTGAGATTGAAGCCAATTCTATGTGTTCCCACCGTGCCCTAGATATCTTCTGTCATGGAGCTTTGTGAATACTGCATTACCATTGCGTATTTAATTAATTGTCTCCTCCGCTAGACTCTAAGTCCCTTCAGGCAAGGAACATATCTATTTTATTTAGCTGAATTTCTAGCATAGTCCCTAAGTTCCTGTTTCTATTGCTGCCTACAAATTACACTAAAACATAATCACCTAAAACCGTTTTGTTTTACTCACAATTCGATGAGTCAGGAATTCTGAAAGGATTCACCTGGGCGATTCATCACCAACCCACGTTGCTTCCTCTGGTCTTTGGGGCTGTGAGATCAACTTTGAAGTGAGTTTCTTCACTTACATGCCTGACGTTTCAGTGCTCCGTGACCTCTCTCTGGCTCCTTACGGAGTCTTATCCTCCAGGGGCTCTCCACCACAGCCCAGGCTTCTCATGACATGGTGATCTCAGCGGAGTGGCACTTCTTACGTGGCAGGGAAAGGAAGTTGCCAGGCCAGTTAAGAGCTACACTCAGAACTGGCACAGTCTCACTTCTGCCACGTTCTGTGGTCAGAGCAGTCACAGGGTCCACCCAGACTCAGGAACTTAGAACTAAACTCCTTCTCTCGATGGGGGGATAGCAGGTTCTCATCCCAGAAGAGCATTGTGGATGGAAGATATTGTTATGGACATCTTTGCAAAATACAGTCTGCCACGGACTGATACATAGTTAGCTTTATTAAGTATGAGTGCCTTAAAATCGAATTCTTCCATGTCTTAAAGTATAAACAGTAAACCATTCCCTAAGCCGTGTCCTTGTGATCTCTTTGGTCTCAGAACCTAAAAGTTCCTTCACCATAGTTAGTACACAGTCAAAGTTTAAAGAATGAATACATTTTTTACTTTTTTTGTTTTTTTTGCGGTATTCGGGCCTCTCACTGTTGTGGCCTCTCCCGTTACGGAGGACAGGCTCCGGACGCACAGGCTCAGCGGCCATGGCTCACGGGCCCAGCCGCTCCGCGGCATGTGGGATCTTTCCCGGACCGGGGCACGAACCCGTGTCCCCTGCATCGGCAGGCGGACTCTCAACCGTTGCGCCACCAGGGAAGCCCCGTTTTTTACTTTTATGTTTACTGATTAGGGGCATTATAAATAGTGTAATGTATATGAATAAGAAATTACTGAGCAAAAACCATTATAACTTTGCAATATTTAACTAGATAAGTATTTCAGACTTGCATTATTATGGATATTGCAGTTTGGGCATTCTCATTAGCTTCTGAGATATTCCATTTTTTGTCCAAAACTAGATAAACTAGATGACCAGCATAATAGGAATCTTCTCTCTTTTCAGACAATAACTATGAAAATAATAAAATTAAATGTATTTACATATACTGTTTTCAAAAGTGTCTGGTGCTACTGAGTTTACTGTAGTTGATATTGAGTGAAAACAATCTCTTGAAAAGTAAAAGTAAATATTATGTATGGAACAGGAAATTTATAGATATTTTATTGCTGTAGATGAACTGAGTATGATATAATTGGAAGGAAAAGAAAGAAGGCCAAGAAAAATTAAATATTTTGTCTGTTTACAAACCAGTTAATGGTTAATTATACAAAGTATTGAAACTATACCAGTTTTAAAAAAAAAATCTCAAAGGTATGTATTTTCCCCCTTCCATCTTTTGCCTGGTAAATGCTATGTGGTAAACTATATAAATACCTGGTATATAAATACCTGGTAAATGCTATGTGGTAAACTATATAAATACCTGCTTTCATAAATTATAAACCCTTCTTCTCTTTAACATGCTTATGAAGGCATCATTTTTGCAGGAGCCTAGAGTGTTGTGATTAGCAGCCATGTAGTTGTACATTATTTCAGAAGACATTGAAACCCCTCAGGGGGAAAAAGTGAGAGGGTTGAGGTTCTTTTGTGGCAAGTCCCACTTGAGTGCAGCATCTTGAAATAGCTTTTTGTTTTCAAATAGAGTATATTACATATTTCAAACCGTACAGGTTTATCACACGTTCCCTGGGCTTGCCTTGTTTACAGATGGCTTGAATAAATGTTTCTGTCTTTCCTCAGCATTTGCACAGGGTGGTAGTAGTTAAAAGCCAGCCCTCATTTAACATGAAGATGTTTCTGCTTCACAGAATGTGACTTATCCAAATACAACAATGCTAGCATCCTTTCATTGTGAAGTTGGCTGTCTTACATCCCTTCACTGATGATTAAAATAGTCCCTTTTGTGCTAAAAAGTCTTACATGTATTTAAAAAAGAAGTTTCTTGTATTTTGGGTGTGCCTGCTGACAAAGACTGTAAATTGACTTTTAAGTATGGTATTTTATAACAATCCAAATTAAATAAAGGTTTTTCATCCTGTGTGTGTAACACACTCCATATTGAAACAATTATCCATTTTAATCTCTTAAATAACTTCAGCTTTGGCGTATTCTTCATGTTTCTTCTAGTGCCACACACAGGTGCATTAGAAACGACCCAGAAATGAAAAATAACACATTATACTGAAGAACTGTGTATGTGTATATATATCACATATGTATATATATATGTGTATGTGTGTATATATATGTGTGTAATAACACCATTCTTAGAGGAAAGACCATGGCCTTGGAAATGGAATGTGGGATTAAATTCTAAATTTGATACATACTAGTTGTGGGAACTTTGGCAAGGTCCTTAATTTCAATGTCCTCTGAATTTCAATCTCCTCATCTGTTAAGATAATAATAAAATAAGTACCCTGGAAAGTTGTTGAGAAAATTCAATGAGTTAACATTGTAAAGTACTTAGCTGCAAAGTAGGTGCTCAATCAATTAGTTAACTGTAGTATTTTAGTAATCATTCATTTTTAATGCTTTCCATTTGTGTTAATAAAACATGTTTATTGAAGTGTCTCAATTCATTGGGATAAAAGCACAACACTTTTTTCTTTGAACAACTGCTATGCCACCCTAACCACTGTGCTATATTGAACTTCCGTTTCCCTCTCTATAGCAGGTCCCTAAGTTAGATCTTGACCAGATCCTATATGGTTTTTTTTGTTTGTTTGTTTGCTTTCTTTTAATTTAAGACCCGGTCCTGTTAATTTTAAAACCATAATCATGCATTTCCAGATTTTTTGCAGATTGCACATGCCTGTGGCCATGGTGGCATGGAGTAATGGGTGTGTTCTGTTTTTAATCACTTCCTTCCTCACTCTTCCCAGTGCATTCTCCCAAGCGCTTCCCAGTGCATTCTCCCAACCGCGTACCGCAAAAAAATTTTTTAAAAAGTACCTCTGGTTTTGAGGTAAATTTCTTACAACTCAGAATAAAAAGAGCAAAGTAGATGAGGATCCGGTCTTCTCTTTGGTTAGCCTGATTGACTGTTCTGTCTCATCTTGCTCTATGAGTATCACAAGAATGGTGAGGGAAGGGGGCTGGCACCAACTTCCTCCACTGATGAAGGACTCAGTCCTGGACAGCAACGATAGGCATTTGTAGTCCTTGAACAATTTAGCCACATCTTCAGATGGACTACCAGTGAGTGGCATTCATGCCATATCTCTCCTAGCCTCCCAAGCCATAGGGTCACCAGATTACACTAGATCCTAATGTCACTTACCCTCCAACACTAGTGCTCAGGTCGGCAGGCTTATTTGGAATCTATCCTCTTTACTTCTCAGAAGCACAGAATTTGATGAGGTGTTGTCATGAGTCTTCCAAATGATATTCCCCTTATGTCATCTTTTTAACCTTGCTTAGAGAGCACTGGGACTGTTGAGCACATCACTAAGTAGTCCTCCAAGTGGAAATCACTATATGTGTCCCTTTTTTCAGGCACTTTCCTAATTACGAGTTAATCTCTTGGCATTCTCCAGCCTTGGGAATAGCTTATTTCCACAAACCTTGCTTTCCACTAATGTCCAAAAGCTCTCTACCTTCTCAGTTATCTTATATTCACTGTGTGTGATGGTGTTGGAGGGTAGGAGGACTGCTTTTCACTGATGTTCCCCAGATCTGTGGCGAGATGGTTGAAACCAGTTATTGGTAACTGTGAACTTAAATTGTAGGATACCGCTTTGTTTTGTCCTGAACTTTGGCACTTAACTTCCAGAGCATCAAGAAAAATACCTGTAAGCATTTTGTTGAACAGGTGGAATAATGGTAAAAGCAATATACTTGCAAATAATCTTTATAAGTAAGTAATTTGGAGAAAAACTGCTCTTGGCTCTTAGACCTTTTTAATAGACTAAAATCTAAAGGAAATTGCGTCATATGCTCAGTGCATAATTTTTTAATCCTATAAAATTCTACTCTCTATAGTCAAAATGAATGAGTCCATTTGCTTACAATGGTGGGAGTGGCAATGAAGGAAAGGGAAAGGAACATGTTTATATGTTTATGGAGCAGCCTGTTTCAGGACTGATGTCTGCTGTCTTTGGTCATAATAAGCTGTCAATAATATTCCATACACTTTAGGACAAATACATAGGTGTCAATTTTGAAATAGGTATTACTTACCCCTGTTTTAACTGAACGTAATCCAAAAGATAAAACGTAAAGAGACTTATAGATAGATGAGTATATTTCTATTAAGCTTGACTCAAAAGGTAGCCCAGCATGCTTCAAAGTACCTCTGGGGCTTCCCTGGTGGCGCAGTGGTTGAGAGTCCGCCTGCCGATGCAGGGGACACGGGTTTGTGCCCCGGTCCGGGAAGATCTCACATGCCGCGGAGCGGCTGGGCCCGTGAGCCATGGCCGCTGAGCCTGCGCGTCCGGAGCCTGTGCTCCGCAACGAGAAAGGCCACAACAGTGAGAGGCCCGTGTACCGCAAAAAAATTTTTTAAAAAGTACCTCTGGTTTTGAGGTAAATTTCTTACAACTCATAATAAAACATACACATGCTCTGATTTACCGTTGTTTTTCCTGAACAAATTATCTCCACGGAAGCAAAGACTTGTGAATTTCTTGGTTAATTTATGCTTTTTTGTCCTAAGTAATGAGCTAAGCCATACCTGTTTATTCATTTTCCTGCAGACGGCAGCCGGTGAGCCCTCCTCCACCTCCACGGCCGATTTCCCCACCCCATACTTACGGCTACATTTCAGGACCCCTTGTCTCAGATATGGATACGGATGCGCCAGAAGAGGAAGAAGACGAAGCCGACATGGAAGTAGCCAAGATGCAGACCAGAAGGCTTTTGTTACGCGGGCTTGAGCAGACCCCTGCCTCCAGTGTTGGGGACCTGGAGAGCTCTGTCACTGGGTCCATGATCAATGGCTGGGGCTCAGCCTCAGAGGAGGACAACATTTCCAGCGGACGCTCCAGTGTTAGTTCTTCTGACGGCTCCTTTTTCACCGATGCCGATTTTGCCCAGGCGGTGGCAGCAGCAGCAGAGTACGCTGGTCTGAAAGTGGCACGGCGCCAAATGCAGGATGCTGCTGGTAAGTCGTCCGCTTTTCTCCAAGCTGGGAAAGAAAATTCGATGTGCATTTGTCAGTTGCTGATTGGAGATCCATAATCGTATATTGCTGATTATGGAGATCCATAATCTTATGTCCTATATGAAATGCAACTATTATTACTCTTTTTTTTTTTGGCTGCCTAAGGAAACCAAGGTCCAAGATGATGATGTAGCTTGCTTATTCCCTTTTTCATAACAGGCTTTTTAAATCTTCTATTTTATTTTTATTTAATAAATCCTATGTAATGTGAGTGAAGCTACCTGAAAAGTCTTCATTTTTAAGATAGTCTTAGCAAATGTATGTACAATTTCTTTTGGAATGTATATGGTCAATTAAATGAGGTTTGTGTTATATGGTTTTTTTTAAGATGTAAAAAGTCACCAAAATAAAATTCATTGAGGTAGTTCCCTCATCCTATTTAATTAGAAAGTGTCTAGGAGAAATAGATAAATGTCCGTAGGGGACACTCAACCATTGGAAACCGGGCTGTTTCTCCTTAACCCCTATTCTCTTCATGCCCTCTCAATTAGAACACTCATTTAATTGAGAAGATATAAAGATGTTTGTACTATACACACATTTTCAAGCATAAGTATGTTCGATACTTAAAGTATACATTGTTAATCTAATAATTTGGAGAGCAAGTTAATCCAAACGCTTATGTATTTTTTCCATCTATTTTCCCTTTTCATTGCCAGTAGCCTGTTTTTAATTACTGTATATCCATTCTTATGTTTTAACCCATTTTTACTTATCTCCCACTCCCAACTCTGTTTAGAAAGTAAATAGTATGAGAAAGAAAAAAATTTTAATTTAAATCATACATTTATCACATGATTTTCATTTCTGTATAATGGAATATGTACATATATACATTCATATACATGTTGAGTGTATATATATTTCTGGTAACCAAGAAAATATGAATAGAGTAAAAATAATGTGGTCAAAAAGAGAGCTATTTCTGAGAAAGACTATCACAACAAATCAATAATTGCTATTTTGTTCTATTTTTCTTAGTTTAATAACTATCACATTGGTAGTTTTCCATGTTCTCTTCAGATATTGGATTGGTCATTATTTCTTATCAGTGTAGAATATATTCAGAGAAAATTTAACTCACATCATAAAGTTTTCTTTTCCTATATATTATTTATCAAGAATGTGTTGCAGGAAAAAAGAATGTCTAATATCTCTCAAACTATTATCATAGAATGCATACTTATTTCAGCCAGCCCTATACTTTATGATATTCAACCAAATTTCCTTTTTCTCTCCTGGTTGCTTCTGGGTATAATAAAATAAGTATGCAAACATATCTATCGTTCCTAATAAATAAATAACATTTAACTTTATATATAGCTTTTGTTTCTCCTTATTTTTTAATCTTCTGTAAAAAAAAATAAATAAGTGAAATTAAGCATCTCAAACTACTGCTTTCAGATTGCATTAAGCATGTGTTTCAGTTCATTAAATCAACAAGACATAGAAATAATGTTGAAAATGCATCTGCGAACAACCTTATGCCTTAGGGTCTATGAGCAGTAGATGGCCTTACACAATAGAATGAGTAATGGGTTCAGTCTCAGCCCTAATTCTCTTTTCATGGATATGTAACTTTAATTGTAATAGTCTCCATCATAGCTAAAAAGAGTTTGGTTTAATATTTTATTGTACTGTAATTTAGTGGCTCTTCTGGTTTTCGTTCGGTTCATAATTATAATGAACTAAACAGGCATTGGACTCTGCTTATTAAAGTGTTCTTTTCAGGAAAGGATGCTACTTATCATATGACTTGAAGTTAATATGAATGAATAATCCAATCACATTTCTTCTCACTTGGCTGCATTAATGTCTTTTACTTAATATGCTTCCGTTAGCAAATTTAAATGTGTTGATTTTACTATATGTGGCTTCTTCTGTTTATAGCCAAAACACATATTGTCTAGGTCTCTCTGAGGTTTCTTGTAGTACAACAGAAAGTTCTGGATTTGAATCTCTGGAATTTCAAGGAACCAAAATAACAAAGGTCAAGTGTAGGGCCAATAGATCTCCACTGCCATTATGGATTAAATATTTTGTGCTGTTGTAATATGTCTCTGTAAGAAAAAGCCAGAGAATTGGAGAGCACCGCAGTGCACCACGTCTGATTAGCAGATTCATTTATCACCTGTGAATATTGTCCCTCTAAAATCAAATAACCGAAAACAACTACCTATACCATCACCAAAAAATATAAAAGTCTCTGGAGGGGGTCACTTTAAATATCCATAACCAGCAAATAAATATCTTGGGAGAGAAAAGGGGTGTGAGTAATTTTTGGCAGGTCTGAATACGTGAGCTAGCTTAATTCCAGGCCACCTTAAGAGAAAATACCTGAGAATGTATTAAGATACTAGGAATCTGTCTTCAAAGAATAGCACAAACATATTTAATTAAAATAAGGGATGTATTTTGTACTGTTCATTCTTAGAATATGAATTTCTTAAGGGCCCTGGCTATTCCTTTTGAGAAAGCAACAGACATTGGATATATTATGTAAAAATTTAATTAACATTTTTGTTTAATCATAACACTTTAGTGAAGGTAGATGCAACAGTCAAAATGCTTTTCTTTAATAAATAGGTATCAGAATAAAGGCACCATGATTAAAAAAAAGAGCCTGAAAATGCTTTTAGGGTATTTTTTCCAGTGGATAGCTCAAGCAGAATAAGAAGAATCCTATTGTTTACTAGAATAGTTTATTTAAGCTTTTTTTTTAAAATTAGGGATGTTTATAGTTTTAGTGTTTTATTTTGATTATTAGTGTTAAATTAAATTAAACTTTATTGGTGAGTTTGGCTCTGATATTTTTCCTCAGGCCGCCGACATTTTCATGCATCCCAGTGTCCTAGACCCACAAGTCCTGTTTCCACAGACAGCAACCTGAGTGCTGCGGTAGTACAGAAGGCCAGACCAGCCAAGAAACAAAAACACCAGCCAGGACATCTGCGCAGAGAAGCCTACACAGATGGTAAGTCCATTGAAACGGATGGAAACATCTATGAATCTCTCCTCTTTACCCTGGCTCTCCAGGACTTGAAAATGCATCCACTGACATTAGAAATTACATTAAAAATTCATTAAACAGTAAGCCTCATATTACTTATAGGAATGATTGACTTCCATATCTTATCAGGCATCTCAAGTCCCTGAAGTTTTCTAGTAAGTAGGTTATTTCAGAAAGTAAAACAATGTATAATACTTTTAATATTCTTAAAAGGTTATTATATAGTCTTAAACAAATAGACATTATCGTAGTTGAAGTCATGGCATAGGGTTAACCTTCATCACATTCACTGATAACTCTTCCGAAATGTCCTCACTTTTTTTCCTGGTGAATTTTGCATTCAAATGGAAGACAATAAGCTCATTTGAACATAAATTCTAACTATAGTGATGATATGAACAGTTAGTCTGTGCCCCAAAAGGCAAATCGAATCAGCTTCCTTCATGCCTTCACATACAGTATCCATTCTCACTGAAGAAGTAAGGCTTGTATTCTCCAGGGAGCACAGGAGAATA
The DNA here is from genome assembly GCF_003031525.2 of Neophocaena asiaeorientalis asiaeorientalis. Lineage (NCBI taxonomy): Eukaryota > Metazoa > Chordata > Mammalia > Artiodactyla > Phocoenidae > Neophocaena > Neophocaena asiaeorientalis. The sequence goes on from NW_020172694.1 coordinate 454,101, forward strand.
CCGCAAACATTGTGATGTTGTCTAGAGAAAGCCTTTAATGAAAGTGCCTCAGGTGGCCCGGCATTTATTAAACTGCCACCTTCTCGTTTTATAAAACAACCCCAAGGGCTTTGTTGGAAATTCACGTAAGATAAATTCTCTCAGACTCACCCATCTTGTCAAGTTTGCTGAATCTGCTAAAAGGTTGGGGGGAGAAGATTGTCACAGGCGCTGTTCCCCAACCTGATAGAACCTTCATTACCAGTCAGCAATGTTTCACAAAGGGCATCATTTTCCATTACCATATGAAAGACCAATGTTATAGATCCTTATCCAAGGTTACAAGGAAGGTTTTCTGAGGCACTTCTCTGATTCCTGTCACTTGACAGAAAAAATTTAATACAAAGCTCACAGCATGGTGAGCACAAGTAATTTTGCAATGAGTGGCTGTCCATGCTATTATCTATACTTTATTCGGAGTATTTTCTCTCACTAGCATCTATCTGATATTAGACTACATTAAATACTGGCATGACACAGCGCACCTGGGCCTCCTGGATCCTGCCCAGGACTCTTTTGTCAGCGAAGCTGAGCTGTCAGAATATTATCCGGTTTTGAAGGGTTATTATAGTGGCTTTGTGCATGTTTCCCTCTGTGAAGGGACAAACACTAGGTGTAAATCCCCAAACTCTATTGGCAGTTTTACATTTATGGGATCCCTATAATGGCATTTTACAAGTTTTATAGCTCTTCTATCAGTTTTTATTATCTAGAAGAGAGTGCTCCTAAGAGAAAACTGGTCAAACATCAAACCTTGATGTAAATACATCTAGGTTGAATACATCAGGGAAAAAACCTAGCCTAAAGGTTTGTGTAGCTCTTTCTACCTCTTATTTATACTTGTTTCAAGGGGCTTCTGGCATTGAGTGACGCTTTTTAAAATGCTTTAAAACTAACAAGGTATTGTGAAGCAATTATACTCCAATAAAAAAAAATGCTTTAAATAATGTAAACATGCCAGTTAAAGGGCATAGTGTTGCAGTTACAAATTACACTGTGCTTGAAAATTGTGGTCTGTATTTATTGCCCCACGTTCTGGAGTACTTATTTCAGTGTGTTTAATAATTAAATATAAATTCTAACTAATCCCTGAATAACAGCTATTAAATTGAATGATGAAGCAACCAAGTTATTTTTTAAGTTAATTTCAGAAATACCAAAGAAATATGTTAAAATATTTGAAAGCGAAAAAGTTAATAAGAAATATTATTTAAATTTCTAAATGTTCATTTCACAAGTGATTATGCAGAGTAGTCATAATATATACCACAATGTAGAAGCCAGTAATTATTTTCTCTAAGTCACAGAAATAGACAAAATTGAGCTACAACTAAAGCTGTTTTTTAAATACTAGCTTTACCTTCCTTTTAGCATTTTGATAACCAACTGTCTTTTAGTTACATTTACTGTACTAATAAGTCTTGAATTTAATTCTGGATGCTTTCTGATTTGGTAACGAAAAAAATAACAAAGCTGTGTGTTATTTTGTACATTTCCATAATGCATATTGATGAACCAAAATCATTTAAATGCAGATACTTCCTAATGCACCAAATAAAAGAAATGCAGATACTCTTGATAGTACTGATTATAGCATGGAAACAAACATCATTTTATCAGAAATCACTTTCTCATTTTTTGAAAAAAATATTTACAGTTCATTCATGAAGAAACTCAATTGCAGATACAATTTGTACAGTTATTAAAGAAAGAGAGAGAGGGAAGGGAAAGAAAGAATTTAAAGAGCTGCCAATTGTGAAAATGAGAATTAAATATATTAGTAAGACCTGGAGGGTTCTTTCATTTTTGCTTTTTATGATTAAAATACATCAACTCTGATGGATGAGTTTGATTATTGTCAATAGACTTCTTATGTGAGCTATTTTCAGTCTATGGTATGTCAGTCGAGTGTACAGCATCTTTACTTTGTAAATTTTGTTCAAATTATCAGCTTCCTTTGCAGAATTTTTGTAAATTCTATAAGGAGAGATAAAGAGTGTCTGGGTCTCAAATGATAAAGAGTAATTTGTGATGATCCTTGTCAGTCAGCTCTGATTAGTTTTCTAGGGCTATCCTAAGAAAGTACCAGAAACTAGGTGACTTAAACAACAGAAATTTATTTCCTCACAGTTCTGGAGGCTAAAAGTCCAAGATCACAGTGTAGGCAGGGTTGGTTTCTTCTGAAGCCTCTCTTCTTGACCACCTTCTCCCTGTATCTTCACTTGGTCTTCCCTCAGTGAATGTATGTGCCCTCTTCTTATAAGGACACCAGTCAGGTTAGATTAGGGCCTACCCTAAGGACCTCATTTTAATTTAGTTACCTCTTTAAAGACCCTGTCATCAAATACAAGTCCCATTCTGAGGCACTGGGGATGAGGACTTCAACATGTGAATTTCGGAGGGGACACAATTCAGCCCATAACAGCCCACAAGCCCCTAATCCATGGCACTGTGCCATACCTTGTTTGCAGGTAAATGCTGGGTCTCATAAACACCCAGGGAGTACTCATTGCAAAGCAGAAGGCTGCATGTTATTGACACACTGACAGGCAGAATCCAACTCTTTATTTATTTCATATTTGCCGCTTCCAAGTTTAACCCAGATGAAGGGTAGGATTAAAATATATGAATATTTATCAGTCAGACTTTTATCGAGTTAAAGCCAAGCATAAGTGCATTTCTAGGACCTTCTAATTGATTCTTTCTACCGCTTTTCAACCCCTTCTGAAGCATTTACATACTTGATTTAAAAACCAAATCTACATTATTTCTCCAGCTCTACTTTTCATAAATTATAAATTCACCACCCTCTTTGGAATGATGCTGTTTTGACTTGATATATCATTAATTACAAGGTCTGGGAATTTAAGTAGTTAAGTAAATAGAGTGCTGGATCTCCATAGTGAGTTAATGCCGGCAGAATTGTCTCCATGTGTATGTTCTTACGTATTATTTTACATGCATTATATTGGTATTTAGACAGTCTTGTATAAAGAATGGTGTTTATATGATTGTATAAAGAAAGGGTCTATACATATATATGAGTTCCATAATCCCATTTGTTAAACCCAATTTTAGCTATTAGGGGTATGAACTGGATGAAAGTACTATTTATCACTTTATGAAATATAGAATTGTTTATACTATGATAATCCCTGATTTGACTCAGGGATTTTACAATACCTAAAAAAGAATTTATTTGGTAATCTGTTTATATTAAGAAATTACGCCCACCAGCATTCCCCTCTGTCACTTATATACAGTGGCAATTATATGCAGGAAGTTAGAACTCTTAAAAATATCATTGGATTCTCTTCTCTTTTTCTACCTGTATTATAGATACAGGTGTATCTATATACCTATATAGAGCATCCAGTAATAGATTTTGTCTCAAGAGTTATAGATTCCCAAGGCTTTGTATGATCTTATGATAGTGATAATCATCAGCTTTGCGATCTAATAAGCCCAGACATTTTACGATTTGATGATAGTGGCAGTCATCAGCTTCCTGATAAGCTGTGTTTGCAATCAGTTTGAGTTTGTAGCAAGCAGATAGTGCAGAAATGAGCCTGCAGTCACTCATTCGCTCTGCTTCCAGCTATGTTCTGAATTAGGCTTTTCTCCTCGCATTATCAGTCCCAGGCTAAGTCTGAACTTAGAACAGCTCAGCCTTGGGCCTCTTGGCTTTAAGCCACTCACTACAATCTGTCTTCTAACTCTTTGGTTGTTTTTAATAAACAAGCAGCAGATGAGGGAGAATATCACGATAGTACTTTTTTTTAAGTGTTGTTTTAAAAAAATTTGTTAAAGTCGTAAAGGAGGAAAATCAACACTAGTGATGACGGCAATTTATGTTGTAAGACAAAAAAATCTTTTGATTTTCCCAGATTCTTGGGAAAATTAATGCTATGGACTGTACTTTGGCCCCCATTTTATTTTTATTATTATTTAAAAAAATTTTTTTTGCTGTACGCGGCCCTCTCACTGCTGCGGCCTCTCCCATTGTGGAGCACAGGCTCCGGACGCGCAGGCTCAGCGGCCATGGCTCACGGGCCCAGCTGCTCCGCGGCACCTGGGATCTTCCCGGACCGGGGCACGAACCCGTGTCCCCTGCATCGGCAGGCGGACTCTCAACCACTGCACCACCAGGGAAGCCCATAGCCCCCATTGTAGATAAAAAGTATTGAGGCCGTTTACATGAAAAGGAGAACGTGGTGAGTTGTGAAAACTAACAACAACAGCAAAATGTAAGTTACGGTCTGACCACTTTTAATAATGGAGTCCTAAGTAAAACAGCTGGTCGTAAGATGGTACCTCAAGCTTTCTGCTTTCAAAAACCAATACAACAAATCATAATGCCTTAGTTATATAGCACATAAGGTCAAAAGAAAATTAGTTTTTAAAAAATTCATATCTACTTAAGGAACAAAAGAAAAGGATTAATTACTTTTTTTTAAATACAAGAATGAGAAATACTAGATTAAAACTTATGCCTCCTAGAACCCTTAATTTGCTATTATATTAAGAATTTTCAAGGCACAATTTTAATATTCAAGAGTTTATTATGCTGGTATATGTAAATGATAGTCAGTGGACCATTGCTAATAATAGTAAAATATCTGGAAGTAACCTAAATATTCCTCTGTAGGGATTGATATGAATAATGATATATTCATAAAACAGAACATTATACAAACTTTTCATAAAAAGAGGTAACTATATGTACACATATGAAAATGTATACAACTGCACAGGTGAAAAAAGTGCAATCCCTTTTATGTTACTAAGAAAGAAAGACTGTCACATTCTGATGGGCAGACAGCCACTCTACACAATCCCAGATGTGGCCATTTTACATAGTTCTTAATGTGAATGGTGTTCCCTGGAGTTTTGCAACTTGGCAGCCCTGCTTTAGATGCATAAATAATTTCTGGAATGATCTATAAAAACCTATTCAAACTGATCACCTCTGCACCAATACTGAGGATTTGAAATGAAGGTGGGGAGGTATAAAGGATTGTATTTCCTAGTCTTTATGTACTTTTGAATTTTTACCATGTGAGTGTATATTTTTTGTGGAAAATCTTAATGTTAAGTTTGTAGTAACTAAGCATTTAATACATGTTCTGTACATGTTTTAGTTGACTTATTCTATCACACAGACATTTCTCTGCAAATATGGAAACATTACCATTTCTAAAGTCATGACGAAAAAAACTATGCTGATAATTCCCAAATCTCTGTGTCTCTGGTTTTGACCTCCCTTGAAATTCAGATTTTATGTACAACAACCTGCTGGACATCTCTATCTGGATACTTCAAAAGCTCCTCCTATTTACTTTTCTAGAATGGAACTCACGTTCTTCCCTTGCAAACCATCTCTTCCTCACCCCTATATTCCTCATCTTCAGAGATGTTTCTCTCATTCCTCTAGCCAACTATGGCAAAAATCCTAAAAGTTATCTAATGGATAGTCTTCCCCTACTATATTCAATTGATCATTAAATAATACTGATTTTTCTTCCTTTTACTTTCTCAAACATATCTACTCTCCATCTGAACAGGCAACAATACAATCCTATCTCCTGTCATTACTTACTGAGCTATTAAAATAACTTCTTGGCCTCCTGGATTCAAGACTTTCCTTTTAATCCATCCTCCAGACTACACCAGAACAGCCTAAAACTAGAAGCTGTTCATATTCTTCTACTAACTTTCCAGCTATTACTAGGTTATTTACTTCTTTTCCCTGGAGTATGTACATAGGAGTCATTTTAAAAAAATAACACCTTTTAAAGGAAATGAATTTTCTAGAAATCAAATTTTATGCCTACTTTTATCTTTAAGTATGTCTATAATAGAAGTTGAATTATATACAATATCCAATTATATGTAATATATTAATATATAATTATAGATATAGATTAAATTAATTTATATTTATACTAGTGATCATCTTGTTTAAAATCTGTGGGTGCATATACAAAGTGGAGAGACCCCATCAGTGAATGGTAGATTGTGAACATGCGATAGAATGAAATAGTAGTGTAAACAACACTGAACCAAAAATTAAGAATTTGGGGGCATTAGTCCTGTTTCTGATCATATTTACCTTTAAGATTGGAAAATAACTTAAGATCTATGTGTTTGAGTTTCCCTATCTACAAAATGAGAAAGGGTTCAGGGTGGATTAGGGATGGCAAATAGATCTCAACTCAAGTGCCAGCCTCAGTCAATTTGAAGTGATTGCCTCAAGCGTAAGGGTATCCATCTGGAATCAGCAACATTACGCTGAAATCAATTGGGAAAATCTGCCGTGGTTGCAGTAGAGAAAGTTATGGCATACATACCCACCATGGTAGCCATCCCAAGACCAGATAACCTCTAAGTCCCAGCTCTATGATTCAATATTCCTGTGCTAGATAAAAATGAGAGTACATTAAAATTGTTGGTCATCTTATTCCTTGGTTGCCTTCAATTGTTCCAGTTCATTTAAGATATATTATCTCACAGTTGAATGTGACTCTAATGGCAATGCTAATGTTGACGACTTTATAAGTGGCAAACTTTTACAGTATTTTAAATATTTCTTTTTAGATCTTCCACCTCCTCCTGTGCCACCTCCTGCTATAAAGTCACCCACTGCCCAATCCAAGGCACAGCTGGAGGTACGACCTGTAATGGTGCCAAAACTCCCTTCCATAGAAGCCAGAACAGACAGATCATCAGAGAGAAAAGGAGGCAATTACAAGGGGAGAGAAGTATTGGATGGAAGACAAGTTGCTGAAATGCGACCAAATCCAGGTGACCCCAGAGAAGCACAGGAACAGCAAAATGATGGGAAAGGACGAGGAAACAAGGCAGCAAAACGAGACCTTCCACCAGCAAAGACTCATCTCATCCAAGGTACTGATTTAGTCAAGCAGCCAATAAATATAGATTGAACATGTTTGCATGGTACTCTGCTAGGTTCTTTAGGATCCTGTGCAAAGGGTGAGATTTAGAAATTTGCTCTCTGTTGGAGGAGACAGGCATGCTCCCAGATAATTTGAATACAGTTAATTCTAATACATGACATATGCAAGTCTTCCTTGGAGAGGTGCCAACTGAGTTGAATTTTAAAGGAAAGCATGATTTCCACAAGTTAAACAGGGAGAAGGGGATATCTGGCAAAGGAAATAAGTGGTGAAAAAATATGAAAATGGGAAAATGAATGTTTGGTTGAATACTTATTTACAGTTTGGCTGGAGAATTAGATACTTGGGGCCAGGGACAAATGGTAAAAGATACAACTAGAAAGGTGGTTTAGCCTGACTGGGAAGGCAGGGAATACTATTCTGAAGAGTCTGGGATTTATGATATGGGCAGTGATGAGTCAGCCAAAAATCTGATCAAGAAATTACATAATCAGATTTGTGCTTTAAAAAAATAACTGACAGCACTCTACAGTGAAGGAAGAGTCGGGAATTGGGTAGCTGAAAGTATCAGAACATTGCAAAATAATCTAGGTATAAAATATGAAAACACTGAATTAAAACAGTTATGCAAATTAAAAGGAGAAACAAGCTACATAGGCATTTCGGAGGTAGACCTTATAGGACTTGGTGACTAATTGAATGTAAAAAAGTAAAATGAACTAATGGAGTAAAAGAAAAGTTACTCAGATGTTAACTAGATGGCTCTCTATGACTAGTGGAACATAATTGTATTAACCAATGTAAAGAAGAATGGGGAAAAGGATAAAAGTCTTGTGGAAAATAACTTCAGTTATGAATGAATTAAGGTACTGACAAGAACACAGATATGAAGAAAATCAATAAGAACTTAGAGAACTAAGTTTAAAGATCAGGAGAAAGGTTGTAGGTAGAGAGTGGATTTTAGAACCAGCAACACAGAGGTGAAAATTGTTTGAATTACAAAAGCTAAATTATCTTGCAGTGATACAGTAGATAATGTATCAATCAGTTCTCTGGAAAGAAAACAAAACAAACCTCCAGTTTGTAGCCATTTGCTTACTTCTGTTGTGTAATTACGCCCAGAATGGCTAGTTTCAAGCTACTAATATGAAATCAGTGTATGTGGAGTTGGGAGGAGATGGGTACAGTGAGCTCTTATGAGAACAAGTGAGCTCTCTCCAACACACCACAGTCAGAGATGATTGTATTTAAAGGTTACCCATGGGGAGAGGGAAAGGGGGAGGGGCAGGATAGGAATGGGGAATAAAGAGGTACAGACTACTATGTATAAAATAAATAAGCTACAAGAATATATTGTACAGCACAGAGAATATAGCCCATTACTTTAAATAGAACCTAATCTATAAAAATATTGAATCACTCTGTTGTACACCTGAAACTAATATAATGTTATAAATCAACTACACTTCAATAAAAATACATACATACATACATACTTACATGTTCGGCAGAGGGACATTCTATATGGAAACTGAGGTGGATCCACCCAGTGATATAAAATAATCAAGCTACCCAAGCTAGAAATAATAGTATCCCAGAAAGAATGGAGATAGAAATTTTAAGATAGGAAGGAATATAAAATGCCATGGAAGTGAAAGGTGGGTGTGAATGGGGGTGAGGGTGAGAGAATGGGTGGAGGACACACAGATTTTACAAAATGTTTTTTGTGGGTTGTATTTAAAAGAACTGTTTTTAGTGGAGTAGTCAGAATAGAATCCTGCCTGTAGGGGGCTGGAAAGTGAATGGAAGTTGTGGAAGCGGGTGATGAGTATGGGCTCTTCGCAGAAGGTTGGGAAGGAGAAGAGAGGTCGAGGTAGGGTTTGACAGGAAGGCAGAATCTGTGAAAATGTTTTAGGATAGTGTATTTGAACATTATTATAGAATAAGGAGAAGAAACTATTTAGGCAGAAGAGATACAAGAAAAGGAAGGTGATTGATGAAGGAATCAGGAAAGAATGATGGGGAAATGAATCTTAGAAGGTGGTAAGTGTGCTTTAACTACAACTGTATTTTCAAAGCTGTACTTTGGTAAGGTTAGACATCAATCTATTGTTCTATTTACTACGGGCATCTGGTCATTAGCAACTTCCTTTCAACACGGAAGACAGTTTCACTTTGTTCTGTGACAGAAGCCTGAATCCCTCATCCAGGCATGGACTCAGCCGTGAAGTGATGGTAACACTGTGCATTCCTATGTGACCGCAGAGTACTTGGTGACATCACCACAATCTGAAGTTTGAAAAACTTTGCTTATTTTTGTCAGTTAAGCCAAAGGTGATCTGAACTTTTAACTTTGTGTGATTATACTCCAAGTAGTGATTCATAAATTATGAAATTTATGTCTGGCTGAAAGTGCAGACCGATTTGCTGCTCACAGGCAACCTCCCTCCAAAGCAAGTTCAATTCTTCAGGAGAAAATTTTACAACTTGGAAAGATTTGGTGTATGCATAATTAGAACAAAGAGATGAAATTATTTGTCTTTTAATTATCATTTCTGTACCTTGCTATAATTTTAACCTTCATAATTCAATTTACATTATTTATAATAAAAGAGGCTCCCTGATTTACATGTGTAACAAATGGTTATTTTTAATTAAGGAGAGTGGTCTTCTAGACTTCAGGGTCTGATATTTTTGCTGACATTAACCTCAGTTAGTTCAATTTATTTCTACATATATCAAACATCTACTGTGTTATTAAGCATTGTACTAGTTCTGAGATTTTTGCAGAAACATGAACCTTGACCTCAAGGAGCTTATAGTCAGAGAGGGAGACAGGTATCTGTAGATTCACAGGTACACTCGTATTTTTTTTTTAACATCCTTATTGGAGTATAATTGCTTTACAATGTTGTGTTAGTTTCTGCTGTATAACAAAGTGAATCAGCTATACGTATACATATATCCCAATATCTCCTCCCTCTTGCATCTCCCTCCCACCCTCCCTATCCCACCCTTCTAGGTGGACACAGAGCACTGAGCTGATCTCCCTGTGTTATGTGGCTGCTTCCCACCAGCTATCTATTTTACGTTTGGTAGTGTATATATGTGCACGCCACTCTCTCACTTCATCCCAGCTTACCCTTCCCCCTCCCTGTGTCCTCAAGTCCATTCTCTGCATCTGCGTCTTTATTCCTGTCCTGCCCCTAGTTTCTTCAAAACCATTTTTTTTTTAGATTCCATATATATGTGTTAGCATACAGTGTTTGTTTTTCTCTTTCTGACTTACTTCACTCTGTATGACAGTCTCTAGGTCCATCCACCTCACTACAAGTAACTCAATTTCGTTTCTTTTTTATGGCTGAGTAATATTCCATTGTATATATTTGCCAGGTCTTCTTTATTCAGTCATCTGTCTATGGACACTTAGGTGCTTCCATGTCCTGGCTATTGTAAATAGAGCTGCAATGAACATTGTGGTACATGACTCTTTTTGAATTATGCTTTTCTCAGGGTATATGCCCAGTTAATGTTTATGGTGCTCTGGTACTTGAGAGTCCAGAGAAGAGAAAATTAGCCCAGTCTTGTGGGAGATGGAATATAAAGAAAGACTTCTTGATCTTTCCTGGTGGAAATGACCCATAAGCTGAGTGTCCAGGATGGGTGGAATTTAGCTTAAGTAAGAAGAGTGGATAGATTGTTCTGGCAGAGAAAGTCATCATGAAAGGTTAAGATACATTGAAGAGGCTGTAAGAAATTCAGTATTACTAGACATTAAACATGGTAAATTGGTAAAAATGAAGCTCTTGCGGTAAACATAAGCTTAAATCAGAGAGAGCCTGTAGTTACTATAAAAGGAAGGTGGCTGAGTGAAGCCAGTTTAGAGGGAAATAACTTAAGAAGCAGAGACCTACATATATATGTGTTAGCATACAGTGTTTGTTTTTCTCTTTCTGACTTACTTCACTCTGTATGACAGTCTCTAGGTCCATCCACCTCACTACAAGTAACTCAATTTCGTTTCTTTTTTATGGCTGAGTAATATTCCATTGTATATATTTGCCAGGTCTTCTTTATTCAGTCATCTGTCTATGGACACTTAGGTGCTTCCATGTCCTGGCTATTGTAAATAGAGCTGCAATGAACATTGTGGTACATGACTCTTTTTGAATTATGCTTTTCTCAGGGTATATGCCCAGTTAATGTTTATGGTGCTCTGGTACTTGAGAGTCCAGAGAAGAGAAAATTAGCCCAGTCTTGTGGGAGATGGAATATAAAGAAAGACTTCTTGATCTTTCCTGGTGGAAATGACCCATAAGCTGAGTGTCCAGGATGGGTGGAATTTAGCTTAAGTAAGAAGAGTGGATAGATTGTTCTGGCAGAGAAAGTCATCATGAAAGGTTAAGATACATTGAAGAGGCTGTAAGAAATTCAGTATTACTAGACATTAAACATGGTAAATTGGTAAAAATGAAGCTCTTGCGGTAAACATAAGCTTAAATCAGAGAGAGCCTGTAGTTACTATAAAAGGAAGGTGGCTGAGTGAAGCCAGTTTAGAGGGAAATAACTTAAGAAGCAGAGACCTGTTAGAAGATATTTTCAACCCCCAGAAGAGATGTAGAGAATATAAACCAAGCTGTGGGAGCAGGGATGAGTGAGTGGGAAAATTCAGGAAACTTCTTAGAGTTAAAATCATCCTTACATGTTATATAGTTGAATGTGTGGAAAAGATACATTTTAAGGGTTATGGGAAGGTTTGTTGGAAGGGAGGGAAGATCCTGAAATAATTCCAGTTTTCTGTCTTAGGTACCTTAATGATGAGTGATGTCATTGGCTACATTAGGGGATACAGAGAGGGAAGAAATCTCAGAGAAGTGGACATGATGAAGTCAATGTTCAACATGTGGAGTTTGAGGGACCCTCAAGAGGGAAGTGTTCAACCAGGCAGAGTTCAGGAAATATAAATTAATAACTCATCATGATGAGTTAAAAGTTAAGCCACTCATTCATTCAATCAGCATACTTACTGATGGCCTATTCTGTGTCAAACTGAGAGTGTATCAGTACACAAAGCAGAGAAAAATATCTGCCCTCATGGCAGCTGTATTCTAGAAAAGTTTACAATATGAGAGAATGGATGAAATCACCCAGGGTGAGTGGAGAAAAAGGTTTTTCTGTACACACACACACGCATGTGCACGTGTGCACGCTGGACCAAAAGCAGAAACCTGCAGGAAGGGCATCAACATAAGGGCATCTGCATGAGAAGAACCCACAGAAGATTGGCCAGGAAGGAAGGAGGGATATAGGAGCTAAGAGAGTAGTCATGTTTAAATTGATAGTGGTTTTCAGATGAAGGACAGTGAGAAGTCCAGAGACGTAAGGGCTGAAACATGATTAGCATTATCAAAGTCAACAGTGAATTTTCTCAGTTTCCTTGTAGTAATGTGGACATAAGTAGATTTCGGTGCGATACAAAGTGAATGGGAGTTGCGACGACCAATATTGAGTCCAGGTTGCTTTTCAAGAAGCTTTGCTAAGCAATCGTTAGATAAAGTATTGATTTATGTAGAGCACAGACTTAGGGGAAAGCTTTTAGCAAATGAGATATTTTGTCATAATGTAGTTTGTCAAAAACTAAATTCAGTCGAAGAAGGTGGATGAAACAGGGACTGAAGACGAAGGTCACAGAGGACCAAGTGCCGTGAAGCTAGGGTGCAGGTGTAGTGGTCCACATGGACTGTGAAACCCCAGAGAGTCAGAAGTCTGCGTCAGGAACTAAAGTTGTGATGAATAGAACAGGAAAAAGGTATCATCAGGGTGGACTACACAGGCTACATAACTCGACTGCTTGGCCCTCACAAGAGGAGGATGTTTTTGTTGGAGGAGCAGTGATTTAGAGCTGGTGTTAGTGAGCTAAAGGCAAACCTTCCTCCTTCCACTACAGGGAACTGCAGTGGAAACTTTAGGGGAAATCAGATTTCATTCAGGCAATGTGGGCCGTAGAGGAAGCTTTTAGAGGAGGAAAACAAAAGGGCATGAGGAAGAGGTTTTGTTTTGCTTTGTTTTTATGTGTTTGGTGTCCAAAGGGTAGAATGGATAGGCTTTGGAGAGATGCGAGTGGTCGGAAGATGCGTCAATAGATGCAGCACCAAATTTAAAGCAGTATGGAGATAGAAATTCAGAAGACAGTACTTAACTGGAGTGGCTTGTTTATTTATTTGTTTGTTTATTTATTTATTTATTGGCTGCGTTGGGTCTTGTTGCTGCGTGCAGGCTTTCCCTCTAGTTGCGGCGAGCAGGGGCTAGTCTTCATTGCGGTGCACAAGCTTCTCATTGCAGTGGCTTTTCTTGTTGCGGAGCACAGGCTCTAGGCACGTGGGCTTCGGTAGCTGTGGCACTCGGGCTCAGTAGTTGTGGTTCACAGGCTCTAGAGCACAGGCTCAGTAGTTGTGGCGCACAGGCTTAGTTGCTCCGCGGCATGTGGGATCTTCCCGAACGAGGGATTGAACCCGTGTCCCCTGCATTGGCAGGAGGATTCTTAACCGCTGCGCTACCAGGGAGGTACCCTGGAGTGGCTTGTTTTTTTGAAGCTAGCAATGATGTCAGGCTTTTGAGAATCAACGTTTCACAATTTAAAATATGATGTTGAAATGGTAGTTGGCATCTAGGAAGTGAATCCGGTCTTGGCTCTGTTTTGGTGATTCGAGAAGACTGGGCTTTTTTTCTATCAATGCCTTATAATTCCTTCATAATTTACATAGGGACCTATTACAATGTCTCACTTGTTTTCACATCAACACTAGCAGCTCCTCTGAGTGTAGATACTATTATCACTTTTTTAGAAAAGTTGAAACTAAAGCCTAAAATAATGGGAGATCACATCGTTAAGGATAGAACTGGAAGCCACGTCTGACTCCAGGTTTGGGTTCCCTCTTTTAAGGATGTTGATCTCAAGTGAATTTGAGGTAGACAAGAGCTTATGAGTAGAGTCAACAAAAATCCCAACCACTACTAGGAAAACAGCAAGGTTGTTATTTTCATTTTCAAAAGACATTGCTGCCTTGTTCATTACTGTTATAAAACGTCCTCATTTGTTCCTCAGAAACACTGATGTTTCCCCATTCAGAATTATAGACACAAGTGATACATTATACAATGAAATGTACAGTGGTGTTCATACGCACTTATTATATTTCATTACACAGAGGATATTCTACCTTACTGTAGACCTACTTTTCCGACATCAAATAATCCCAGAGATCCTAGTTCTTCAAGCTCAATGTCATCAAGAGGATCAGGAAGCAGACAAAGAGAACAAGCAAATGTAGGTCGAAGAAATATTTCAGAAATGCAAGTTCTTGGAGGATATGAAAGAGAAGATAATAATGAAGAATTAGAGGTATCTATAATTTTTTCAAGTTTCCCAACATTAGACTAGTTTTTATATCAGTCTCAAAGTTAAAAACATCCATCAGTCCACAGAAATGTTACTGTTTCATCACAAACCCTGTCACTGATGCCAACAACTGAAATTCTGAGAATTTAATGATTTTTTTGAAATGTGTTCCAAAGTTTTAAATGGTAATAACAGCTTCTTTTTAGGTCTTAGGGTTCATATTTATCTGTAGCTATTCACATAGGAAGTATATATGGCAAAAATGTTGTTAGGTTATAAGAACTGTTGATCTCAATAATTATGATTCATAACATTACAGTAGGTTATAAAAGCCCAATAAAGTGACAGAGTTATCAGGTGTGAGTGCGGGTGTTTTGCCTGCGTTACCTGCCACCCTAGTGATCACTGGGGTTAATCAGGGTGACCTGGCCAACGCGTTCATCTTCAGTCTTTTGAAAATGGGAACCTGATACTTGACACTGACCTTCCCAATCTTCTTGAGTCAAAGATACACTCCTTTGTTGGAATCTATAGGTAGTGTTTTAAGATAGAGTTGGCAGTAAATCACATCATATTATAAAATCATCTCCTGTTTTTAAGACTGTGTTTTCATCATTTAATAAAAAAACAAGTTGGGGACAAATTTATCTTACAAATATATTTAATCTCAAGCAGATTGTTTAAGTTGAGTGTTAAACTAAAACTTCTTATAATAGAAGATGAAAAATGATAATTAATTATGTCAAATTGAATTTTCTATAATGCCCAATATATCAATATTTTGATTTTGAGGTTTGGAATAAGAAGGCTTTCCTGGGCTTCCCTGGTGGCACAGTGGTTGAGAGTCTGCCTGCCGATGCAGGGGACACGGGTTCGTGCCCCGGTCTGGGAAAGATCCCACATGCCGCGGAGCGGCTGGGCCCGTGAGCCATGGCTGCTGAGCCTGCGCGTCCGGAGCCGGTGCTCTGCAACGGGAGAGGCCACAACAGTGAGAGGCCCGCGTACCACAAAAAAAAAAAAAAAGGCTTTCCTTTTGCAAATGCTGTTAGAAAAGTTATTTTTTAGGTTTTTGGTTGTTTTTCTTTAGAAGAGCCCTTTTGGGGAAAAAAGTCATCATAGACAGCCTACTACTTAAAACCAATAAAAATTGAGCTATAATGTTGAGTTGAGGCTGGGGGAGTAAAGAACTTGGCCTCTTCCTTCTCCTCTCACCCTGTGCCACACCTGCCAACACCCAGACACTGTGTGGAACACAGTTTAGTACTTGTTAGAGAACTATTAGATTTGCTATCAAAACCAGCTAAAATTGACAAATTAATATGTTGCCATGAGCATTTTCTAGTGTAGCTAGTGAATGAATGAAGAAACACAAATTATAAGAATAAAAGCATATAAATAAACATGAAATAGGACAATACTCTAAGATTTATTTTAAAATTTAATGAGAACTGGTCTCTTACAGGAAACTGAAAGCTGAAGACAACCAGAGAGGCTTGTGAGATCTAATGTGAAAGTTACCACTCAAGATGCCTCGTGTCTGATGACATATGACGCCAGATGAAATGTTCAGTGCAATCAGAGTGTACAAATTGTCGTTTTTATTCCTCTTATTGGAATACCATTTTTTTTTAAAGTTTATTGGGGTTTTATTGTTGTTGTTTGATCCCTATCCTTACGAAGAACCTCCCTATTCCCCTCACTGTTGGAACAAATCATTACACCTTGCTTCCAGCAAGGGAAGTATTTGACTTCTTGCTTCAGTCATCAGCCAGCAGGAGAGAACAAAACAGTTCTTTTGCATTTTGCCCCTGAGATGTGGCATTGCACTGCTTATATACCAAGCCAATTTACAGCAAAATATTGATCAAAGATACAAAGTTGACTAATCAACCTCATGTCAAGGGCTCTCAAGATATAATCTTTCTATAACCAACTGCTAATGCAAACTAAAACATAACTTCATTTTAACATGATTTTAAAATCAGTCTTTCATACCACCCTCTGCTGGGAGAGAAAAAAATACGTAGCAAATGCAGAACAACCACAAACAATTTGAATGGGGTAGAAACATTGTAAATATATACTCTTTGCAACCCCTGGTGGTACTTTACTTTGTCTTCATTTCAATCATTGAAGTATATTCTTATTGGAAATGTACTTTTGGATAAGTAGGGGTAAGCCAGTTGGATATCTGGTTGTCAAGTCATTGTCATAAGTCAGCCTAGCAAAAACCTTGTTCTATTTTTCAATCAAAAAGCAATTATAAATGCATATTACAAACAAATGGATGTTTTTAATGACCAATTGAATAAGGACATCCCTATCTTAACTGGCCTAAATTTCTTCTGGTAGTGTCAGTTCAACTTTCAGAAGTGCCACTTAAGGAAGTTTGATTTTTGTTTTTGTAATGCACTGTTTTTAATCTTTTTTTTTTTTTTTTGGTTTTAAAAGCACAATCACTAAACTTTATTTGTAAACCATTGTAACTATTAACCTTTTTTGTCTTATTGAAAAAAAAAGTGTTGAGAAGCGTTTTTAACCTGTTTTGTTAATGCTCTATGTTTGTATTTGGAATATTTGAATGATGACAGATGGTGAAGTAACGTGCATACTTTATTGTGGGCCATGTACGCAATGGTTCTTACTTTTCCCGGACTTAAAGAAAAAAAGGTTTAAGTTTGTTGTGGCCAATGGTGAAACTTACAAGATTTCCTTATAAGCTCAAATAGAGGCATTACTTGCTTTGAATTGCCAAATGATGCCCTCTGACTGTAGATTTTTATGATCCTTTTTTTGTCATTATATAAATTTCATTGACTTTATAATTGGTGCTATTGAAGAAAAAAAATGTACATTTATTCAAATATAGGTATCAGGCCTGACCCCACTGGAAAACAAAGCCAAACAAAACTGAACCACAAAAAAAAAAAAAAGATGGTGTTCACCAAAAACTAAATGTGTTCATTTAGATAATTTGAAATTTACATAGAAAAGGTGTGCAGTACTAAGGGAACAATCCATGTGATTAATGTTTTCATTATGTTCATGTAAGAAGCCTCTTATTTTTAGCCATAATTTTGCATACTGAAAATCCAATAATCAGAAAAGTAATTTTGTCACATTATTTATTAAAAATGTTCTCAAATACATCATTCTTTCTTGTGTTGATTTCTTTTATTTTGCATTGTGTTATCAAATGTATTCCATTTAATCACAGAGTTGTGCTGTCTTAACATGTCACCACTGTATTATCAAATGCGTAAAAATTCTCTTTTATGAACAGCCAGGTTTTACTTGTAGGGAAAAATTCTCATTTTACTTTTCTGAAATTAAAGATATAAGATGAATCATAAACTAAAAGTTAGTCGTTTAATCAGAGAGTAACTTTGTCAATATTAAAAACGTACTAAAATGTTTATGTGTATGAATCTGAATTTCAGTTAACCTATTTCTGAAATAGTCAGAATTCAACTACGATAAATCTGACTTGTAAAGTTTGGACTACTTATGTTTTGTCAACAAGAAAATTATGTAAATCCAAAAGGTTTATCAGTAATTATCTGCTTTCTGGTTACAAATATATGTGAAATTTTGAGAATACAATACCTATCATATACCAGGTTGCATACGATTGTTCATTAGATTAAAGTTAGCATATTCAGTTATTCAACTTTGGATGGATGAAGTGGGCATCATGTCTTGGAAGTTCCAAGGGCAATAGAATTTAGTGAACATTTTTTTCCTATGACATATACATTGCTAAATTTTGTGTTGATCGTACTTTGAAAATATGGAAAAAATTTGAAAAAATGGGGGTGATCATTTGAAATTTAATTTTACAAAAATGAAGTAACCACCAGCATCTACCTAGAGATGAACAGGTCCATAGGTCAAGAAGTCAGTTTCCAAGCTATATCAAAGAAAAAAATTTGGAGAGATATGTTTATGGCCTAATTTTTCTTTTCCTTTTGGTGAGTTGACTAAAATTAAGTTCGTCTCTCTTTTGTAGTATATGATATACATACAAATTATGTGTATCAGAGGGCCTGAGTTTGATTCCCAGTTTTGTCATGGGCTCTGTTTCCTTGGACATATCACTTAACCTCTAAGGCTCAGGTACTTCACCTGTAAATTCAATAATACCTACCTCATGGAGCTATTGTCATGATTTAGTGAATTCATGTGTATGACGTGGACTCTGTAAACCTCCAAAACAATACAAGATATTGTTGTATTTATGGACTGAAATCATTGCACACATGCTATCTCCACTTTTCACACATAGTTTGTTCCCCGTAACCTGCAAAGAGTTTTTCTAAAAAGGTCAAAAAGTAAGTGTGGTTCAAGGATGGGGGTGGTTCCATTTCCGGTGAGTAAAATTCACAGTGAAATACCTAATTGTGGAATAAATTCTTGGTGTTTTAGCTTGTTTCCTTGCTTTTGAATTCCTGAGGGCAAGGATATGACATTTTCAGCATGTATTTCACAATTCAGGGGTGTAAGCATATGACTTGAGGTCTCAATGACTAGACTTAGTGTCTATTTTGGGCTGCTGTTCCAACTAGTGGCAGAAAATACTGTCTTAATGCCAGGGGAACTCAGTTATATCTTTCTCGGTCACTCTAAATATAGAGTCTGGATCTTCTCCTCTCTCCCCTCTCTGCAGGGTGGTATCAGAATTTCAGAGCCTGTCTTCATGTGTAGAAGGTGTATGGGGTCAGATGGTAGGGGCTTTGGCATTCTTGCTATCGTCCAGGTTTCCACTGATCTCCGTTTGTCAGAACCTTTACTCTGCATCCTCCTTTCCCCAAGCTCAACAACCCTCATTATCTGCTGACCCTCTCCTAAGCCTTTTGATGTAGGTTGGGTGTAGGGGACCCAGAATGGGACTTTTGTATGCCCTTCCATGCCATCTGGGGCTCTGGAGACTGGGATGTGGAGGCCCTTCGTCAGGGCCTCACACCATATCACTCTGTCTCCTAAACTGCTTGTCACGTGTAGGCTGCATGCTTTGGGAGAGGGACTGGCAGGTACTCTGCTTTATGAAGACAAAAGCGTTGGTTCCAGATCCAGACAAGATGTGCTTGAGTTTCGGCCCCTCAAATTATTAGCTGTGTAAACCACCGTTTAAGGTAATGAATCTATGCCTTAATCTTAAAACAGTGATATTAATATAATTAATAATACCTACCTTACAAGGTTGTTGGGATTAAATGAGTTGATATACGTAAAGCATATAGTAAGTGCCCAATATTTATTGGGCAATACCTGCTGCCTCTTTGGTGTTCAACTGGGAAAAGCCTCATAGGTCGCTTTACTTTCAGATTCCCCAAGCCCTAGAGGACTAGAAGGTGAGAAAGCACAGGAATCAGAAACCTCAGTGACACACTGGCCATATTTAGTTCCCTCACCTCCTATTTAATTCTCTCTTCCCAGTGAGATGGAAAGGGAGGGAGAAAGAGAGAGGGAGAGAGACAGAGATACTGAGAGAGAAGGGAGGGAGAGAGAGAGAGGAAAGAAAAGAGGGAAGGAAGCAGAGAGGGCGAAAAACTATCATGCATATGGCTTGTACGCCAGGTCTTTAGTTTGCAAGACCTTATCTCTTGCCAGTCAGCCTTCACTCTGCTACAGATTTCAAAAATCTATTTTGAAACCCAAAAGAGAGCGTTGAATTGCTTTTTTGTGGTAACCATTCCTTTGCATTTCTCTGGTAACCATCTCAGGGCAGTATATATAGAAAGCCCTCTCAGCTGCCTCAAGTGGGGTGGGATAGCAGGAAATACCTTATAACAGGTGCAGCTTCTGTTAATATTTCAAAATATGATCTTGCTACAAAAGATGAAAGAAAACATTAAACAAGGAGGTTAGTCTTTAAAAATAGAAATATCTTTTGTCAAATTCTAGTTTTCTCAGCTTATTTCAAGAAAATTTAGCAGACAGAAATTAAATGTTGCAAAAATAAGGATTTGGCAACATATTAAATGGAATATTGAGCATGAGAGTGGAAAGATCATTTTAGTGTCAAAAAGTTTTAGGGAAGTTTTCTCCAGAGAAATATGGCCATTGCCCTTTTTCTTTTTACAAAGGCATCTGTATCAAGACTCCCAACGAATAGCCTTAAGGACCTTGTATTTCTGGATCCCTACGTGTAGTTTCTGTTTTGGTAGTGATGCTCAAGTTTTGTTTTGCTTTGTTTTTTCCATATATGAACACACGCCACCTGCAAAGTCCAGTGCCTTCTCATTAAGGCCACATTTCTGTCTGTAACACACCAAATACCCCAAGCAGATCATTTTCATCAGCGTTTTCATTTTTATTATTCCCTCATCTTTATAAAATGACAAAACACAGAATATTCAAATAGCACTACAAAGACAGATGCCAACACTGCCAAATTGAACTGTTTGCTTAGCACCTATCTGTCAGCTGTAAAATTCTGAACTTAGTGGTTTAAAGAAATTAACCCACAATTAACAAAAATGTAGAGTATATGGAAATGGAATGTAAGAAATTAAGAGATCTTGGGCTTGAAAATAAAAGATTTGCTCATATTCAGAATACCAGCATAAAATTATTTTGAAATAGTAAATTGACTTTTTAAGCAAATCCTAAACATTTTTTGGTTGTTGCCTTCAAAGGTTGCATGAGGAAACAAATGTTGCTTTATGCTTCAAAGTTAGATAATCCTTTATTATGAAAATGTCTTATTCGTAACAACAAACTAGACTAATTAGCACTTTGAGTGCTATTAAAATAGTTGAAAAGTTATATTCTTTTTCTTTCCTTCTCTTTCCCTTATTGCCTATTTTAAACATTAGTGAGAGAAAAGATAACAAATGGGTATTTTAAAAATATTTTCAAAAATTCTTGTTCTCCAGAGACTATGTTTCTCAAAGTGATGTTCATCGATGTGTCTTCTGGTTGTAAATGTAAATTCCTGATTCCTGTTCTGATTCTGCTGGGTCGGAATCCCAGGAGGCAAGACCTAATGATTTACATTTTGGAGAAAATCCCAGGTAATTTTATGTTAAAAAAAAAAAAAAGTTTGAAAGCCACTTACCCTAACCTATCAAATGTAAGTTTCATTGTAATATATCTGTGTCTTACAATCACTCGCTGTCAGGCAACAGTTATGATGTATTGGGTTGGCCAAAAAGTTTGTTTGGGTTTTTCTATATGATCTTACTGAAAAACCCGAATGAACTTTTTTGGTCACCCCAATAGTTTTCATTGCCTGCTATTAAAAAACATACCTCATACAAACAGACAGTGAGCGTATGTCCAACTTCATTAATAAGGGAATCAGTGGAAAGACAAAGAGCATTTGAAAAACAGTTGTGGAAGAAACAGATATGATTGCTAATTTAGCAAGTATGACATTAATATCTTTACAGAAGCAGAGAATCATAGCACCTCTTATTCTTTAGGTTAATCACTAACCTTCATAACTACATGAAATCTGCACCTTTATCATTTGAATTAGTAAAAGATATACTTTGGCAATTTACATTCCCCCCCCCTTAAATCAGATGAGAATTAAACCGTGACTTAGCCTTGTCTGTGGTTCCCCAGAGGCAGAACTTGTGACAAAGACTTAGGTGCTGTTTATTTAGGAAGTAATTTCAGTAGATGGGAATGTGAGGAGAACAAGAGGAGAAGTCAATATCTGTTCTTTAAAGTATGTGAAATTGCCTCCAGGGGGACCCTACTAGCTCCTCCAAAAATCATACAGAATCCCTTCCAGAATCCTTCACAGAAGGAGGCAAGCCTAGAAGTTCATCACTTTGTTCCTGCTTCTGCCTTGATTGCAGGCTGCTTGTGGGGTAGGGGTGGAGTGGCATGAGGTGGAGTGGGGTGTGGGATTTATCTCCCATGCATTAGTGAGCAGACCAAGTGGGAGTAGAAGACCCTGGGGCAGATAGTGGACACGCATAAGGCAGGTGTTTGAGACGGGAAGGTGCCAAGATGACGTGGGTCTGAACTCAAAAGGAACTGTCGCAGAGGAGTCCTCAAAGCCATATGCTAAAAGCAGGATTATTGGGAAATGTTTTAGCATGGTAGCAAAAATTAAGCAATCATCAGTTTACTTTTTCTAAATTTAAGATAAATTTTCTTTCATACTGTGAATATATGAAATTAGTCCTCGGTATTCATACTACTTTCACATTGGTGGAGTTCTTACCAATTGTTAGTACTATGGGTGTTGAGTTTGACATTTAACGTATTCTGAAAAAGTTTACACTATCATCACTGAAACAAAACAAAAGCAAAAAAGTATGGAAACAGCAGTGAGACATGAACTGAATCATTAGAGTAACTATGAGCATTTTCTAACAATGCAATAAGCTTTACAGTACCACAATAATTAAAGTTGTGTCATACTATACACGCACAATGCAAATAAATGCAGGTAAAATTATCAAATACCTCAGAAAAACATGAAATATCAAGCAAAGTTGAGGGTGTGAACAATTTGTGTCTGTGAGATTATCATTGAGGCACTGTTTCATAACTACAATTGGTAGCATTTTCACGGTGGAATATAAAGATCTTCAAATCAATGGCGTCTTACATTTGATGAACTATTGTAACATTTATACAAACCCATTGTCTTAAATAAATTGGGCTCAAAATATTTACTTGGATTTGGTACTTTTTTTTCATTCCGATCTTTGGCATAATCAGTAAGTCCACACGTTAGACTGAAGTTGCACTTTGAGGTTTTAGAAATTATTCTTGCGTTTGAATAAAGCTCTGAGTTCTTTAATTTCAAGTGAAGCAGAGCTTTCGATGCCTCCTACTTAAGTGATTTCTACAACCTGCTCAGCTTCAGGAAGTAACAAAACTAACCTGGACAAGCAGGGCTGCTGTCCCCACCCTGCAACTCAGGGATCTCCTGCACTTTGAAGTGCCTTAAATCCTCCTCCAGTGCCTGTCTGGCCAGGGTGGACAGTGCCTTAAGGCTCGGTTCTGGGACCAACATGGGCCCAGGTCCCCTGCTCGTGAGTTCCATACCCAAGGAGCTGCAGAATCCAGATTTGTATCTATTCGGTTCCTCCTGGGGCCCTGCAGCTGGCCCCTGGTTCCAGGAGGGCTGCCTGGTTAGTGGATTGCTACCATTGGCTGTCACATATTTTTCATAAGATTGAGTGAGCTTGTGTTGCCAAAATTGTACTGATGTGCCTGATTTGAGGTGACTTAAATTGTTTATAAAACAGAGGTTCTGCAAAATATTTGCCCTGGCTGCCACACTAAGGAAACCCTGAAGTTAGGAAAAAGATATATTTTTAAACCAGCATAATAAAAACCTGAGTTTTTATATGGAATGACTATTTAATAGACTGCCCTATGTTTTTCACAGTGTGGAGTTTAGATACGCAGTATCTTACCTATGTGTTCTCTGTAAAGGTTATGTGTAAATCATCCCTAAAATGCCTTTTCATTTTGTGTGTAAGAGTCTTCACGTTGTTCCTGTGATTTTAGAGGGGAGGCAGTGATAGTAAATTGAATGAATGGTTCTTTATATAAATCCTGTTTTCAAACCTACAAGTCACAATTATGCACATGTTGGTAAGGGCTTGGAGAGTGGCAGGCATTTGTAATAGCTACTATGGGGAATACCATAGGAAGTAAATTATGGATAAATAGTTCATGGGGAAAAAATTGACTCGTTTATTGTGTACCTGCTATGATTTAAATATGTAATCAGATTAAAATTTTGCCACAATTGTTTTGAAAGGGCTAGCCTTAACCCCTTGACAGATAAGGAAACCAAGATTTTGAAAGACTAAAAAATGTGATGAAATTCTCAGGAGAGAGACATAGCGTATAGATATGAATCCAGCTTTAAAACTCCTTCTATTTCTAGGAAACAAAACTGCCCCTTACGAATGAGAAACTTGTGAATAAAATTTAGAAACAATACCCAACTTTCTTTATTTCATTAATTATAACTGAAATGGAGAAAAAATGGTGTCTGTGTTGGAAGTAGGAAGATGCGTGGATGCTAAATGTTCTGTGCTGTTGGCACCAAATATTTAAAAGCTCCATTATCTTTAATTAATATATAAATCTCAAAGTATTGCTTAGGCTCCAAAGGCAATTTTTAAAAATAAGAAATTATAAATGATAATTTCTAAAACATAACGACTGTGTGTGTAGATGTAGATATGGATATATAGATAGAAAAAGGTATATATAGATATATACAGGATATGAATCCCATATTAACATTCCCCAAATTAAAGGACTTTAACAATCTGACTGAAAACAAACTGAACCTTCCAAGAACACATACCTTGGGACTTCCCTGGTGGCGCAGTGGTTAAGAATCTGCCTGTCAATTCAGGGGACACGAATTTGAGCCCTGCTCCAAGAAGATCTCACATGCCTTGGGGCAACCAAGCCCATGTGCCACAACTACTGAGCGGGCGTGCCACAACTACTGAGCCTGCGTGCTGCAACTATTGAAGCCCATGTGCCTAGAGCCTGTGCTCCGCAACAAGAGAAGACACTGGAATGAGAAGCCCGTGCAGTGCAACGAAGAGTAGCCGCTCGCGGCAACTAGAGAAAGCCCACGTGCAGCAACGAAGACCCAATGCAGTCAAAACAAAAACAAAAACAAAGAACACATACCTTTGTTTTATCAAAACAATTTGGGAAGTTGCTCAAGTTCATACAATATTACTTTTTAAGTTGAATTTTTAATTGCTTCGCCCAACTCAGCAATCCCTGCCTCTCTGTGGGAAAGAGAAATCTTTTGGAGAGGTTTTAACTTTTTTTTTTATCTGTCTTTTTTAAATGGGCTAAGACATTTATTATAAGTAAGATACCTTACCATTTTGAATGCTTGAGTACTTTGGGGAAAAATAAGTCAAGAAAAATAATAAATTACTTTGACTAATAATGCACCTATGCATAAGATTAGCATACATTTGGAAGTTACTATATTTATCTGGATGATTTACTATCAACTGCCATTAATTAAGCCCCACATGTTTCAGGTATGCATAATTAAACAATCATTTTGAAGAAAACCTGATTTCTTATCCTGCTATATGATATGGTGCCAAAAATATGACTACTGGACTATTCTAAAATAATAGTCACCCTCTACAATGTAATCAACAGAGTTTGATTAAATTACTTATAAACTTTTACTCAAGCTCCCTACCCTGATTTTAATCTAAGCATTCATTCATTGGTTCAGCAGTCTACTGAGCATCCACTGTGTGCTAAGAACAAAGATGAATAAGCTCCAGAAATGCTTGCTAAGAACGTAATGGGAAGCAGGTACACACACAACAGAGTGTGAACCATGTAATAAAAGTATTTACACGGCGATTTAGTGCATTCGGGCAGCTATAACAAAAATGCCTTGGACTGAGTGGCTTATAAACAACAGAAATTTATTTCTCACAGTTCTGGAGGTTGGAAAGTCCAAGAACAAGGCACTTGCAGATTCTGTGACTGGTTCCGGGTTCATAGACAATCATCTTTCACTGTGTCCTGATATGGCAGAAGAGAAAAGGGTGCTCTCTGAGGCTCTACCCTTAT
This sequence comes from Neophocaena asiaeorientalis asiaeorientalis, assembly GCF_003031525.2. Taxonomy (NCBI): domain Eukaryota; kingdom Metazoa; phylum Chordata; class Mammalia; order Artiodactyla; family Phocoenidae; genus Neophocaena; species Neophocaena asiaeorientalis. The sequence goes on from NW_020172694.1 coordinate 480,012, forward strand.
GACCTAATCAGCTCCTAAAGGCCCCACCCCCTAATACTATCACACTAGGGGGTAGGTTTCAACTATGAATTTGGGGGACACAGATATTCATACTCTAGCACATGGCAAAAAAGGAGCTTGTTGAAATTCTAAACAGGAATTGAGGAGCTAGTTTGTCTGGATTATGAAGGCTGAAAAGGAAGTCATCGATTCATTTATAACATATAAAGCTTGGGTGGTCTCAAAATTGTACTGTCTTCTACTTACAAAAATACATATTAAATATGTTTTAAAGTGAAAATACATTCAAATGAGCCCCAAAGACCAATTCTTAATTATGTGTGAGAAAGGTGATTTGGATTATTTATTTGGTTGGTTTTTTTTGGACAGTTTCCATCATTCTCCAACTAAAATAATTTTAGAATCACACAATTTTAAAGAATTGGCCAATAAAAACATAAAAGGATTAACTGATAAAAACATTAAGAGGATTTGGGATTAAATTGCTTTCTTTTATATTTAATTTCTCTCTTTCATATAGACAGAGTATCAGTAATGATGCTTCTGAACACAGATATGCATAAAACACATAAAATCCAACTCAGTGCGGCTGAGCAATGAAAGAAATTTATGGTGTAATGGAACTGAAAAAAGGACAACAAAAGTGCTCTTAGCAGACACAGTTCAATCAAAGCTCTTACTCTTTGTCTTTGCTCTGCTTTGCTCTACATGTTTCTCTCTCCAGCTGTTATCAAGATGGCCATTAATAGGCCAAGCCTCAAGGCACATGTGATAATATTCAGAGGCCAAGAGACAAAAGCAGGAAAACTCAATACTCTCTAAAAATGCACCCCAATGATCTAAATCATTACATATGCTCTTTCCAGGACGAATCCTGTGTCCAGAGAAATACCAAGTACCGTTTGGCTTAAGTCTGGATTCCTTTAGACTCATCAGGTCTTCCACTGGAGTGTATTGAGCTGTTAACTCTGAAGTATATGGACTGCTTGTTGAAGAGAAGGGATAATGGAATACATTCAACAATGAGCAACACACACATCCTTATTCATACATTTTGCAATGAGTCTGTGCTCTATCTTTAGCTTTTGTATATAGTTTAGGTAGTAATTTTAAAAAATGACTACAGATTTTTTGACACTCTTCTCATCAGGAGGCAGTCTATGACTCATCCCCTTCATGATAAAATTGTGACTACCTCAACCAATAAAGAGGGTTACTGCCATTTGAGTTTAGCTCATTAAAGTCCATGCAGCTTCCTCTCGGTTTTTGAACATTTGCTCTGCAGAAACTTGCTCTTGGAATCCAGTTGCTATGCTGTAAAAAACCTAGCCACCTAGAAAGTTCTTGTGGCGGTCATCAGTCTCAACTGAGCCCAGCTTTAGTGCCTGTCATAGGAGTCTAATGATTCCAATCCACTTGAGTCACCCCTGACATTCACAACATCCCAGCCAGGGTCCTGGATTTCATGGAGCAGCTGTGAAGACTTTCCAAACAAGCCTTCTCAGCTCTGCTTTGAATTTCTGACTCACATAATAAATTGATGTTACTTTATGCCAGTGAGTTTGAAGTGGTTTGTTACACAGCAGTGTATAACCAGAACTGCTTAATGTCTTTAGTGAGTAGGAAATCCATAAACTTGGAAACAGAAAGAAAGAAGATCTGAAAATAAAGGCAGTTGCCAGGCATTTAAGCAACAGCCTATGTTTTGAGGGGAGGATGTTGATTTTGAAATAGGTTGATGGTAATCAAAACCCTTGTATTATATGCCTAGTGTCACCTTAAATGATCCTAGGAATACATTGTCCAGCTGTAAAGAATCTTCTGCTCCAAACAGTTACATTGAGTCACTGATTCTTGGGTTTTACTTTATAAACCAGAAATGTGATATTCCTTCACATTTGCATGTGCCAGAGAAGCTACAGGGGGTTTTGTATAAATTCTGAAATTTAGGCAACAACTCTTCTGCTAATAACCGGGACCTAAATTATTCAGAACAATCATCTTTGCTCTTTCTTTCTCTTCCTACCTTTAATCTTTTTGTTTATTCCTTATTTGTAACTTCACCAAAGCAAGGAAAATGAATAGAAATATACTCATTTTTAATTCCTTTTTGTAGGGATAATGGCATAACAGGGAAAAAATAAAATTTAATACTTGCAGAGTATTTCCCTGCTTCTTTACAATTTTTATGGAATTTTGCAGTTTACAGTGTATTTTCAAGTACATATTAAAATATAATCTTCACTGCAATATTAAATATTAGTTTGTATATGAGAAAATGAAGAGTCATTGTGGTTATGTTACTGATCCTTTTGAGTTGGGCTCCAACAAAAGTCCTCCTTCCCAGCATCATATGAGCCAGTAGAACGAGGTCAGAAGAAAAGGAAAGTTTCATTCTCTGTTCAGAGAACAGAGAGGCGCGAGCTCCCTTTCTGCTGTTTGCTTTCTCGCAGACAGGCGGTGGGCGGGGCTGCTTTATAGGGCTCGCTCCGCGGGGAGGGAGACGGAGTTCTCGCGAGGCAGGTACAGCTGCGCTGTTCGGGCTCCAGATCGCAGTGCGCTTGGACTGCCGCGGCCATCTTGGATTGGATGCCGTGCTTGGCTTCTGCGCACAGATCCCAAGCTGAGGTGTCGGCCCAGCAGCAGGAGCTCTGGCCCGAAGGACCTGAGGTGTGGCTTCTGCACGCGGCACCCTATGAGCAAGTGAAACTAGGAAGCACCAAGCACCAAGGAAAAAAAAAGGTTAGACTTTATTTTATTACCCAGATTCCCCAGGAATTGTTAATGGGCTTTGCCTGTGAAAAAATCCCTCTTTCTTTTGTCCTGCTGCTTATTCTTGAGGGTCAAAGGTCCATCTTCCAAACTGCTTCCTCTTGATTTGGGGGAACATAATAAACATGGGTAGAGGAGCAGCATTTCTCCCCAGCTGCCTTTAGATGTGTTGGGTGGTCACCAGGCCTTAGCATTAACTGTTTGTACCCCTGAGTGACCACCATTTGTCTAAACGTTTGGAGACAAAGGACACCAGATACTTTACGATGCATGGCCCAAATATTAGCAAGAGTAATGGTCACATGGTAAATGTTTCTAAAAATGAAGGTATCTAAGTTTTTGTCTGCAGGGAAGTATACCCTAATGTCCAAGCTCACTGCCGGGGCTGAATGCCGCTGGTCACACTTTGGTTGTTTTTCAGAAGAGAAGCTTCAAGTCAGAGAGAGGTTTACATGAGTAGTCAAGGGGGCTGTTGCCCCAGGCTGTCCCTCCGGAGGTTGGGGCTCCGGGACCTCTTCCCTCAAGTACAGTGTCCCCACTGAGCTTCAGGGCAGAATGGGTGGTTAGGGTCACCAAGTGGGCTCCATTCTGCTTAGGAGTGAGCTGGCCTTGCAGGCTGCTGATTTTCCAGACTTTTAGGTGCACCCAGGCTCCTTGCCAGAAGGCGTAGAGGGCTAGGTCAGTGGGTGTGGGTGGCACTTGGTTACCGTGTTCTGTGAGAGCTTTCATGGTTTCTCCTACCTGGAGGGCACACTTGAGTTGTTCCATTTCAAAAGGGCTAAAGTGTCCCTTTTCTCGGGCTTGAGGAATGGGTCTACCATCCATGAGTTCAAATGCACTGAACTTTAACTTATCCCTTGGGGCTAACTTCATGTGGAACAGAACAATCAGAAACTACATAACTTAGAGACCCCTTGATGGGCCAACTTTCCCCATCTCCCAGGGTCAGGCTGTGTTACATAGAAAGATTAAATGTTTGGGGGTCCGGGGTTGAAATCCGATGAACTTCCAGTTCTGCAGGATGCGCCCTAACGGGTTATTCTTCAGTATGGTGGATGTTTGGTTCCCGCACCTCAGATGTTCTGTTTTTAGGGTGTAGGGATTGATTTCCAACAACTGACGGGCAGTGACTTGTTGGCACACAAATGCCACAAGATTTGACCCAAACAGGATTTCCAGTTCAGGAAATTTGGAACCAGCACCAAACTATTAATGGATTCCTCAAAACAGGAGGCGTCCAAAGAGCATGGACTCTGATATAACTGGGGGTCCCCTTGATCATGATGGCTTGTGCTTGAGATAGTCCCTCCTCAGTAAGAACATCTTACGGGAGGTTAGATGGGATGCCTCTGGGCCAGAGCTGCTTAGCCATGTTAGTTCCTAAACTGCTAGGTCTGGTGGGGGTGGCACAGCTGTCTGAGGCAGGGTCTTCTCTTTCCTCCTTTCAGCCAAAAAAGGAGGAGTTTTTGGACTTTCCGCCGGGTGAGGGCTAAAAGCATGAGGGATCCCCATGGGGTACTCTCCAAATGGCCAGAGCAGCTGGTATTCTGTGCTGATACAGGGAGGAGAGCTTGTGGAACCTCTGTCAAGGTTGATAAAAATCATCCAAGGTTTGCCTCACAAGCAGAGAGAGGGGAGGGAACAGTAATGGGGTTCCTGGTCTTGTGAGGGGCTCACAGGGCTCCCCAGCCCACTTCAGAGAAATTAGCGCTGACCAGAAGAGGTCAAGTCACCAGTCGAATACCTACCTTGGGGCCCTTTCACACTTGGGTGTCCCCGGTGCCTTTTCCTGAACTCAGATTGAGTGCCCTCATTCCATTTTGTCAGGTGGTCCTCATTACCTGGGGCATTTCCCAGTCTTGCCTCTTGGTTCACGGGGCTGGCCACTTTCCTTTACCAAACTGAAAGTGATGGAGAACACTGCTATTGATCCCTGGAGGTTGCTGAGGAGGGGAAAAAGCCCTGGCGCGGCCGCTATTGCCTTGCACCGGGGTCAAGTAGACAACACTACTGGCGAGACGGCAGGCAAGACTGCTGTGGCTCCCACTTGTCCACAGGTCCCCACTGTCCCCAGGTGTCTGGTACTGCAAGAAGGCTAGTCAGAGGCAGACATGGGTGAGTTTCAGTCTGCCATCCCCAAAGATGTTACAGTGTGATCCCCTCAAGGGGCAGCAGTTCAGATTACTCTGGGGGCTACGTTGTGTATGCACCACTCCTGGTATCCGGTTGCTGGGCAGAGTTGCTCTGAAATTGGCTGAAGGCTGCCGCCATTCTACCCTTTAGAGTGAACTCAAAGACCAGGGTCAGTCATCCTCACACTAATGTCCCAAAGCCTCTGCTGTCCTCCCACTGGAGCCAGGGCAAGCCTGGAGCCTAGTGGATAGGTACAGGCATGAAGGCCATGGTCCATCCCATGTGCGGTGCCAGAATTTTGTTACTGACCCTTCCAAGTTGAGCCCCAACAAGGGTCCTTATGCCTGGTATCTTTTGAGCCTATGGTGTCAGTATTGTAACTAGTCCTGCACAGTTGCTTATGAACTATCAGGAGTTACTGCCCCTGCAGGAACTTAGCTAAAACATGGTACCGTTTCATGTTCAGTGCCAAGAATATTGGTCATTTAAGTTGAGATATAATTGTCATATAACATTATATTAGTTACAGGTATATAACATAATGATTTGAGATTTGTATTGGATATATTTGGAAATGATCACCATAATAATTCTAGTTAACATCTATCAGCATAATCACGAAAATTGTTTTCTTGTGATAAGAACTTTTAAGATCTACTCTCTTAGCAACTTTCATATACGTAATAGAGTATTATTAACAGTAGTCACCGTTTTGCACATTACATCCCCATGACATTTATTTTATCACTGGAAATTTGTTCCTTTTGATCACCTTCACTGATTTTGTCCTCCAACCCACTAATCCCCCTGACCCCAGCTCACCCCACCCCTCCATCTCTGGCAACCACCAATCTGTTCTCAGCATCTACTCATGTTCAGTGCCAAGAATATTGGTCATTTTTTAAGTTGAGATATAATTGTCATATAACATTATATTAGTTACAGGTATATAACATAATGATTTGAGATTTGTATTGGATATATTTGGAAATGATCACCATAATAATTCTAGTTAACATCTATCAGCATAATCACGAAAATTGTTTTCTTGTGATAAGAACTTTTAAGATCTACTCTCTTAGCAACTTTCATATACGTAATAGAGTATTATTAACAGTAGTCACCGTTTTGCACATTACATCCCCATGACATTTATTTTATCACTGGAAATTTGTTCCTTTTGATCACCTTCACTGATTTTGTCCTCCAACCCACTAATCCCCCTGACCCCAGCTCACCCCACCCCTCCATCTCTGGCAACCACCAATCTGTTCTCAGCATCTATGAGCTAGTTTTTTGTTTGTTTGTTTTAGATCTCACGTGTAAGTGAGATCACATGGTATTAGCTATTGAGTGGCTAGGGAGACGAGGGTGACGGGGTCTACAGTTTGCATGGATGTAGAGGTGTTATGTCCAAGTGGTATGTTGAGGACCCTGTAGTCAGGTTTGCAGGAAGAGGAGAAAGAGGAGGATGGCTAGAGAGGGGCAGTAGAAGTGGCCAGTGCTGACATCACCTGGTATTATCAGTTGGGCTTCCACTCAGGTTTTCTGCTGTTCTGACCTCATGTTCTGATTTTTAGACGGGAACAGCTCGATGGGGTTGCTGCAGTTTAGACCTTGGCAGAAGTCTGATCGAGTCCCAGGGTTCTGTGCCAGAAGCCCACATCACTGCCTACCCTCCAGGAACTCACCCCAAACATGGTGCATTCTCATGTTCAGTGTCTAGAGGCCATGCCTAGTTCTCTTTCTGTTGGTGAGATGAGGGTTCTCATCCCCTACCCTGTCTCCTATGTCTCTTCCTTGAGGATGAACTAGGATTGTGCTTTATCTCTGAACCATTATCATTACTTTTCTTGCTTAATTGCTTTCCCTTTGTTTCTGTATTCCCTCACTTCCTTAATTAATAACTGCTAGCACCTGCTTTTTGGAACTCAGGGGAGGCCTAGGAGACTAAAGCCTTTTTTCTCCAAGAAACGGGGGACATGGAGGGGCTTTTGCACACAGGAGGGCCCCCAAGGCTCCTACTTGGTTTCAATTCCCCCTTTTCTTTGACACTCTTCAATCCCAAGGGGAACAGGAGTGGGACAAGAAAGGGCACCGCTTTTGAGACAGAGAGATCAAAGAGTTTTAGGATGTAAACTGCAGATTTTTCCTAATGAAGGGTTGATGGTCTTTTGAGAAGTTCCTATGATAAAGGGAGAATAAAGTTATATGCCTGGGTGAGAGTCTCTTGGAATAGTAAAGTTATGCTAATGAAGACAATGGAATGGTAATTCATGTTTATGCAGGCAGTAAGCTCTGGGAGGTAAGGAAGTTCCAAGCTGTGGGTGGGGATAATGTTTGCTTCACACCTTCAGCTAGAGCAAAACTCCTTGAGGGCAGGGATTTGTGTAAGTTTTGTTCACAGTCCCTAGAACAAAGTCAGGTCTACCATACATCCTCAGTAAATATATTTGGATGAATTGAGTTGCCTCTATACTCAGCAGAGGCAATCTCAAGAGATAATCTATTAAAAAAAAATCCTTGTTTTTATCTTGACTTATTTTTCTCTGTATCACTTTTCACGCTATCTTTATGTTTACTTGTTTATTGTTTGTGTAGTCACACTAGGATATAACCTCCCTGAGGGTAAAAATTCTGATTTATTCACTACCCTTAAAGAATAAACTGAGGCATATTAAAATTTGTAAAGAGTTTATTCAGAAATTGATTTGCACCAGACAGAGCCAAACAGGAAGTTGTTAGGAGCATTCCATCAACAGGAGTCAAGGGTAAGACTTTTATAGAGAAAATGCAGAAGCAAAGTAAGGAAATTGATTTGCTATACCTTAAACAGTTGCCTTTTGGGAAAGCCTAGTTGGCTGTTTGTGATTGATTGTTTTTAGGTTTTGATTTCTTAACCTTAACATATTTATAGGCTTAGATTTTAGTTTGCTTACACAGGCCATTAGAGCCACCTCAATCTAATGATCTCCGTGTTTAATTAATTTCATACGCAGTGTTTACAACACCTAGAATAGTGCTGTTGATGAAAAATTAATCGGTCGGTATAAGACAGAAATGGAAAATTTTATTCGAGCCACATTTGAGGATTATAACCCAGGAAGAGCATCTAAGAAAGCTCTGAGAACTCTTGCACCCCTTAGAAGTCAAGGCACAGTTATATAAGTTTTTTGAGACAGAGGGCTGTACATCACATGACATATTATTGACAGTTTACATAATCCAGATCTGAACATCATCGTGGTAGGTCACGTGACCCCTTATAAGATCAAGAAGAAATGTTATCTTTTAAGGACTTGTCTTGCTGCTAGGAGAATGTTGCTCTTTATGGTTGAGCAGGTATTCCTGCTATTGGGGGTGGTTTGGACAGTGCATAATGCAGATATACAATGCACAGTAAGGGGAGAGAGGAGGCCAAAGGGCAGAGAAGAATTTTTTGTTTAAATTTTTCTTGTCTTGCCATAAAATTATGAACTTTATTTCACAGTGCCTGTGGAATATATAATAAGCATTCAAAAAAGTATTTGTTGAATTCATGAGTGAAATTGTTAACAGTTATAGTTAATATTTTTTAATAAGTTCTGGACAGAATGTTGTTTCACAGTTATTCTTATTTAATCCTCCTAATGATTCTATGAACTAGGTACTATCTGCATATTTCATAAATGCAGAAAGGTATTTAGAGATGGTCAGGGGCTTGTTCTAGGTCACAGGACTAGGGTGTCACAGAAGTAGGATCTGAAGCAGGACCATCTGTCTACAAGGCTCATGCTCTCAACTCCCACTCTATACTACTATATAACTACTGTATATAGGCCCTTAGACTTAAAATATCCTCTTCCTTTTAATAACCATGATAATCTACACTTCATGTATTTAGCAGGATTGTTCTTCTCTTGAACTTGCTTAACTTTCTTTCTCTCATCAGCTTTTGAAAGTAAATCATTTTGAATTTTAGTCTGATTGTGGACAGTGTAGATGATAGATGACTCCAATTCTCTCTCTCTCTCTCTCTCCTTCTCTCTCTACTCCCACCCCCTTCTCTTAATATGTGAAAACAAGTCTGCTTGATATTAGTAATGTTTCTTAGATAAGAAAATCCAGACAGAGGGAAGGAATCATCTTTCATTTGGTGTGCCAATCTTCCAAAACTACTTATTCATGGGCTCTAAGAAGGCAGTTTACTAGATTTGCTGCTAATACATTTTTGGATGTTGAACCTAAAACCATGGAAAATAAAATTAGGTTATAAAATAATCCTGAGAGATTAAAGGTGAAAAAAATATAAGACACTTTTATTGATATTTTAATTTTTCTTCCATTTTCATGTTTTAAAATTCCTTCAACAAGAGACATAATAAATAAAATAAGTTTTGGGAATCTGTGTTTCTGCAAAAAAAAATAGACATAGAAACTTTATAAAATAACTCACTCTTAATACCTTTCTCTTTTAATTTAAATTTTCTTTATATTTGAAGAGAAAATATTTTCTTCTCAACTAGTGGATGAAGTTTTATTAAGAGGTTAGGACTTTAGCTTCATATACTGATACAAAAACAAGTTCTTCCATGCTTGACTCTTATAAAGGCTGACCCTGCTACTTCAAAAGAGAAGTTATAAAGGAAATTTTTATGTAATCCTTCCTGTTCTCCTGCAACATAATTGCCAACAGTATTACTGAACAGCAGAATAATTTATCCTGCTGAAACAGCTCAATGGCAAATTGGCTAAAAATCAAATTAACTTAATTGTTTGGTGTTAGAAAATTGGAAAGTCCCCTTTTCCATATAATTTGTTGTGAAACATTTAAAAATCCCCAATTTGTTTTTAAAATATATAAAATGTAAATATCAAAAAAAAAATACAGTTTTTCAAAGAAAACCTTTTGCTTTGAGATTATACTTAATTTATAAAACAGGACTCTTTCTACCACGAGTCTTCCCACTTTTTATATTTCACGTTCAAGGAATGGCAGCATGAATTGGCTGACTGCTGCGTTGACTGCCAACAATAGGAATCTATAAAGTGACTACTCTGTAAAATGCGGTGCACTCAATACACATGTAGATCCAAAGAAACATAAAATAAGTTCCCCGCTCCATGTTATAAAAGCAAAATGTATTAACATACAAAGTAACATTATGTGTTGCTCTAGTGAAGGCTAAATTATGTGCTAAAGACATTGCAGGGTGTGTTGGACTTGTGATCAAACGTAGCTGGTTTAAAACAAATTTATACTAACCTCTCCCTAAAACTCCTTTAAAATAAAATTAAAAGGGATAAAAAATAAATACAAAACAACAATGTGGGCAAAGAGGATAGGGGGTAAATGAGAGCTAATAATAGATCTCAAGCAACTCTAAAAATGGAGAGCAGATTTTGCAAATGATAGCTGACTGTTCAGATGTGAACAGTTCAAATTAATAACCTTTTTTTCTTTTCTTTTTAACATTTTTATTGAAGCATAATTTCTTTACAATGTGGTGTTAGTTTCTGCTGCATGACAAAGTGAATCAGCTGTGGGTATACATACATCCCCATATCTCCTCCCTCTTGCGTCTCCCTCACACCCTCCCTATCCCACCCCTCTAGGTGGTCACAAAGCACCGAGCTTATCTGCCTGTGCTATGCGGCTGCTTCCCACTAGCTATCTGTTTTACATTTGGTAGTGCATATATGTCAGTGCCACTCTCTCACTTCATCCCAAATTACCCTTCCCCATCCCTGTGTCCTCAAGTCCATTCTCTACAACTGCATCTTTATTCCTGTCTGCCCCTAGGTTCTTCAGAACCTTTTTTTTTTTTTTTAGATTCCATATATATGTGTTAGCATATGGTATTTGTTTTTCTCTTTCTTACTTTGTATGACAGACTCTAGGTCCATCCACCTCACTACAAACAACTCAGTTTCGTTTCTTTTTATGGCTGAGTAATATTCCATTGTATATGTGTGCCACATCTTCTTTATCCATTCATCTATCAGTGGACACTTAGGTTGCTTCCATGTCCTGGCTATTGTAGATAATGCTGCAATGAACATGTGGTACATGACTCTTTTTGAATTATGGTTTTCTCAGGGTATATGCCCAGTAGTGGGATTGCTGGGTTGTATGACTTCTATTTTTAGAAACTCCATGCTGTTCCCCATACAGGCTGTATCAATTTACATTCCCACCTACAGTGCAAGAGGGTTCCCTTTGCTCCACACCCTCTCCAGCATTTATTGTCTGTAGATTTTTTGATGATGGCCATTCTGACTGGTGTGAGGTGATACCTCATTGTAGTTTTGATTTTCATTTCTCTAATGGTTAGTGATGTTGAACATCCTTTCATGTGTTTGTTGGCAATCTGTATATCTTCTTTGGAGAAATGTCTGTTTAGGTCTTCTGCCCATTTTTGGATTGGGTTGTTTGTTTTTTTGATACTGAGCTGTATGAGCTGCTTGTAAATTTTGGAGATTAATCCTTTGTCAGTTGCTTCCTTGGCAAATATTTTCTCCCATTCTGACAGTTGTGTTTTTATCTTGTTCATGGTTTCCTTTGCTGTGCAAAAGCTTTTAAGTTTCATTAGGTCCCATTTGTTTATTTTTGTTTTTATTTCCACTACTCTAGGAGGTGGGTCTAAAGGATCTTTCTGTGATTTATGTCATAGAGTGTTCTTCCTATGTTTTCCTCTAAGAGTTTGATAGTGTCTGGCCTTACATTTAGGTCTTTAATCCATTTTGAGTTTATTTTTGTGTATGGTGTTAGGAAGTGTTCTAATTTCATTCTTTTATATGTAGCTGTACAGTTTTCCCAGCACCACTTATTGAAGAGGCTGTCTTTTGTCCATTGTATACTCTTGCCTCCTTTATCAAAAACAAGGTGGCCATACGTGTGTGGGTTTATCTCTGGGTTTCTATCCTGTTCCACTGATCTGTATTTCTGTTTTTGTGTCAGTACCATACTGTCTTGATTACTGTAGCTTTGGAGTATAGTCTGAAGTCAGGGCGCCTGATTCCTCCAGCTCCATTTTTCTTTCTCAGTATTGCTTTGGCTATTCGGGGTCTTTTGTGTTTCCATACAAATTGTGAAATTTTTTGTTCTAGTTCTGTGAAAAATGCCATTGGTAATTTGATAGGGATTGCATTGAATCTGTAGATTGCTTTGGGTAGTATAGTCATTTTCACAATGTTGATTCTTCCAATCCAAGAACGTGGTATATCTCTCCATCTGTTTGTATTATCTTAAATTTCTTTCTTCGGTGTCTTATAGTTTTCTGCCTACAGGTCTTTTGTCTTCTTAGATAGGTTTATTCCTAGGTATTTTACTCTTTTTGTTGCAATGGTGAATGGGATTGTTTCCTTAATTTCTCTTTCTGATCTTTCATTTTTAGTGTATAGGAGTGAAAGAGATTTCTGTGCATTAATTCTGTATCCTGCAACTTTACTGAATTCATTGATTAGCTCTAGTAGTTTTCTGGTGGCATCTTTAGGATTCTCTATGTATAGAATCATGTCATCTGCAAACAGTGACAGCTTTACTTCTTCTTTTCCAATTTGTATTCCTTTTATTTCTTTTTCTTCTCTGATTGCTGTGGCTAAAACGTCCAAAACTATGTTGAATAATATTGGTGAGAGTGAACTTATTATGATTTTGATCATAAATATTAAAATCTCTTTGCTAATGGGTGGGGTTGTGTTCCTGTCTTGCTAGTTGTTTGGCATGGGGCGTGCAGCACTGGGGCTTGCTAGTGGTTGAGTGGAGGTGGGTCTTAGCATTGAGACGGAGATCTCTGGGAGAGCTCTTGCTGATTGATATTATGTGGGGCTGGGAGGTCTCTGGTGGTCCAGTGTCCTGAACTCGGCTCTCCCACCTCAGAGGCTCAGGCCTGACACCTGACTGGAGCACCAAGACCCTGTCAGCCACAAGGCAAAGATGGTGCACTCAACCATCACTTCTTGCTTGTCTTTGGTCATTCTCCTGGCAATGGCTGTCTGTAGCACCATCGACCTGCCCCTTGAGATGGGAGAATATCCTTACTCATGAGCACCCAGTTTAATCACAGAGTTGTTAAAAATTTTCTAGGCTTGGTCCTGGCTGTGGACCCTGCAGTGCCTTGTAAACTGGCTCTCATCCTTCAGCGTGGTCTCAGAGCCCCTGGAGAACACAGAGTTAGACTCAAGGATGAGAGTGCCTTTATAGAAGTCCAGGAATCATAGAGTAGTTCCAGCATAACAGGCATACAACCCTTCGCCTGCGGCTGACAGCATGGCTTCCCAGAGTTCATGCCTCTGGCGGGCTGGTGCCGCACCACCTCACTGCGCATGCCTAGTAACCTTTAATTACAGGAAAACTATATACAATTGTACAAGAAAAGGAAATGTTGTTATAGTATACCATATGACTCACCTGTGAACAGTATTGTTATTATTGCAATAAGGTAAATACCCACTTAAAAGTTTCATCTAAACCTAGAAAATGGATGGAGGAAAAGAGAGTTTGTATGATGAGGGAGTGATGAACATAAGAGAGCTTAACTGTCTTTTTCATAAAGCAAAATAAATAATGTCTAAATTTTGAAAGGCAAAAATATGTAAAAGTATTATTTAAAATATGGACACAGATGTGAAAGGAAACAGCTAAAGTGGGACTTGGATGGGAGCAGATTAGCAAGATACTGCTTTTTGTTGTTGTTTTTATAGCCTTGTAACATCATTCAAGTATTAAACCATTGTACATATAATCATTTGAAGTAAAAAAAAAAAGAAAAACTGGAGAGAAGATGTAATAAAATATTCGTTATTCAGTACCATGATGCACAAAAGAATTTTAAAAGGGAGAAATAAAAATTCTCGTTCAAGTACTGTCTAACTAAGGGAGGCAGTGTGGTGTGATGGAAATCTATGATTGTGTAACTCTGATGCTTAGATTCCAGTGTGGGCACTTCCTTTCTGTTTGTTATCTGACTCCTCTGATTTTCAGTTTCCTGTTATGTAAAACCACAGAATGATAACACCCTACCCCACATGATTGTAGGGTACTAATGTGATAATAGCTGAAATATCTAACATAGCATGTGGTATATTGTTTGATGTTTAAAATGTATGAAATACCTAAAAAAATCATAATCTGGTCTGAGACTGTGGTTCAACTTTTCTGAGTCTCTTCCCGGAATTAATTTCTCAAACAAACAATTAACATTATCCCTGTTAGGGAAAACAGCAATGATATTGCAAGTTATTTAACCAGATTTTGCATCTGCTGTTCTTCATAGCCACTAATCGCAGTGTTTAATATCTTTAGAATTTTTTTAAAAATCCATTTTTCTAGATCTCTAAGTACTTCATATGGTGATAACGGGTTCCACAAAGTTTTAATATTGATTTTGAGCATTGTAGATCTAAAAATGATGGTTAGGACCAACTGTTTCTTGGCAAATTTTAATGTTATCTATGGAAAGCCATTTCCATGAAAAAAGAAGAGCCTCTGAAAACATTACAATTTGGGGGGGTCTCCCTAAATTACTAATTCAATTATCATTAGTTAGTGGATAGAAAGAACAATGAATAAGAAAGATGAAAGGAAAAAAACAAATATAGTTTGTGTGAATAATTTGTGGAGCTGAAGGGCAATGGGTGAACTAGAAAGGTGATCAAAGGCTCAGAAGTTCCCGTATAAAGGAAAGAACAAGAAGGCCAATGTTAATCATTACACTCATAGACTGGTAAGCAACTGGTGTTGCAAACCCAGTACTCTGCCAAAATAAGCTAATTTCTTTAGAAAGCCTGTTTAGTCCTGTCTGTATTCTATGTGAGTTAGTGCCAAATAGGCTCATTTCCAGATATCAAAATGAAAGGAAAAAAATATATTTTACTTACTTTAGTACTCAAAAATGTAGAATGAAGCCACTCAACCCAGATTAAGAGGAACTATTTGAAATGAATGAATGTGTGTGGCTCTTCATATGCTTCCTCTTGCTCTACATTGTAACATGGGGATCTGCTGTACTAGTGCCAATGACTTCCTCTATTCTTTGCCTGCTCTTCCTTCTTTTTTCACCCTCCTTCAGGTTGGATTTGGAGATTTTCCATCTTCAGGATATGGTAAGTCTTCTTTTCAGTGTTGATTGTAGAAAGAATAAAGCACATTCAGGGTCCATGAGATTACTGCCACAACCTTCTCTGATGAATTCTATTTAGATTCTTTACCTTCAGTGTCAGAGAAAGTTACTTGATCTCTAAGTTTCAACATGTCTAAAACATTGCATGCCTGGTCTTGTTTAACTTTACACTGAAGTGTATACCCAAGGGTCAAAATCAGCTAGAAGGCAGACACTGTGATTTTATGTGTTTTTAATCTGAAATCAAATTTCTATCCTCCAGTTAACCAATGAATCACAGCTAAAGCAGTATTTCAAAAGGTATGTTTGTCTCAGATCAGCCTGATTATAGGGGTCATATGTATGTGAGCAAGAGATCAAACGTGATTTTCTGCATTAGTGATTATCCTAATGAAGTCTAGCTGAACTTTCTGGTGACTTTACCACCTTCTTTATTTCAGAGATTGATTGACACAATATTTATTGGTTATTTTTACTCTAATTTGGATTGCCGCCGAGGGCATAACAAGAGTAAGAAGAGAAGGTTTACAGTTCTTTCTTTGAAAAACAAAAAATCAAGCTTTTATTTCTCTTACCTTAAGGGAAGGGAAGTCTTAAGGGAAGCTTTCTTAAGAAAGCTGCGAATCCAAAGGATTCTTCCTGGAGAAGGAGAGAGAGGGAGTGGAAGCAAAAAGAGAGAATTTCCATGGACTTGTGCTCTTTTTTCATAAGACATGAAAGTTTTGCTGCTCAGCTTCACTCTGGGGTGGGAAACAGAAAGGATTTCAGCTCTGTGGTATTTGGAAACTGGGAGAGGACTGCAGATAAATGAGACAGTAGGGGAAAAAAAGAATCTGATGTGATATGGAATTTTAGTTATTTAGGCAGTATGGGGGAAGGCTGCTAGGAGTAGAACTTTCTAGAGTCAGGGAATGATATTAAGTTCTTCAGGCAAGAGGGAATTAAGCTTTCTCCAGGAACTGAAAGACCCGAGTGGATCGAACACCAAGATTCGTGGGAGAGTAGTTTCTTAAGAGGCTGAGGGGTAGGGCAGCTTTTGAAATTTGAAAAAAGATGAACTGCACAGTTGGGTCACCATAAGAAAATGCCTGAATTATCCAAGAAGGTGCAAAGGGTAATAAGCACCAAGGCAAAGTTATCAGAGTTGAGACTAGTTACCCAGCCTTGCAGGCTGAGATGCTTAATTTTGTTATTATTGATTGGCTAAGGGTACAGGTATTGGAACCAGGCAGATTTAGGGATCTAAAACCCTAAACAAAAACCTACTGGTTATAAAACTGTAGGAATGTGACTTATTTTCTCTACCTCCCAGTTAAAAACAATTTTTTTTAAAGACAATTTTTTAGAGCAGTTTTAGGTTCACAGAAAAATTGATGGGAAGTACAGAGATTTTCCATACACCCCCTTCACCCACGTATGCATAGTTTCTCCAATTATCCTCCACCAGAATGGTACATTTGTTGCAATTGCTGAACCTTCACTGACACATCCTTATCAACCAAAGTCCATAGTTTACATTAGGAATCATTCTTGATGCTGTACATACTGTGGGTTTAAACAGACTCATAATGATGTGTACCCATCACTATGGTATCATACAGAGTATTTTTACTTCCCTAAAAATCCTCTGTGCTCTACCTCCCCATTCCTCTATACCTTCTACATCTCCAACCTTTGGAAACCACTGATCTTTCTACTGTCTCCATAGATTTTTCTTTTCCAGAATGTCATATAGATGGAATTATACAGTATGTAGACTTTTCAGACTGGTTTCTTTCACTTAGGAATATTCATTTCAGTTTCTTCCATGTCTTTTAATGGCTTGATAACTCATTTCTTTCATAGTGCTGAATAGTATCCCATCATCTGGATATACCATTCTCCTGCTGAAGGACATCTTGGTTGCTTCCAAGTTTTGGCAGTTATGAATAAAGCTGCTATAAAACTCCATGTGCAGGTCTTTTGGTAGGCATAAATTTTCAACTCCTTTGGGTAAATATCAAGGGGTGTGACTGCTGAGTTATATTGTAAAGGTATGTCTAGTTTTGTAAGAAGCCACCAAACTGTCTTCCAACATGTCTCTTATCATTTTACATTCCCACCAGCAATGAATGATGGTTCCTATTGCTCCACATCCCCACCAGCTTTTGATATTGTCAGTGTTCCATATTTTGGCCATTCTAATAGGTGTGTAGTGGTATCTAATTGTTGTTTTAATTTGCATTTCCCTGATGACATTTAGTGTGGAGCATCTTTCCATATGCTTATTTGCCATCTGTATATCTTCTTTGGTGATATGTCTTTAAAGTCTTTGGCCCATTTTTTGAACAGGTTGTTTGCTTTCTTATTGTTGAGTTTTAAGAATTCTTTGTGTACTTTGGATAATGGTTCATTATCAGATGTGTCTCCTGCAATATTTTTCCCAGTCTGTGGCTTGTCTTCTCATTCTCTTGATACATTCTTTTGCAGAGAAGAAGTTTTAAATTTTAGTGTAACTCATCAATTATTTCTTTCATGGATCACGTCTTTAGTGTTGTATCTAAAAAGTCAGCTCTGTATCTAAGGTCATCTAAGTTTTATCATTTGTTATCTTCTAGGAGTTTTAGAGTTTTGCATTTTACATTTCTGTGATCCATTTTGTGTTCATCTTTTTAGTTTGTTTGTTTGTTTGTTTTTGTGTTCATCTTTGTGAAGGGTGTAAGGTCTGTGTCTAGATTCATTTTTTTAATATGTGGCTGTCCAGTTGCTCCAGCACCATTTGTTGAAAAGACTATCTTTGCTTCACTAACTTGCCTTTACTCCTTTGTCAAAGATCATTTGATTATATTTGAGTCTTTTCCTGGACTCACTATTCCATTCCACTGATCTGTTTGTCTCTTCTTTCACCAATGCCGCACTGTTTTGCTTTCTGTAGCTTTATAGTAAGTCTTGAAATCAGGTAGTGTCAGTCTTCCAACTTTGTACATTTCCTTCAATATTGAATTGGCTATTCTAGGTCTTTTGTGTCACTTATGAACTTTAGAATCAGTTTGTCAATATCCACAAAATAACATGCTAGGATTTTAATTGAAATTGCATTGAATCTATAGATTACATTGGGAAGAACTGGCATCTGGCATCTTGACAATATTGAGTCTTCCTACCCACAAACATGGAATGTCTCTCCATTTATTAATTTCTTCTTTGATTTCATTAATCAGTTTTTATAGTTTTTCTCATAGATTTTATACATATGTTGTTAGATTTATAGTTAAATATTTTATTTTTTGAGTGCTAATATAAATGGCATTGTGTTTTTAATTTCAATTTGCACTTGCTTATTGCTGACATAGGAAAGTGATTGACATTTGCATATTAACTTGTACCTACAACCATGATATAATTGCTTATCAGTACATGAGGTTTTTTTTTTGACTCCTTCAGATTTTCTGCATAGAAAAGTCATGTCATCTGCAAACAAAGACAGGTTTATGTCTGCCTTCCATATATATATATATAATACTACCTCCCCTCTCTCTCATCCACCTAAATCTTCTACTATACACTTTTTTATATATATTACTTGTTATGTTCTATACATACATGCACATATGTATGTGTGTGTATATGTGTGTATATATATATATATATATACACACACACACACATACTTTTTACTTCCTGTTCTTGTTTTATTGCATGAGCTGGAAATTGCAATAGGATGTTGAAAAGGAGTGATGAGAGGAGATGTACTTGCCTAGTACATGACCTTAGTGGGAAAGCTTCAAGTTTCTTTCCATGTAGTATGAATTAGCTGTAAATTTTTCATAGATGTTCTTTGTCCAGTTGAGAAAGTTCCCCCAATTCCTAGTTTTCTGAGAGTTTTTATCATGAATAGGTGTTAGATTTTGTCAAATGCTTTTTCTGCATTTATTGATAGAATCCTGTGATATTTTTCTTTCAGTCTATTGATGTGATGGATTACATTAATTGATTTTTAAATGTTGAATCAATCTTCCATACCTGGGTACCTCTAAGGTTTTTGTTTTTATTTTTATCTATAAAATGGGAATGATAGTATCTACTCTGTGGAATAATAGAGGATTAAATAAATTAGTATCAAAACATCCTATAGGGGAGGAAAATATCTTTTCCTCCTACTCTTTTTAAGTTCTTTGCTGGGGCCCTTGTAACAAAAGATAGATTAGCAAGAGGAAAGTATACAAATTTATTTAATATAAGTTTACATGACATGGGGGGCTTGGTAATGAAATTACCCCAAATAAGTGGTTAAACCTGAACGTTTTTATGTTAGATTTGATGGAATAGAAAGTTGTGGGAAAATGTAATAGGAAAAAGGGTATCAACTAAGTAGAATAAACAGGGGGGAACTTGACAAGCTCTGTTTGTTCAGATTTCTCCCAGCATCCCTCTGATGTTCCTCAGTCTTCAGAGACGAGGATGCTACGTTCTGCTGGGTATAGGAAGGGAAGCTCTCCCTTGATGGCCTTAGGACCCGCTTCAAGGGAAGTTCTGAAGGTCCTTCCTACACCTGTTTATTCTTAAATTTCTTCAGCTTGAAATATTGAATATTTCAAAATGCCATATTTTAGGGTGTGTCCTGAACCTCATAAGTTCTTTACAATGTTTAACAGATCCAAAGAACCCTGTAAATGGCAGTTGTTACTCTTAGAGGCAGATTCACACTAACTAATCTCCTTAGAGATGGATCTATGAGTCAGAATAAAGGTTTGCTCACATATCACAGGGAATAGTTGGTGAATGCTTTGGCCTGTTATTTTTTCTCATTAAGATAATCACATGATAACTAATTAATTGTAATTAATCAAAAGGTTGCTTGTGAAAGCAGTACAGTCAGTGCTCCATATTTGGGGGTACTGCATGTGCAGATTCAACCAACTACAGATTGAATTTGATCTGGAGTTGGTGGAATCCATGGATGCAGGGCCCTTGAAAACGGAGGGCTGACTGTATAAAAGCTAAGCATTAGGTCTGTGAGTCAAATGTCAACGTGGCTTTAGTTGAAGCATTAATTTCCAGGCAAAGACAAGTATGGCTATGGTTACTCTGCCCTGGGCAGTGGTTCAGGTGGTTCTGCCAGTTCTGTCACCTTTTCCTTCATTACTAACTGCTGGTAGAGAACTTCTTTTCTTTTGTAAAAAATTAATAAACAGAAACCTCAGTAAAATAGAATTGGGACATGAGAAGCGGGAGCCCCCGTGACCTGCCATGATAGCAGAGCAAGAAAAAAGATCCCTTTTCTTTCCTGGTAAGAACTCAGCCCATGAAGAGCCATAGACTCTTTGTTTACTACAGCCCTCTCACCTTCCTTTTCCTCTCTATAAAAGCATTCTTCTTCCCTTGCCAAGAGGGCACTTGCATGTGGTTCACCGTGGTTGCAGACCCGAATTGCAATTCTCTGCTAATCCTGAAAAACCCATCTTTGCTGGAGAAATATCTAGCAGTCTATTTGGTTCAGGTCAACACTTTAGAAATGTTAATGAATTCAATTAGACATGCTTAATACTGAAGCCATTTTGCCTCTTTGGGGTTACTTTACATTTATCTGCTCAGATGATTTGAATTGCATTTACAGTTTAATTCTCCCTGGATCACCTTGTTTCCAGGTTCTTTTTCACACCCCTATATCACTTGCTCTGCATATTTCTAGGCACTCTGTAAAATGTAACTGTTTAAGCTATTCTTATTTTAATCAAACTGATGACGTGCCTTCATTGCCTGTCCTCTAACCAATTTCCCAGCTTTCTACAGAATAATGTCTGAATTCTTCAGTTTTAAGTGTGTATAACTATGGCCTAGTTTTTTTTTTAAGATTTTTTTGTTTTTTTTTTTGGTGTGGACCATTTTTAAAGTCTTTATTGAATTTGTTACAATATTGCTTCTGTTTTATGTTTTGGTTTTTTGGCCCCGAGGCATGTGGGATCTTAGCTCCCCTACCAGGGATTGAACCCGCACCCCGTGCATTGGAAGGCGAAGTCTTAACCACTGGACCACCAGGGAAGTCCCTCTATGGCCTAGTTTTAATAATCCAATTTTATCCTCCACTCTTTTCCAGCAAGAAATCAAAGCTCCTCAAGACAAATGAACACACAGTAGTGCCTTATTACTAAGATTGCCTCCTCGTCATCGTTCCTCTTGATTTTTCCTCATTACCGTAGCCACGTAATCTCTCCTTTCTCAGAACTCTAAACCACTTGTTTTATGTCATTCATTTTCAATGTTTATTCATGTATTGTTCCATACTATCTTATTATTTATTAGTACCTAACCTTTATTTTTCTAAAACATATTGTTTAGTTTTGGTTTCTGTTGTTTCCCACAGAGCTGAGTACAAAAATAATACACACTTGTTAGGTGATTAATAAATACATACCAGTAGAGTTCATTTCTTCAGACTTTCGACTGAAAACAATGCACGACATGAGAGCTGTGAGTTAAGTTTTACTGGGCAAAGTGAGGATTATAGCCCAGGAGGACAGCATCTCAGGTAGCTCTGGGAAACTGCTCTGAAGAGGTAAGGGGGGAGGTCAATATACATGTGATTTTAGTGAAGGGGGTACGCATGGTCCACACACATTTTGGCAGAAGGTTGCTGCTAGTCATGAGGAACAGATGTCCCCTTTAATGATTTTAGTGCTTTTCTAGATATGAGAAGATGCAAGAATTGGGCTCATAAAATCTTCTCCTGAAAATATCTAACTATCTGAATGCCTATTTTGCCAGTTTTTCCCAGAGCACAGAGTGCCTCATTCTTGATCTCCTTTCAGGGTGTATTATAGGTCAGTGACTGCAGTGGCTAGTGACCTAATCCTGGTAGAGGCAGATAGCAAGTGACAATTTTTAGTTGGCAGAAGGTTGGAATATGGTCTAATGCTTAGGAAACCCTCTTATTCCTGCTTTAGGGAAATATCTATTTTAAAGTATTTAAAATAAATTTCCTAAGATAAAAACAAATTATCTATTTGATACACAATTTGAGATTTTTAAAATCGTAAGCAGCTGGATTTTTAAAAGGGAAATTTGCTTTGCCATTTTCTAGAGTCATGTTCAGAAAATTGAAAATAAAGTAAGTTTTAGGGTGACTTGTTAAAAAAGTTGCTTTTCAGCTCTAATTCATTTTGGCCTAAAGAGCTTTGAGGAGAAATGAAATCAAGTGAGTTTTGAGAGGGCCTTACCACAGAGAGGACAGCAAGATCAGGATGTTGAGTTAAGATCTGGAGGTCTCTAAGTCAAGCCAGCAGCTGGGAAGGTTGTGTACATCTGGACTACAGAGATGCCTGAGAGTCAGCATTTTGGATAATTCTTAGGTGATTCGAATGGGACAGCATTGAGAATCACTCTTGGAAAAAAAAAGGAAAAAATAAAAATTTGTTTAGCATAGCCATGATTTAAGGCCCAGTGTAATGGTCACAACTAAAGCCAGCAGCTCAATCAGTCACCTGAAGCATGTGCTGTGTTCTTCCCTGCTGTTTTGGGAGGAGCATCTTCTCCTTCTCTAACAAAGTTTTGAGTTCCAGTACATCCACACAGAAGAAGTTATCATAGGTATTCATTTTAATAAGAGGTGATAAGCATGGGATTCAACGTTGAGGTGACAGATGGGGACAAAGATTTATGTCAGGAAATCCAATGTGATGGAGAATTTTGCCTATAAGATTTTTATTTGGAGCAGAGATGTATATTGCATGACTGGAAAAAAAATGTACCCTTAATACATGTGTATGACTACTGAAAATATTTTATGTGATAAATTGTCATTTGAAGGGGGAAAATTATAATGAACTCCACAAAATCCCTTATTGTCCCCTGAAGCAGTTAGTTAGGTTTCATTTTTGGTATCTGGCATGTTTGACATTTGTTTTTTTTCTAAGTATCATCTTTATGTCTTATTCACTTTCTATTTACATTCACACAATATTCTACACGTGTTCTTATTTTCACACAGAGGTTCTCTAGCCAATGCCCTTGTCTTTTAAAGAAAGTCAATTTTTAGAAAATGTCCAGAAAATAGAATATAAGTATTTCTCCTGGGTAAGCTATTTAGTCGAAAGCCTCAGATAACCAAAAAGTACAATGAATAGCTTTAAAGATGCATCTCTGAAATAATATATTTCAAATACATTTGTGTGTGTGTTTTTATTTATATTCATATATACAGATTTTGAAGCACTTTAATATAGTAATAAAAAGTTTTCTAGATTTTCCAATTTATTTTAAAACTTTGTGACTTTATTTTTCTCCTAAGTTTCTTATCTGTTCCTACCTATTCTGAATAATACAAATTGGAAGAATAGAATTATGGGCAGACCCATAGAAAGATTAAGCAATTATCCAGGATTTTGATATGCTAGGACCAGATGTAGTATCAGCTTGTGAACAAGTTTATAGGCACTGGAGGAAGAAAATATGGTTTCAACAAATGAATGTTAGTAGAGAGTTCCAACCCTGAGCCACATAACAGATTATAGAACTTGTTTATGAATTTACACTCCCAACTTCTACCCTTCCGAGACTCCCAGAAATATGAGGGGAGAAAGGAGAGAAGAAATTATTATATTACTGTGGGAGCCATATGTATGAGAATGGTCAAGATATAGCTTTCAAGATGAATTCCTGAAAAATCTTCTAGATAAGATTAAAGTCATGTTTTTAAGTATGTAGGGATTAGGTGTTGATAGAAAATGAAGGAAGTATATTCAGATGGAATAAATTGAAATGACCTATGAAAGGCATAGTAATAGGACTGGTGAATAGAAAGTAAATTAGTTTGGAAGAAAAGGAAGGTCTTTTGCAGGGTATAATGAGAAATTAACTTGGTAAAATTGAGGTGGGAATTGACGCTGGTCTGAAGAAGCTGAAGCCTGAATTTAATATACTAGGCAAGACAAAGGGATAGGATAATTTTTTTTTAAAGTTATATAATAAAGAAGGCCAACTGTCCCGGTGTGGCAAGTTCACTGTCTGTACGCAAAACCCATTTCCACAGTTAAACCACTTTTCCAGCCTACTCTGCAGTTAAGTGTGGTTGAAGGACAGAGTTTGGGCCAGTTGAAGGACAGCAGAAGTAATATGCGGCACTTAAGTGTCTGGTCCCCAAATCCTCTCCTGTGAGATCTTCCTCCTTCTCTTGCCTGTTGGATACAGCTGCTCAGAATGATCTTGGAAGTGAAGCACTGAAGTTGATGCAGTATCTGAGGCCTGAATCCCTGCACAAAATGACTATATGAAGCTGACTCCTCCTCCTATAACAAGGAACACAAAGCATTAGACTGTACATGAACAAAAAGTAATCTTCTATAATGTGTCTAGCCATAGAAATTGCAGGTTTATTTGTTCTAAGAGATATCTAGCCTAGCTAATGCACACAATAGGACACATTATATGTTAATTATTTTGCATAAAGGAAATATTTAGCAGAGTAATATACTTAAAGATAAACTGAGAAAGGGATAAAGAGTAGAATTTTAAATTAATTTTCATAGAAGAGACTTCTATAAAGGAATCTGCATGTTTTCATTTATCCCTTCCAATGTAACTACTTAAATGCATTAAACTTGGATTGGTAATTTCTCTATTGTATATCTGAAGATCTGCATCACTATCATTGGTTTCCCTGTCCGGAGGCTGTGAGTTTCCATGATGAGATAAATGGCAGTGCCCTTTGATGGAGAAGATCAGAGTTCCAGAGTAGTTAATGACAAAAGGAAATGGGTAGCATGGGGTAGTTAATGGACAGAAGCAAGTTGAAGAGGGAAAGAAACCAGAGTGGTACCATGTTTACCCATGGCAAAGGGAGCAAAATGAAGTGTCAGAAATGGAGTTGTGTCTAATTCACAATTATTGGGTGCCAGGAGAATTTAGAGGATTGAGGGCCACCAAGCAGAAAAATCTCAAGTCCATGGGTATCAGTGACTGGTGCTGTAGATTGATGCTTCTCAAACATCTTTATGTTAGGGCACAGTTGTGTACATGAGTATATTTGTTAATTGCTGGAAATAATAGGCTTGTGGCTCAAGTCCTTGTGGCAACACTGGATAACTTAAAATTTGTATTTTCTCTTCTGTAGGAGAGTTGTTTCTGGAAGGTGGTTGCCCAGCTAGGGACTATATATCCTAGATTGTTTTTCTTTTTTTTTTGCGGTACGCGGGCCTCTCACTGTTGTGGCCTCTCCCATTGCAGAGCACAGGCTCTGGACGCGCAGGCTCAGCGGCCATGGCTCACAGGCCTAGCCGCTCCGTGGCATGTGGGATCTTCCCGGACCGGGTCACGAACCCACGTCCCCTGCATCGGCAGGCGGACTCTCAACCACTGCGCCACCAGGGAAGCCCTATCCTAGGATTTTTTTGTATCTATTTGTGGCCATGTGAGACTAGTTCTCACCAATGGAATGTAATAGAGATAATATATGGCACTATGTAGTAAAGGTGTTTAAAAAGTAGGTGGCAGAGCCCAAGGTGAGGAGAGCTGTGTTGGCTAAATCACCCTATGGAGAAAAGCTTCTTACTGACCACAGCTGACCAGAAAATTAGTTTTCGACAGTTAGATAAACAAGAAATAAACTACTAGTGTGTTATACTATATATATTACAAATATATGTATATTTGCTTATATATATAGACATGCCAATGGAATGTTAGAGCTTGTCACAGCTTCTAGCAATATCTTAACTAAAAGGATCAGTATTTCACCTCATCTGCAGTCCATTCACAGCAAGTGGTATGTCCCAGTTGGAAAGCTCTGCCTTAGATTATCCAGGTAATTCATTAAATACATGAGTGCAATAAGGGCACGGGGAACAGCCTTCCTTTACTTTATCATTAAGTGCTTCTACTTCATTAAGGGGCCATATTTTAAGAAAGAGAAGAGAACTAACATTTATTAAATTCCTATTATTAGAACCTTGGTGCTTATTATTAGCACCATCTTGAGATTCTTTCCATACATGTTTCATATAATTTTATGCAAAAATTTATGCATAATTTTCTGATATCACGTCTATCCCTTTCCCTCAGAGTTTACTTTGTCCTTCTCTACCAATATGCAATCCTGAAGGACTGCTCTTGTCCCAGGGCATATCAATTAGGCAGCTTTAATTAAAACTATTAGAATATGTAACCTGACAGTAATAATAATAATAATAATAAATAGGCAATCCATCTAACTTAATAGTTCCAGTTCAGGTATACTTAGATTTCTTGATCTAAGGCTTCAAAGATGTCACCAGTTTTTCAGTTCTGCTTCCCTTACTTTAGCCCATCACTAAGCCTCTTTGTTGTAGTACCTGTCAGCTTTAATTTTACATCATTTTAACACACAGTGCATCAAAGGAGAGTCTTCCACTCTGATTGCTCACACAAAAGTCCTAATATTGGCCCTTATTGATCTTATTGTTCGGGTTTGGGTCATGTGCCAGTCTCTGAACCAGTAGCTTTGGCAAGGGGATGGAAAGCATCGATTAGCTTAGCATCAGTTGGCTGAGTTACCCTACAGGCTGTGGATTTCCTAAAAACAGAGTACAGAAGAAAAAAAACATCCAAGACCTTCTCTTGTTTCCCCTTTTTCATCTAACTAGTCATACTCTCTGAGTTTTCCACATCTGAGATAAGTATTCCCATCCCTACTTTGCTTCATCTGGCTCTTACATTTCATAATCCCTTATACCTATTTAAAAATCCCAACCTTGTATTCTCAAATCTCATTTGGTCTGAAGGTGGGTTTTCCATTTTATCCATCAGTCTGTCCAAATAGCCATTCATTTCAATAGGAAAATATTCTGTCAGACATGAGCTTCATGCTCTTCTTCCCCTGAAAGAACATTTGAAAGAAGATTAATTATATTTAATATACAAGAAACGACTTATAATGCTTATGTATGACATCCAAGGACAAATGTTGCACAGAAATACAAAATTAACATATGTAAGAAATTTAATTTAAGAAATTAATTTTAAAATGTAGGAATTCTTCTTAAGAGGATGTGTTGTTTACTAAACTAGAGGAGATCATGCAGAAGAGAATATTTAAAAAATGTAAAGGCCTAGGATCAAGCTCTGCCCCACCACCAATAGTGACCTTGAGATGTCAGTTCATCTTTTTGAGTTTTTTCAAACACTGCAAGGAAGGGAGTATTCTAAAGGGATAGGTAAATGTTAAGTAGCACAGGATAATATCTAAGTCAGAAAAGCACTGTTAGTATATGCTCTCAGCCAGCTTTTGCCTAATCATTCAGATGATTTTTTAGAATTGGATGACTTGCCAGGAAGTTGTCTGGGTCATGGGAACATAAAGATGAACAAGACTCATCCTTAACTTTCAAAGAGTTCTCGGTTTGGTGGCAGAGACAGAGATATAAACAAACACTGATAATACAGTATGATTCTTGCAACAATAGAGACATTCATGGAGTGCTATGGAAACAGAGATGAGGGAACAAAATTTTTTGCCTTTTGCCGGGATATAGAAAAATTATCACTAGTAGCTGAATATTGTAATATTATAATATTTGAAATAGACTTCATTGCAAGTTTTTCAGGAATGATACAGAATTTACTATAACAAATTAACAAAGAAAAGTGGCTAATTTGATTGTTGGTTGGACTTTGAGGAATATTTTTTACATCTGTTTGTAGGACAGAGACTGAAGGCAAAAGGACAAGCTAGACATTCTCAAAATTTCTAGATGATTTAAACATTTCTTAACCACATGTTCAAGACAAAACTGTGTCCAAGAAAGGACTTATGGAACATGGTGATGATTAGAATGGGATAAAGAAGTGTTGTGTCTTTGTTGAATTAACATTTGTTAAGTAGAACCATGGGTATCAATGTTGGATGGTGAACCACTGTACAAAAAAAGATTGAAAGAGAAAGTGAAATAGAGAAGTTTATTACTCACAGGTCCTGGAGGAGGTATACAGTATGCCTCAAGGTGCCACATCGGGAGGTCAAGGCAGGATGTAGGCAGGGAGAGTGGGTGTTTAGGTAAGAGGATGGAAAAAAGGGTCCTTGGGTACAGTAGGAGTCCCAGACTAAGGCTGGATAGATTAATTTAAATAAAAAGAGCAGTGTTTTGGTAAGCTTTGGGATGGGAAACTTATCTAAGGGAAGCTCTAGGGGAGGGCCTGGGGAGGGCCCTGGGAGGCCTGGAAGAATGCTTATCACAAGGGTAGCTAAGGAGTCATAGGAGTAACTTACATTTACATGTTACCTAGGGCATGCACTTGCAAGAGGGTCTAGTGTTAGCTAGAGGCCCCTGCAGCCCATTTGGCCATGCTAGATGGATGCTGAAGCACCAATATTGTGGAGTAGTTTAGCTAAATTCTCAAGAAGAAAGCATAAAAATAGGAAATGGAATAGGCCATGATGCGCTGGTTGATGATGGGGGAAATTTGAACAGAATGGCTCCTTGCCTGCTATTTGGGAGGGAGCAGTGCACTAGCTATGGAACATATTTTGGATCCCTGTGACATTGGGGGTTAAGTAAAATAATTAAAAAGAAATAAAACAAAACAAACAAACAAACAAAAAACCATACCTCCTTCCCTTCCCAGAAACATGTCTGAAGAAAATGAAATATCAAGGGAGGCAAGGACAAGGCAAGCCCTTGATGCTCCCACAGTGCATCAACCTCCACTCTTCAGCTAAACCTGACCCTAGAACTTCCAATACAGGGAAACTGTAGAAATGTGACACCAATTTTTCCTTTTAACAAAAGGTGGCTCAACAGTGAGAAGGGGTCCTCTATCAGAAAAAGAATTAATCTGGGAAAGCAAGAAAGAAGTCGAAGACAGCCCCCTAAGTGACAAATTGTAGGGGAGGGTTTTTTCATAACTCTAGAAATATGCTATTTAATTAAGTGTGAAGTGTTCATTTTGTCTGCATGACCTTTACCATAATCCTTCATGTAAATTTAACTTTTTTATTTTTATTTTTTAAAAACTAGAGATAAATACACAAGATAAGTGATAAAGTCTAATGATTTAGCTGGATAATTGCTGTGAGAACCTGGAAGACTTCCTTTGATTTTTGAAGAAAGGATGGTATCGATATTTGTATATTATTTTAGTATTTCTGCCAAAATTCATATTTTTAAATTCAGGGATATCTAAATAGAAAAGGAGCATAAATATATTTATACAATATATTTGTGTATAAAATGCACGATTCTAGAAGAAGAAATTTATAAAGTAATGAATGAAGGTGTAAAGAAAGTCTTTCTAGCAGATCATAGCTATTCTGCGCCAGGATCTGGGCCAAACTTTTAGGCCATGCAAGCTTCAGCCTAATGGAGGACCAGATGAATGTTACAAATATTGCAATGTAATTGTTGACATTGTATAAAGTTTTCTATGCCTTGCATTTAGTTTTTTTAGCAGCCAGATAATTTTAAATAATTATCTTGGATTTAGTGCTAGAAATGAGTTACTTTGACCTAGAGATTTTCTGCAGCCTACCAACTTTTTGTTTTAAGAAAAGCAATATTTATTCAATATCTTTTTTCTGTCCTTCTCTCTTTTATGTGGCCCTTCCACCTTTCGTTCTTACTAGACCTCCAACTCTATGCCACAAATCACAAACATTAATTTCCTCTTGTCTTTGATTAATTGTCTGCTTTGTTATTTAGGCATTCCATCAACATGAATCATTAAGAATTCCTTAACAATTTCCTCCTTGTGTTTAATCTGCTTATTAAATGTGTTTACAATTATTCTACTTTCATCATACTACCAGTTTATTGCATTTGACTTTACTGATTTATAGTTTCTTCCTAAAGGGCTTCTCCTTCCTCAAGCTCTGTTGGAATTAAATGCTTTCAGATATAATCAACCTGTTCATAGATTGATCTTGAATAACTCTACAGTTAGGATGAAGTTCCTGAAAATGTGTACTGAAAAACACCTTTCTGATATTTTCTAAATGCCTGTTGTTGCAATACACATACTAGAGGCTCCATGAATTATTATAAAATAGAATTGAAGCGTACTAAATGAGTGCTTCAAGACATTAAAACATATGTCAATTACACAGTGTAGCAAAAGGTTTTCCAGGCAGGGACTTAGAAGGCTGGAGTTCTAGTCTGAGATCTAATATTTTTTAGCTCCATGATTTGTCAAATGTTTTTTTAAAAAATATTTTAGTATATAGTTAGCCCATGACTCTACAATGTAGAGTGATATGGTCCTAACCCAAGGAGTGCCCAGAAATACTGAGATAGATACCAGAAGCTGGTAGAGACAAAGAAAGCTCTCTCCTAGAGGATACAAAGAGTGTGCATCCCTGTATTTTTGACTTCCTGTTTCCAGAACTGTGAGAAAATAAATTTCTGTTCTTTTAAACTACCCAGTTTATGGTTATTTGTTATGGGCAGCCACAGGAAAGTAATTATTTGGTAGTCCTAGAGTATAAAAGAAAATGAATAAATATATTGAGAGGAAGTGAAGATAACCTGGCACAGCAACAATAAAACTGTAGCAATGATAAAATTCACAGAAATCTTCAAAGATGTTGTGTGTGAATTGGCTAAGTCATCTATATTTATAGTATTGACAATTTAATACTATAAATATAGTTATAGGACATTACTTCTTGGAAAATTTCAAAAATGGCATAGAATAGCACCCTGGTAGAATCACTGAGCTAACTGCTGAAATAAGATAGTACAGTAAAAGAACTTTGAACTAGCAGTCAGGACCCTAAAGTACTACCATTGATTTTGGCTGCTTAATAGCTGTGTGATTTTAGACAAGTTAGTTAAACTGCGTCTCCTTTTCTGCATAGACTTAGTAAAATCTCAAGGGTGTGGGAGGGAATATTTCTACATGAGCTGCTGTTTGTGGTAATGAATCATCATTTTGGAAGAGGACACATTTTTCTTGACTTTAGATGCTGGTAGCCCAACTTAACTCTCATAGTTTTTGTTTGTTTTTATTTTCTGGCTTAATGAAAGAAGTTAGAATTTTTACACAATCACACACAAATATAACTTAATTTATAATTGACTATTTATGTAGCTATTTGTGTGTACTTTTGTCAGATCCATCATGCATACAACAGTTATATCCGACCACTGCCCAGGAAGTTGGGGTATGGGCTAATGTCTCTCCTATTCCCTTGAGAAAGTGCCTTCTTGTTATCATTGACATATGTCTTTAGTTTTGGCCTGTCCACTCTGAATCCTTAGAGCTCTAAAATCTCAAGCTACAGGTCACAGAGCTAGACTCTATAATGTCCCTGTCACTTTTTCTAGTGAGACTATTAAATGAGAACTTGATTTTCTAGAGATTTTCTTCATAATCAGGACTGAATGTCCAAAGAAAGAAACAAAAAAACAGGCAGATTTTCTGCTTTTCTCTCTACTTTAGAAATGTCTCTCCCTTTTATATTGATATACATATTTTTGTCCCCCTCTACCAACTTATAGCTCATCTGCTATTTCTGTACAGGTAGCAAAAATAATATTAGGAGGAAAAATTTAATTTGTAAAATGCCTTATTGGAAACACAGTATCTGTCTCCTTCAGTGCAGAGGGAAGAAGAATTCTAGTAGCTATTGGTTTAGTTGTAGCAAGTGACACACCAGAAACTTTGTAGTTTGTGGCAGACAATGAAGCTATTCCGTGTTTAAGTTGTCCTCCTAGGCACAGGGTAAGATGGCATGTCCCTTCTTCCTTTGTAGTTGTCATGTAATCTGTGGCTTGCTCTGGCTACTGATATGGGAGCAGAAGTGGAAGAGAGTGCTCTTTTTTCTCTGCCATGGTGCTCATGGAAACTTGTGTTGAAACAGAGTCTCTACCAGCCCCAGTCCCTAAGGGAATATGATGACCAGAGCATCCCTCCACCTACCCACCTGAATATGTAGAATGAGGGAGGAGTAACTGTTTTGTTAATACTGAGATCAGGGGTTTGGTTTTTACTGCAGTGTAACCCAGACTATGCCGACTGATAAAGGAAGATCAAATTATATCTGTTATTATCTATAAAGTTATGAGGATGAATTGGAGTAGATGATTACCAAGATTGTTTTCAATTCCTAAGATTCTATGAATCTCTGAACATGAACTTAGATTGTTTCCGCTTCTGTGTTAAAAAACCTGGTCACCAACATACGCTATAGTGGAAATCAGTTAAAATTTTCTTTTTTCAAACCAAACTCATCCATAAGCAAAGTGTTCTGATTTCCTGTCATCCTGAAATATCCTGAGGTTTCTAGTTCTTGAGAGCGCTCTATCTGAAAAGTGAGCTGTTTGGGTTTGATTTGATTTATTATCACCCAGCTCTGAGATACATTTCTGTATCCTTCTAGCACAAATGCATGTTTCCTGAAGAAAGGAGAAGGAGTAAAACATTACATCTGGTACACAATAAAATAAAACTATCTGAAATTCAATTTTGATTTTTAAAAAAATCAAACATAATTTTAAAAAATTCAGAAGAAACAAAAATAATTCAAACACAGAAATGCAGTTTTTTTTTAAGATGAGCAGCAGCAAAATAATTGAGGGGACTAGAAATCTCCCACTCAGAAGACTGCCTGTCATTTTAGCTAAACAGACTAACAAACAAGTCTCTAGTTAACACAGACACACACACCACACACACTTGCAGGGCGTAAACAATAGAGACACAGAGGAAAGATTAAACCAGACTTCAGATGCCATGTAACTTCTTAATCACAGAAGCCCCTCCAACACAAATTTGTTATTTCCATAATAGGGTGCCAACAGAAAGGCACTTTCCTTGGATTTATCCCTTTTTCCTTTCCTTTAGGGTTCCTGCTTTGTGTTGTACCATACCAGAATAAATATTGTGAGTTCCTTAGGCCTTCAGGTTTGGCTTACAGTTTTAAAAGTTGTTGCTTCCATCTTGATCAGGCATTGGCAAATATTTTGTAAAGAACCATGTACTAGTCTAACAGGGCTGTTGTAACAAAATACCACAAACTGGGAGGTTTAAACAACTGTAAGAAACTTATTTTCTCACAGTTCTGCAGGCTGAAAGTGCAACATCAAGATACCTATACATTTGGTTTCTCCTGAAGCTTCTTCTTGACTTGCAGATGGCAGCATTCTTGCTGTGTCCTCATATGGTCTGTCTTCTGTGTGGGCACTCTTGGTATCTCTTCCTCTTCTTATAAGGACAGTAGTCCTGTTGCATTGGACCCACCCCTATGACCTCATTTAACGTTAATTACAACCTTAAAATCCCTGTCTTCAATTGAAAACAATCACATTGGGAGTTACAGCTTCAACATATGAGTTGGTGGGTTGAGGGGGCACAATTCAGTCCAGAACATGCCAGATAATAACTATTTTAGGCTTGGGAGTCAAAAGGTTTTCTAAGTACTCAACTCTCCCATTACTATATTGAAAAATCAGTCATAGCTAATACATAGGCAAATATGCATGGCTGTGTTCCAGTAAAACATCATTTATGGACACAAATCTGAATATTACATAATTTCACATGTCATAAAACATTATTCTTTTGATTATACTGCTATCATTTAAAAGTGTAAAATCCAGTCTTAGTTTTCAATCCATTCAAAACTGCATTTGGACTGCATTCAGTCCATTCAAAACTGTCACTGCATTTGGCCCGCAGGCTGCAGATTGCCAACCACTGATCTTTGTCATACTGGATATTCATGGTAATGTCATCTAGTCTTGACCTTTCAAGATATGTTTAGTTGATAAAATGAAAGCAAATAAAAAAGTACTGCTCTCTGATCTGTAGTCATGGAAAAGGAATCCATTAAGGCATCCTGTCATCAGGGAAGGAAGAAAGGGGGCATGCCATAGTTTCTTGAATGTTTCACACAATCAAATCTGGGTTAACAGTCTCAAATGCACAGTGATACGCAATGACTCTCAGCTCTGAAATTCTGGGCGCTTTGTAATTTTAGCTCTTTTTGAAGTGATTATTCTAGGTTAAGAAAAGCAGAACAGTACAGAATCAATATTTTTTAAGTTAAGAAACTTCCAAAGGAGGCTAATCAGATATGCTTCTCTTTAGGTAATTTTACTGCATAGAAGATTTTCTAGGTCTTAATAAATGCTAAAATCAAGTCTCAAAAGTGTATTTTAGATTGTCTATTTTTATCTGTGTTGCTTGTTAGTTTTCATACTTGGCAGGAAACGGGGCTGGCAGGAAAGATAAGTGATAGTTGTTCATTGGTTGTATTATTCAGCCACATGCAAAATGAGTTTCAAAATTATTTGGAAAATTATAAAAGACAACATATTTTCTGATTTCTTTTAGTATGATGGTCTTTCTAGTCATTTCCCATCATTACTATTCAGCCTCAGTTGTAAGAACTGAGTTAAAAATAATACTGCTTTAGATTTTTGAACAACTCTGATATGAAGTTCTTCCCATATTCTTGTACTAAATTTTAAGGCCATAAAATTCCCCAAAAGATGTTAACCATACTCAGGAAAGGAAGGAAAAAAGCTCCATTTTTCTTTCAATAGTAAGAATCTCTTGAAATAAACCCCTTTTGGAAATTTCTCTTTACTTTTTCCTGAGAACTGTAGCAGGAACCTCTGGTAGAGTAAAACAGAGTTCTAATAGCATATGGTTACATAAATTAAAATATCACTTTTAGAAATGCTCATGGGAGCAAATGGCTAGCCAGAGCCAGAGCAGACTGTCATATAGATTATATCCAATCTGCTTACTTTTAGGAAGGGGAGCTGTTAATTATGAGGCCAAATGATCATTCCAATAGGTCTTTACCAAGGGTAATCCTAGATAGTAAAATCTAAGACAAATATTCAGCCTGCACTTTACATACACCACAACAGCGTCCTGTCTCCAATGGTGATATAGGTGATAGGAGATTATCTGAACCCCATATGAGGCAGTGAATGACTGTGGGGCACATTAGAATAGGAAGGCTCTATCACAGAGGGTAAGAAAGTGTGTTCACATTACTCTATCATGTTGAATTAATTTCAAGATAGACTTGTCCTAAGTAAATTCAAATTAATTAATTTTAAATGTTAATCTTTTATGATTATAAAATTAGTTCATGCTCATTCTAGAAAATTTGGAAAGAAGAAAAAATAAACAGAAGGAAAAAATTGACTTTGATTTCACAATTCAACAGCAACTGTTAACATTTTGGCATAATTACTTTTAGTCATATATATTTATTTAAAATTTATTTATTCCTATTTCTATTAGATCTTTTTGCTTTTCCCTGTCTGGATTGAGTCTAATCCTCAATTCAGAGTCAGACATTTTGAAAACTGTAAATATCTTAGGATAATTAAATGTGTTTTGTCAAAAGAAATGAATGTTAAAAAACCTAAAGTTAATAGGTAATGGGTCAATGATATATGTCCTAAAATGTACCTCAAGAGTAATTCCTGAGAAAAAATGAAGGTAAATAATAGTAGATTGAAAATCTCTTGTGACTAGACACTTAATATACTTTACAGGAATCAATGAGTATATGTCTATGAAAATGGATGGTGCTAGAAATTCTATGTGAGGTCTATAGCTGCAAATTCGAAGTTCAGGATAGAGAAATAAGTCCTAAAGATAATATATTCTAGTTTTTGTTTTTGTTTTTTTGAGAGAACACACCTAGGTTGATGAAACATTTATTTACTTATCCACTTCTCCAACAAACACCAAATACCTGTTATGTATATAATACATGATTGATGGTATATATTCAGATTGAGAAAGGAGAAATGTTTAGGAAACAAAATAGGTTTTAATCCTAAACATCTATTCTCAGTCATTATAAACTAAACCAAACCTAAACCAAATTAAAAAGTTAATCTCTTGAATTTTTACTTGATGTCTATCTGTACCAGGAAAACATATTGTGATCTTCCAGATGTATAAATCAACCTAATTCAGTTGACAGTCAGATTTATATCTGATTTGCCTATTTTCTGCTTTGGTTCTAGTGTCTCGCCTTGAATACCCAACACCCTCACTGTTCCTTCTGACAGCCTGTGCCCCGTACCTGCAGATTCTATTCTGCCATCCACTTTCCTGCTGCGCCCCCAATTCCCACATCTCTACATTAAATCTTTCTCAACCATGGTGTTGAAAAACAAGTTCATGTTAAGGTGGCAAATAGATTTTGACTTCCACATCAAATCTTTCACTTTAGTAGTGGTTTAGTGGAGCATGGTGTTGGGGGAGAATCATGTTTAGTATCACCAAGAAAGAGTTCCATCTATTATGAGTGACTGGTATGCTTGTAAGAGAGAGACAAGACTGAGGTTGTGACCATTATTGAAGTAATAATAGCTGGCTGTGGCTTATTTTTCTACAATCTCCTGGAGATAGCTATGTTTAGAAGAAATCTTCCCCAAGTTTCAGTCATTCATATAAGACTTTCACAGTTTTTGCTATCTTCAAGTATCATATGTACTTTATTCCCCTAATAATTTCTTTTGTTTTTAAAATAAAGGTATTAAGCAGAAAATAGGGGGTATATATTTTTAATATGCCAAACTATAATAACCACATATGGGAATGATGCAGATCAACTTCATAATAGTGGAGAAGGGAGGCAGAGAAAGAATGAGAGGCTTTAGCTGAACATGTTCATTTTAATTATTCTTTTAAAGTGATTTGCATGGAGAATTAGGAAAGGTCCACATCTTTTAAATCAGGGTTGTGGGTACATGGAAGACTGTTACATCTGTACATTTCTATAGGTTTGATATATTCTGTAATGCAAAAAACTAAAAGAAAACTAGTAGATGATAAGAAAAAAAAGGACAAGTTCAAAAGGGCAGAAGCACCAGGATTTCTGGAAGAAAGGGCAGAACTCAGAGTAAGAGGCACAGACCAGAAATGCCAGGGCTGGGAGCAGAGCAAACACAAGAGGGTCTGGGATTGTTGAGTCATAATCCAAAGGGCAATGGAGTGTGTAGATAATGAAAACAAGTGAGGGATGATGAAATTAGGGTTTGGGTCCTCAAGTGTCCCCATTTCTGCACCAGTGGTTCCCCTGAAGCTGTACTATATTGAGTGTGATGGTGCCATGATTGGTCATGGTGATGAAGCAGATTTATGCCATTTAATTAAATACTTCACTCCTAGCAGTCACTTAGAGTGGGGTGGTGGCAGTCAGTGACTACTGATGAAGTGGGCTTATTCACTTTATAAGTTAGTTTACCATGCCCTTGAAGAAAAATTCTTCTATGAATATTAAGGACTTATATTAATAATTTTTTTTAAAAGGCAAACAAAAAACCCAGCTGTAAATACCTGTCATTGGTTGGGGTAAATCTTAACTACTGTTAAATAACATTTAATAAAAATACTAAAAATAAATGAAGATTGATGTTCTAATGATTTTCTATAATTCCTATAATTCCTGTAGAACAATTATAATTTGCATCCTTCTAATAAGGCTCTTTTATATAAAATTTTGTCATTCTGCTATCTGGGGTAATGAAATATATCTGCTGCTATTTACTTTGAAGTAGTTAATGCAGTGTTACCCATAGGGAAAGCAGATCAATTACAAATCAACACCTGTAGTTTGAAGAACTAAGCTTATGATGTAGCAAAGGTCATGGCAAACCTGAAGCTCAGAATGAAAGACATTTAAAAGCAAATGGAGGACTTCCCTGGTGGCGCAGTGGTTAAGAATCCACCTGCCAATGCAGGGGTCACAGGTTCGAGCCCTGGTCCAGGAAGATCCCACATGCCACGGAGCAACTAAGCCCATGTGCCACAACTACTGAGCCTGCACTCTACAGCCTGTGAGCCACAACTACTGAGCCCACATGCTGCAACTACTGAAGCCCACACGGCTAGAGCTGTGGTCCTCCACAAGAGAAGCCACCGCAATGAGAAGTCCCTGCACTGCAACAAAGAGTACCCCCTGCTCGCAGCAACTAGAGAAAGCCCGCACGCAGCAAAGAAGACCCAACGCAGCCAAAAAAAAAAAGAAAAGAAAAAAGAAAGTGGATAATTCCAAGGAATCGTATGGTACTGGTTTTGTGAGGACAAATGTGAATCTTTCCATCCCATTGCAATCTGTTGTGGTTGACCCTCATGCATTATTTTAAAATTGCCTCAATTTCAGAGGTTGCTCCAGTAATACTTTTTTAAAGGCCTTTGGGTGCTCAGTGTAGTATATTGTAAAAATGGCACAATTCTTTGCAGCTCCTCCTTTTAAGAGATAGTTTCTTTCCTTACTCCTTGAATTGGGGCTGGCTTTGTGACTTGCTTTTGACCAATAGAACACAGCAGAAGTGACACTGTACATCTTTTAAATCTAGGCCTCAAGGGGACCATGCAGTTTTTGCTCTCATGATACTGGAACCCTTTAACTGCCCTACGAACAATTCCAGGGAGCCTACTGGAAAATGAGGGGTCATGTTGCCAGAAGCTCTAATAGTAGCAGCTGTCCTGGACTATTACTAAATAAACCACTGGCCTGGAATAAAGCGCTATTCCCAGACGAGGTCTTGAACCCAGAGTGAGCCTAACTAAGAACCCTCTAGCTTGTCCCAGGTCAGAACTATTTATCTGAGCTTAGTCCAGATTACTGACCCTGAAAACTAAAAGCAATGTGGTGATTATTTTAACCATTAAAGTTCTGAGGTGGTTTGTTATTGAGCAAAAACTAACTGATGCACTCAATAGCTAGATCCACATAATCTTTCTATCATATCAGTATATATCTTTATGCTGGGGGTGAGAAAAATATAGTCCAGCCCACCACTGGCTTTTGTATGGCTATGAACTAAGAATGTCTTTTATATTTTAAATGGTTGAAAAAAATTGAAGGAATAATTATTTCATGTAATGTGAAAAATATGGAATTCAAAATTTAGTGTCCATAAACAAAATTTTACTGGAACACATCCACAACATTTATTTTATATATTGCCTATGACTGCTTCCATGTTACAGTGCCAGAGTTAAGAAAATTCCACAGAGACTGTATGTCCTGCAAATCCTAAAGTGTTCACTATATAGTCCTTTACAGAAAGAGTTTACTGACTCCTGATGTAGGCACATATTTCTACTTTAAGGCAAAATGAAAATGGCAAATTTCAGATACTAAGATGATAGTAAATTCCATAACAAATTGAGTCTGAGCTTGTAGTTAAAACTCTATTATTTTCCTCGGTCCCTGGCATCTTAACACCATGGCATGTTTTGCATGATCAGCAGCCTAGCAGCCTTCATGTGTACTGGGGTTTCAGTTTCCTTTAAGTGCTGTGTCTTGCCCTGTTGGACATCTTGAACTGTTTTTTTCAGTGGCTCTGAAAGACGACTGATGATTTCTGCTGGTGCTCAATCATTTTTGGCATTTTACAGGCAGTCTTGCTTATCTTTGAGAAGGCATGTTTTTCCCTCTTGGTTGCTAGATTGTCCTCATGTTAAACATCAATTTCATTTGCCCTTCACTGGGGTTTTCAACTCATATTGCTCTCAACCTGTTTTCTCTTTTAGGCTATCTTTGGATTCTTGAAATTATTATTTAAAATTTTTTAGCTCTGCATATTTGTCATCAAGCTATAATAGGCATAGTAAAAAATAATAGATTGCTTTGAAATAATCAATATATATTTGGAACCATAAGCATAAAATTAGAGCAAAATTGAAAATAAGTGTACATTTCAAACTTTAGCTTATTGGTATCTTTTAAATAATGTGCTACCTTATTCTGTTTAAGGAAAAAAAACTTTTGGAGTCAACTAGAGACTCTTAATGTGAGGTCCTCCTATACCACAGAACTAATACGTTAAGGCAACCATCCCAGATATGCCGTCAATTTTAGTAACAATTATCCAGCCATTTTTTATGTGAATGTCATATTAAACAGATATATGAGCGGAACCTTCATTGTATTGACATAGATAAGAGTGTTGCATATTATTTATTCTACTAACAAGAGCATCTTCACTCAAGAATATTTCTTTCATTAACTTTATGTCCAGTTTTAGGAAAAATTTCAAAATTACCATACTATATACTTCATAAAAATATGTACATGATTTTTCTTTTAATGTAGCCTACCAAGATGCCTTTATAAATATATGAATTACTCCACTTTTAAGCAAAATGTGCATCAAATGAAAGTGAAAAATAAATTATTTATATTAGAATTATCTTCTTTCCCCAAAGACTCACTCATTTCATGGGAAATGAAGGGGAAAAAAAAAAAAAAAGAATTTCTTATGAAACCCAAAACAACTAAAACTAATTTTACACTTAACATGCTTGTGTTAAACAATACATACTATAACTGTATATATGAGTTTGACTTTCACAACTAGAAGTTGGGAGTTACGCCAATAAGAAGGGAAAAGGAAAACACACAAAAAATAATTCTCCAAAATACTGAACCACCATATGCTTTATCAAATCCTCAAAAACCACTTGCTCAGTATTCTGGAAGTCCTTCCACAAATGCAAAATTGAAGGAAGGCACAGATTTGAAAACCCTGCTTAGAAACAGATGAGAATACTGGCTTACTCTTTCATGTAATGTTTTCTGGCATTATTTAATGCATATGTGAAGACATTGAATTGCATCTGGAATTAAAGAGAAAGCTGGAATACAGACTTCTTATCAGGTGTTCCAATTTATTATAATAGCTGTTAACAGACACCTGCATTTTACACAGACTGAAGATTTTGGCTAGTCTTCAGAAGTTTTTGTACAGAGAAAACTGTCGTGGTTTACTAAGACCAAATTTATTTGGCATTAATTACATTGCATGAGAGTGGGAAGACATACCAGCTATGGCTAGAAAGGGGAATACCAACTTTTGTGGTGGTCTGATAAAAAAAGAACTTTTCAGAGAATATCATAAATTGATTGTGGAAGAAAGTGTTTTTGTTCAATAAAACACCCTTCTTTCTCTCCTTATAATCCTCAGAAAGTCAGTTAGAATTGGAAAATGAGTATCTGTGAGCCCTGGCTGGAAAGGGATGATAAAATGGATAAAATAAAAAATTAGCGGAACTGCTCTTGTGGGTAATAATGAAGATCTGAAACGGGAGAAATGTAAAGAAGCATTAAAAAGAATTATGTTCAATTTTACGTTGTTTGAATGTTCTACCATCATCAGATTTTCAGCAAAATCTGCTACAAACCCAAATGCATTTTCATATGTATGTTAATTTGTGTGTGTGTGTGTAAATCACAAAAATGAGGACTATGTTTCTTGATTTAGGCAATACAGTGAGCTCAAGAAGGGGAGATGGCCCATATACCAAACCAATGAAGCCTAAATGCAGAAAAGAAATATCTAAGAAAAAATGTAAGATAATTTTCCTCTCACAGTATCTCTATCCTCTAGGATATCTTGGGCGGTATTCAGAGACTTTCACTGAACTTAGGATAGGGTTCAAAGAAATTGTATTTGGATTTTAATGGACAGCATTCTTCAGCTGTTATTTAAAATACTTGTAGAATGAAAAAGACACCTCACTAAAAGCAATAAGGAGCAATGAGAAAATTCTCTATCAGTCTTCTTCTCACTCTGTCTCAAGGTCTCTCCCTCTCATCACCACTCTCTCTCATTCTCTCTGTATCTCTTTCTCTCCCTCCTGCTTTCTCTCCCCCCTCTTTCTCAAAATCCTCTAAAAAACCATGTAATAGTACCTCACATTAAACACGAGCCCACACCCCTTTTACCAGTTTCTACAACAAGAACTTGGCAATCAGCAACCGGGAAGAGGGCTCTCACCAGCACCCAAACACACTGGCACCTCGATCTCAGACTTCCAGCCTTCAGAACCAAACGTCTTGGAGATTGGTTCAAGATGGCAGAGTTGAAAGACGTGCGCTCACTCCCTCTTGCGAGAGCACTGAAATCACAACTAACTGCTGAACAATCTTCGACAGGAAGACACTGGAACTCACCAAAAAAGACACCCCACAACCAAAGGCAAAGGAGAAGCTGCAATGAGACAGTAGGAGGGGCGCAATCACAATAAAATCAAATCCCGTAACCGCTGGGTGTGTGACTTACAAGCTGGAGAACGATTACACCACAGAAGTCCACCGACTGGAGTGAAGGTTCTGAACCTCATGTCAGGCTTCCCAACCTGGGGATCAGGCATCGGGAGGAGGAATTCCCAGAGAATCAGACTTTGAAGGCTAGTGGGATTTGATTGCAGGACTTCGAGAAGACTGGGGGAAACAGAGACTCCACTCTTGGAGGGCACACACAAAGTAGTATGTACATCAGGACAGGGGGAAGGAACAGTGACCACATAAGAGACAGAACCAGACCTACATGCTAATGTTGGAGGGTCTTCTGCAGAGGTTGGGGGGGGCAGCTGTGACTCACTGTGGGGACAAGGACACTGGCAGAAGTTCTGGGAAGCACTCCTTGGCAAGAGCCCTCCTGTAGTCTGCCATTAGTCCCACCAAAAAGCCTGTAGCCTCCACTGCTGGGTCACCTCAGGCCAAACAGGGAAGGAACTCATGCCCACCCATCAGCAGGCCAATGGAGTAAAGTTTTACTAAGCTCTGCCCATCAAAGCAACTGCCAACTCTACCCACCACCAGTCCCTCCCATCAGGAAGCTTGCACAAGCCTCTTAGATAGCCTCAACCACTAGAGGGCAGATAGCAGAAGCAAGAAGAACTACAGTCCTGCAGCCTGTGGAACGAAAACCACATTCACAGAAAGACAGACAACATGAAAAGGCAGAGGACTATGTACCAGATGAAAGAACAAGATAAAACCCCAGAAAAACAACTAAATGAAGTGGAGGTAGACAACCTTTCAGAAAAAGAATTCGGAATAATGATAGTGAAGATGATCCAGGGCCTTGGAGAAAGAATGGAGGCAAAGATTGAGAAGCTGCGAGAAATGCTTAACGAAGACCTAGAAGAATTAAAGAACAAACAAACAGAGATGAACAATACAATAACTGAAATGAAAAATACACTAGAAGGAATCAATAGCAGAATAACTGAGGCAGAAGAATGGATAAGTGACTTGGGAGACAGAATAGTGGAATTCACTGCTGTGGAACAGAATAAAGAAAAAAGAATGAAAAGAAATGAAGACAGCTTAAGAGACCTTTGGGACAACATTAAATGCAACAACATTTGCATTATAGGGGTCCCAGAAGGAGAAGAGAGAGAGAAAGGACCTGAGAAAATATTTGAAGAGATTATAGTCGAAAACTTCCCTAACATGGGAAAGGAAATAGCCACCCAAGGCCACGAAGGGCAGAGAGTCCCAGGCAGGATAAACCCAAGGAGAAACATGCTGCATCATATAGTAATCAAATTGACAAAAATTAAAGACAAAGAAAACTTGTTAAAAGCAACAAGGGATAAAAGACAAATAATATACAAGGGAACTTCCATAAGGATAACAGCTGATTTCTCAGCAGAAACTCTACAAGCCAGAAGGGAGTGGCATGATATATTTAAGGTGATGAAAGGGAAGAACCTACAACCCAAATTACTCTACCCAGCAAGGATCTCATTCAGATTTGACAGAGAAATCAAAAGCTTTACAGACAAGCAAAAGCTAAGAGAATTCCGCACCACCAAACCAGCTCTACAACAAATGCTAAAGGAACTTTTCTAAGTGGGAAACACAAGAGAAGAAAAGGACCTACAAAAACAAACCCCAAAACAATAAGAAAATGGTAATAGGAACATACATATCAATAATTACCTTAAATGGGAGTGGATTAAATGCTCCAAACAAAAGACACAGGCTCGCTGAAAGGATACAAAAATAAGATCCATATATATGCTGTCTACAAGAGACCCACTTCAGACCTAGGGACACATACAGACTGAAAGTGAGGGGATGGAAAAAGATATTCCATGCAAATGGAAATCAAAAGAAAGCTGGAGTAGCAATGCTCATATCAGATAAAATAGACTTTAAAGAATGTTATAAGAGACAAGGAAGGACACTACATAATGATCAAGGGATCAATCCAAGAAGAAGATATAACAATTATAAATGTATCCAACATAGGAGCACCTCAATACATAAGGTAAATGCTAACAGCTATAAAAGGGGAAATTGACAGTAACACAATAATAGTGGGGGACTTTATCACCTTATTAACACCAATGGACAGGTCATCCAGGCAGAAAATTAAGAAGGAAACAAAAGCTTTAAATGACACAATAGACCAGATAGAGTTAACTGATATTTATAGGACATTCCATCAAAAAAATAGCAGATTACATTTTCTTCTCAAGTGCACACAGAACATTCTCCAAGATAGGTCAAATCTTGGGTCACAAATCAAACCTTGGTAAATTTAGGAAAATTGAAATCATATCAAGCATCTTTTCTGACTGCAGTGCTATGAGATTAGAAATAAATCACAGGGAAGAAAACACAAGCACATGGAGGCTAAACAATACATTACTAAATAACCAAGAGATCACTGAAGAAATCAAAGAGGAAATCAAAAAATACCTAGAGACAAATGACAATGAAAACATGACAATCCAAAACCTATGGGATGCAGCAAAAGCAGTTTTAAGAGGGAAGTTTATAGCAATACAGTCCTAC
This sequence comes from Neophocaena asiaeorientalis asiaeorientalis, assembly GCF_003031525.2. Lineage (NCBI taxonomy): Eukaryota > Metazoa > Chordata > Mammalia > Artiodactyla > Phocoenidae > Neophocaena > Neophocaena asiaeorientalis. Next base: position 524,547 of record NW_020172694.1, read on the forward strand.
CTCAAGAAACAAGAAAAATCTCAAATAAACAATCTAACCTTACACCTAAAGGAACCAGAGAAAGAAGAACAAACAAAACCCAAAGTTAGTAGAAAAAAAGAAATCATAAAGATCAGAGCAGAAATAAATGAAATAGAAACAAAGAAAACAATAGCAAAGATCAATACAACTAAAAGCTGGTTCTTTGAGAAGATAAATAAAATTGATAAACCATTAGCCAGACTCATCAACGAAAAGAGGGAGAGGACTCAAATCAATAAAATTAGAAATGAAAAAGGAGAAGTTACAACAGGCACTGCAGAAATACAAAGCATCCTAAGAGACTACTACAAGCAACTCTATGCTAATAAAGTGGACAACCTGGAAGAAATGGACAAATTCTTAGAAAGGTATAACCTTCCAAGACTGAACCAGGAAGAAATAGAAAATATGAACAGACAAATAACAAGTAATTAAATTGTAACTGTGATTACAAATCTTCCAACAAACAAAAGTCCAGGACCAGATGGCCTCACAGGTGAATTCTATCAAACATTTAGAGAAGAGCTAACACCCATCCTTCTCAAACTCTTCCAGAAAATTTCAGAGGAAGGAACACTCCCAAACTCATTCTATGAGGCTACCATCAACCTGATACCAAAAGCAGACAAAGATAGTACAAAAAAAGAAAATTACAAACTAATATCACTGATGAATATAGATGCAAAAATTCTCAACAGAATACTAGCAAACAGAATCCAACAATACATTAAAAGGATCTTACACCATGATCAAGTGGGATTTATCCCAAGGATGCAAGGATTCTTCAATATATGCAAATCAATCAATGTGATACACCATAATAACAAATTGAAGAATAAAAACCATATGATCATCCCAATAGATGTAGAAAAAGCTTTTGACAAAATTCAACACCCATTTATGATAAAAACTCTGCAGAAAGTGAGCATAGAGGGAACATACCTCAACATAATACGGGCCATATATGACAAACTCATAGCAAGCATCATTCTCAATGGTGAAAAACTGAAAGCATTTCCTCTAAGATCAGGAATAAGACAAGGATGTCCACTCTCGCCTCTATTATTCAACATAGTTTTGGAAGTCTTAGCCCTGGCAATCAGAGAAGAAAAAGAAATAAAAGGAATGCAAATTGGAAAAGAAAAAGTGAAACTGTCACTGTTTGCAGATGACATGATACTATACATAGAGAATCCTAAAGATGCCACCAGAAAACTACAGAACAAATGCTGAAAGAGGGTGTGGAGAAAAGGGAACCCTCTTGCACTGTTGGTGCGAATGTAAATTGATACAGCCACTACAGAGAACAGTATGGAGGTTCCTTAAAAAACTAAAAATAGAATTACCATATGACCCAGCAATCCCACTACTGGGCATATACCAAGAGAAAACCGTAATTCAAAAAGACACATGCGATATTCATTGCAGTACTATTTACAATAACCAGGTCGTGGAAGCAACCTAAATGCCCATTGATATATGAATGGATGAAGAAGATGTGGTACATATATACAAGGGAATATTACTCAGCCATGAAAAGGAACAAAATTGGGTTATTTGTTGAGATGTGGTTGGACCTAGAGACTGTCATACAGAGTGAAGTAAGTCAGAAAGAGAAAAACAAATATTGTATATTTATGCATATATGTGGAATCTAGATAAATGGTACAGATGATCCGGTTTGTAAGGCAGAAATAGAGACACAGATATAGAGAACAAACATATGGACACCAAGAGGGGAAAGCAGAGGCAGGGGTGGAGGTGGGATGAACTGGGAGATTGGGATTGCCATATATACAGTAATATGTATAAAATAGATAACTAATAAGAACCTGCTATATAAAAAATAAATAAAATTCAAAACAAACAAACAAAAAAATAAACCCACACACACAAAAAGAAAATTATATCTTCTTCTCTTCAAATCTTCTACAGTTACCATCTTATTTACATGTTCTTGTTCAGAGAAGTACTTTCTAAAGGGTTGTGTAGGCCCATGGTCTCACCTCCTATTCACTCATCACTCTTAAACCACTCTAGCTCCTGTCTTACTCACTCCACTGAAACAGCTATAATTAATGTCACTAACAGTCTTCATGTGGTCAAACCCAACAGACACCCTTCTCTTTATCACATGCAGTTTTTCAGTGCCATATGGCACAGTTAGCAACTTCCACCTGGTGTTGATCTGTACTTCCTAGTTAGGTGATCCCTATAGTATCAAGGCTTTAACACTAAAAGCTCCAAAATCCTTTCTCTACGTTTCATCCCTGAGCACTTGGATGATTCACAGCCTCTGAGGCTTGTCCAGAAGAAAACACTTTTCTCTCTGGCTCCACACCCAGCCTCTTCTTCCATCAGTCTTCCCCATTTCAAAGTATGTAAAAATAGCAACCAAACCTAGAAAGGATTGCTTTACCTGCCAACTCTTTCTTTTGAAGAATGTCAGACCTACAGACTTGTTCCAAGAATAATATGGCTAACACAGACTTGTTAATACATACTTGCAACATTTGTTTTCTGTTTATATTCCTTTTTATTTTGACTCAACCATTTGAAAATAAGTTGCAATCATCACATTTCACCTGTAAATACTTTGAACAGGAATAAGAATATTTGCCCACAACAATACAAGGAATTTGCCATTGATATAATAATATTAACTAATGTAAAGTTCATGTCAAAATTTCCTTAAATGATCCCAAGCTGTCCTCTGTAGCTCTTTTCTTGTTTTAAAAATGGAGGTGTACTTTTAATCTATACCATAACAATATCCCAATATAAGTAGACAATCTAATGCTTTTAGTAGAGCCGTGCAACCATCACCACATTCTAGTTTTAGAACATTTCCATCACCCTAAAGAATTCCCTCATATGCGTTTGTATTCAATCCTTATTCCTAACCCCAACCTCAGACAACCAGTAATCTGATTTTAGTCTTTATACATTTACCCTTTCTTGAAAATTTATTTAAGTGAAATCATAAAATATATAATCTTTGTGTCTGCCTTCTTTCACTTAACATCATGCTTTTGAGGTACATCCATGTTGGTACATGAACCATTAATTCATTCATTTTTATTGCTGGATAATGTTTCATCACATAAATATACCGTCTCACTTGGAATCCAGTTTCTCCAATCTTCATGAGTCCTTGTTGCTTGAATGTAGCAATTCTAGTGGGTGTGTAGTGGTATCTTATTATGATTTCATTTCCATTTCACTAATGACTAATTATATTGGGCATCTTTTCATGTGACTATCAGCCATTTGTATATATCCTTTGGTGAAATGTACATTCACATATTGAGCCCATTTTTAAACTGATTTCTAAATTTTCGTATTATTTAATTGTAAAAATTCTTCATATATTTCGTATACAATTCCTTTATCAGATATGTGATTTTCAAATATTTTTTCTCAGCCTGTGGCTTGTCTTTATTTTCTTAATTTTGATGATGTCCATATTTTCTATTTCTTTTTCCTTATAGATCATGTTTTTGGTGTCCTATCTAAGAAATCCTTGCTTAACACAAGTCACAAATTTTTCTCCTAAATTTTCTTCTAGTTGTTTATAGTTTTAGCTATTATGTATAGGAGCTTACATATAAGCTCTGTGCTTTACCTATTCATCTCTCTTCTTCCCCTTCAACCCCTGGCAGCCAATGATCCTTATGGTCTCCATACTTTTGGATTTTCCAGAATGTCATAAAGTTGGAATCATGCAGTATGTAACCTTTTTAGATTGGCTTCTTTCACTTAGTAATATTCATTTAAGGTTTCTCCATGTCTTTTCAAGGCTTGATGGCACATTTTTTTCCAGCAATGAATAATATTCCAGTGTCTGGATGTACCACAGAGTGTTTATATATTCACCTACTGAAGGACATATTGGTTGTTTGCAAGTTTTGAGTAAAGCTGCTATAAACATTCACGTGCAGGTTTTTACGTGGATGTAAATTTTCAGCTCCTTTGGATAAATACCAAGGAGCACGATTGCTAGATTGTATGGTAAGTGTACATTTAGTTTTGTAAGAAGCAGTCAAATTGTCTTCCAAAGTGGCCGTACCACTTTGCATTTCCACCAGCAATGAATGAGAGTTACTTTTGATTTGCATCTTTGCCAGCATTTGACATCATTATTAATTTTATTTCTTACCTTGGATTCTTAGGGATAGCCTCTGTATCTATATATCTTCACAGGTAGCCCATGTTTAGTCAGAGGTTGTGCTCAAACACTTGGAACCAGTTAGTCTTCTGCTTTCGGCCAGTGAAGATGTATGTGGGTCGGGAGCATAATTTTCTGGACCCTCTCATGTCTTTCCTCTGCAAATGAGCAGATTTCCAGTCATTCAGGATGGTGTAAATAGTTTGGGCCTTTTCGGGTCTCTTCGGCATATGCACAAAGCCTTTCAGTCAGCCAGGGCTGTGTGGACAGCCTATTTAAGTCCCGCTATGGCTCTTTCACTGTCAGGATGTCTGTGTTAATTTATGTCTAAGCACTGGTCTCCTACGGACTCCAACCAAGTCTTAAACCTCTGGCTTGCAGAACTATATGCTGTTCCCATTTGTCTACTGCCAAGTTTTCTCCTCTTACTGACAAAACCCCTTGATTTTTCTCCCTTTGGTCCAAATGAAATCAGCCCTTCCAGCAGCAAAGCTGATGATTTTTCATCAGCCCCACCCTGGTAGAACTACAGTACCATCTGGGCTGGAGGGGAGGATGGCAGCAGCCCCAGGCAAGAGAGCCACAGACTCCACTGTTCTTTCCCAAAGTTTAGAAAATTTTCATGAATAAATATTTCTCAGTTAATTGTTTTCAGTTGATTTCAGGGTCCTGAAATGGTTGTTTTGATAACTGAATCAAGTTTTATAGGCTTTTTATGGGAAAAAAACATTGCCAACTTCTTGCCATTGCTGGAAATCCTATTCCTTTTGTTTTTTGATCTAGTATTCAAGTAAGGATGCCTCTGATGGTCATAGGTCTTTGATCTATGAGAGTAATCTCACCATGCCATCATTTTTATCCTTTGTGACAATGATGTTTTGAATACAGGCAAGTTTTGATTCCTGCCTTTTCCTTTCATTTATTCATCAAATACCTTTCATTTTCACTCCATCAATATTCTTTTTGGTTATTTTTTTCCCGAAAATGGGTCCCGAATCCTTCTACTTCTGTTCATTCTTATTGCTACCGTTTTAATCCAAGTCACTGTTATTTGTTTTCTGGATCATGGTGATAATATAATATAATATAATATGTCTCCCTGCTTCCATTTATTCTCTCCCAGAATCTATTCTCCAAACAACAATGACTTTTTAAAAATGGTGCAATATTTTCTGTATTTAGACAGAATTTTCGAAAAAAGGACACTGAAAATTTTTTTTATCATCCTAATCATTTTTAAGTGCACAGTTCAGTACTGTTAAGTATATTTACATTGTGAAAGAGATCTCCAAAGTGACTTTCAAATCATAAAGCATATCATAGTCCTGTGCTTAATATCATTTTACTTTTATTTAAAACTTTTTTTTTTTTTTGAGGTTGTACTGCTTTTACTTTTTGTGCTCTTAGAATAAAATCCAGACGTATGCTTGTGGCCTATAAGGCCAGAGTCTTAGTCCGTTTGGGCTGGTGTAACAAAATACCACAGCCTGGGTAACTTATAAACAACATAAATTTATTTCTCACTGTTCTGGAGATTGGCAGCCTAAGATCAGGCTGCCAGCATGGTCAGGTGAGGGTCCTCTTCTGGGTCACAGACTTTTCTATGTATCCTTACATGGCAGAATAGGCAAGGGAGCTCTCTCTTGAGTCTCTTTCATAAGGGCCCTAATCCCAAAGCCCTCATGATGTGATCACTTCCCAAAGGCCCCACCTCTTAAGACTGTCACCTTGGGGGTTGTTAGGTTTCCACATGTGAAGTTTGGATGGGACACAATCAGACCATAGCAGCCAGGTATTAATTATCTGGCTGAAGCCTATCTATTCCATTTCCTCTTATCACTACTCTCTTAGTATATGCATTCAAACCAGTCTCCCTTCAGCTTTGTAAATTTGCCAAGCTTCTCCCCACCTCAGAGCCTTTGCACTTGCTGTTTCCTCTACCTGAAATATTTTTCACCTCTTCACCACATGCCTGGCACCTTTTCATTCTTCGTGAATCAGCTTCAGTGTCACCTCCTCAGAAAGGATTTCTCTCACAATCTCGTCTAATTTAGTGTTGTCTATTCCTCAGCCAATTACCTTCTGATGTATCACCCAGGTCATGATACTTATTATAATTGGTAATTATAGTGTCTATGTGACTACTTATTTATTTTTTCTTCCTCTAATTGATGCTCTCCAGGAAGAAAAAAACCTGTCCTTATTCACCACTACATCTCAAATTCTTTGAATAGTGCCTGGCATATAGTGGAGTCCTTATCCCACTCTTCCATTAAGAAATTAAATGAAAGAGAAAAAAGATTATTCTTCTCAAATTGCATTGTTCAGAAATATTAGATAAGGAGACCAGCAAATACTTATGCTAAAATTAACAACTGAAGTAAGCACACTAATTTCTCAGTGTTTTTTTCCTTGTGTTTTCCAACAGCATGTATTTTTGTTAATAAAGTAGTTTCAGATGTTCTTTTTGTACAAGTAAGGTATTAAACCAGAATGGTTTAATAAAAAGAATTTCAAATTAAAACAGAAGCATGTCTCTTATTCAAACAAGTGGTATAATAAAGTTCAAATTATCCATTTAAAAATGGAAATAATATAGACATTGTAACCTAAGAACGTTGTTTTAAACTCTAGAGACTTAGAAAGTGAATGCCATTTCTAAAAAGAAACTATATTTATTTCACATATTATGTATGAAAAAGGACTATTTAACATTATTTATTATCTGGAAAACCAAAGCATAATAGCTATATCTCTCCAAATCTGTATTCATGGTGATTCTGTCATTTTCTTCTAAAGAAAGTTTAGGCATTTTAATCAGTTTATCTCTTGTCTCTTGAAAAACTTTCCACCTAGACATTTTTAAAATCTTGGTTTCCAAGGAGAAAAAATATGAAACTGCAACTTAGTGACTACTAATACATTTAATCTATAAATCAGTAGGGACAGAAAAATAATACATATTATTTCTAGAGCTTAAAACTTCCATAGATAAAAATTTCATTTTCTGGTACTGACAACCATGCTAGTGAGTCCTCATCATGTCACTTGCTCTTTATGACTAAAGTAAGTATTAAAGTCCACATACTTGATAGATCTGCAGTGGTCCTCTTTCCACTCAGCTTTTGAAATGAAATAAGGGTTCAAAAAATGATGCACTACAAGTCTTTTGTTCAGATGCATACAGTATATCTTTTGATATGTACAGCATATTCATTTCTCCCTAACGTTTTTTCGATCTTGGTACTTGGGGGTGAAGAGAAGCAAAGAGTGGAAGCTGAAGTGCTGACATATTTACAGAAGGATTCAGAAAGTATAAAGTTTATTGGGCACCATTTTCAAGAATAGCATTTAATGTGAGCAGACTTTTTTTGCGTTGTCACAACTAGGATAGGACTGATTAGGGTCTGAAAACTTTCAGGTGCTTTTCGCTAAGAGACATAATTAAAGTCCAAGAGGCTTAGACTTGGGGACTTAACTTCAAGCAGTCCCTCTTCTGAAGCTTGAACTTGGATCCCATCCAGGTTTTTCCCTGTCTCATTTTAAATCATTATATATTACAGTAGCAGCCATGAAAATTAACATATTCCTACATGTTCAGGGCATTCAAGAAAGCCTATGAAGATGAAATAAAAGGGCATGGACTTTTCTTTTTCTTGTGTTTATTTTTGTTAAAACTTCTAGTGCATTGTGCAAGAGAGGAAAAAGCTGAATTTATTTCTAACCAACAACGTCTTTGTATTCATAATGCAGTGAAATAGAAACCTGGTGCTAATTTCAAGAGAGAGAAGGAGACTTGTTAGGGCAATGGTGGATGTATTACCAGCACTCCTTCTGTTATAGAAGACAGAAACTCAACAAACTTAAGCATGAAATACAACTTACTGGTGAATTTAATTTGGTAGTTGAGAAATTGGCTAACTTTGGACGAGCTTAGATCCAGGGACCCAAACAAAAGTTATCTTTCTCTCCCTTCATCTCCTTATTCAGCTTTTCTTGGCCACTGGTCTCTTTCTTTCATACTGCAGACAAGTACTCTGATATGGTGGGGAAACCAGCTACCTGGAGACATCTAGTTATATTCTACTTATTCCATGATCCATGTTCTCATCAAGTCATTCAGTCCAAAACTCTCTATTGCATACTTATTATGTGCCAGATTTCTCATGAAGATTACTTTCTACTGAGTAGAGACAGAAAATAAATAGAAAAAACAGATAGAGATGGCCACGTGCCCAAATCCCCTGTGTCCTTTTTCTGGAAACATAACTTCAGCTACCACCAGATGGTCTTTGAGAACCCTTCCTATCAGAAGTAGTATTTGTCTTTTATTATATCTGTGTTACAAACCCCAAACCATTGATGTCTTTCAGTATAAAGGGGGACCATGTGCCAAAATTATGGACAGCCTCTAGAAGCTGAAAAAGGCAAAGAACAGATTCTCCCCTGGAGCTTCCAGAAGGAATGCAGCCATTTTTGCACCTTGACTTAGCTTAGTAAAGTCCATTGAAGACTTCGCTCATCTACAGAACTGTAGAGTAATAAATGTTGTTTTGTTTTAAGCCAATAAGTTGGCAGTAATTTGTTACAGCAACAATAGGAAACTCATATACCGTCTATTTGCTACCATTGCTGGAAACGTGTATCTCCATTAATTCATGCCTTCTCTTTCCTTCTTACGTCTTCCTTCCACCTTTTAATTCTCTCTCTCTCATGGAAATGTTTCCTCACCATGGTGAGTTAGCCACTATAATCTACCCCACCCTTTCCTACAGTGAATTTGCGTGATCATAAGGGAAAGTAATTCTTACCAATCCTAGGCATGTCATTTAGAGATTGGTGCTGAACATTAGTTCTTCTGAAAAGGTTTATTTACTTTTCCTGCTTCCAGTTTTACACTTCTCTTGTGTGAGAGCCTTCTGTTTTCTTATGGCTTAAAAAAAAAAGTCTGTTCTTGATTTTGTCTAAAATCATTCATTCAGGAAACAATTGCTGAGCACCCACTATGTGCAGGGCATAATGTTATGTACTGCTACACATAGATGTATAAGAAATAGTGTCTAGATTGTAGAACTGATAGAAAAGCCATCTTTCTGTAACATATCAATCTAATTAACAGGTTCTAATAAGCAATATCTAGGCCTTGGTATTTCTGTTTTGAAGGCACTGTTAGACATAGTTGTTATTTAATATGTATTAAATAAAAGTAATATGACAGTGATTTTCCTGTTGCTCCAATTTGGTAAGGACTGTCTACACAAATTAAATTTTGATTTTGTTGCATCTTTTAAAGAAACAAATATATTGCCTTGTAGGCTTCCCTACATAGAGAGAAAAATCAATACAAATAAATGATTTCATTCTTTTGCTGGCATCACAGTTGCCCTGAAACTGCTGCATATTATAAAAATCTCATGTGTACTGCTTTTAAATCCTAGTAAAGCAAGTATTACATTATTGTTTTGTTATAAATTCCAGAATTCTGTGTTTTTTTTCATGCTGCACATAATGAAAGACAAACCTATCTCTGAGTAATCAAGCAAACGGAACATTTTGAAGGAGCATGTACTGTCCTTTTATTCATATTCCCCCAGTTCCCTGAAAGCAAGCATTATTTGAAGCTTATTTTAAATCAGCCTTACTATAAAACATTTGGCTCCCGCCTGTGTTTCAAAGCAGTTCTTTGAACAGCTTGAAATCATTAGGGAGGGAGGGGTGGCAAAAAGTGGAGCTTCAAAGACCTTGTCCAACTGAAACAATACACCACACTCAGAGCTAACAAATCAACAGGGAAGATGCTGCAAGCAAGGTCAAAGCTTACAATAAGGTCATTTACTTTTTCAAGGTTGTGGAAACCCATTTGCTGGCCTACAACAATGCTTCAACCAGGCATAACTGGGAGGAAAAAAAATTTGAAACATCATCTGTCCTGAAGATATCACTTATGGTTCAGTTAAATAAGAAAATGTCTAGGAAAAAATGGAGTGATTTGATTATCTGATGAATGTTGAGTCTTACCTGCAGTCAACTCCGTTCAGGCTCTGAACTTTAAAGTCTTGAATGGGGCTGATTGCAGTCCTGGTACAAAACATCCTTTTTTTATTACTTAATTAACAACAAAAATATATATTTTCCAAAATAGGCATTTCCTAAGTGCAATAAGAAAATTACTCTACTTGACCAGTGTCCATTTTTGAGAGGGTATTGTCTCCTTTAATACTCTGGACTTTGGCAAGGGATGAAACAGTGATTACGTGTATGGGCTCTAATATCTGACTGCTTGTGTTTACATACCAAATTTACCACAAACAGTGCAATTTTGGCCAATTAATCTGGGAGTGTTTCCTTTTCCTCGTCTGTAAAGTGGAGCTAGCAGTAACCACTATCTATCTAACCACCCCTTAGTTGTTGTGAGGATTAAATGAGGTAGTTAATACTTGTAAAATGATTGGAAAAGTACTCGTTATATTATAGATGCTCAATAAATGTTAGCCATTTTTACTAGTCAGTGTTCTCCACAGAAACAGAACCAATGGGATGTGTATATATGTTGAGAGATTTATTTTAAAGAATTGGCTCACACAGTTGGCAAGACTTGGTAAGTCCAAAGTCTGCAGTGAAGGCCAACAGGCTGGAGACCCAGGGAAGAGTTGTAGTTCAGGTCCAAAAGCAGTCCGCTGGCAGAATTCCTTCTTGCTTAGGGGAAGTCAGTCTTTGCTCTCCTAAGTCCTTAAAATGTTTTTATGAGGTCTTTTCTGCTACACACAGATTAGAGGGTGTTATGGACTGAATGTTTGTGTCCCCCCGCAAAATTCACATGTTGGAATCCTAATCCCTTCTGTGATGGTATTAAGACGTAAGGCCTTTCAGAAGTGATTAGGTCATGGAATGGAGCCCTCACGTATGGGATTGGTGACCTTTGAAGAGGAGAAGTGAGTTTGTTTCCTTGCTCTCTGCTCTCTGCCGTGTGAGAAGTTGGCGTCTATAATCTGTAAGAGGGTCTTTACTAGAAACCCATCATACTGACACCCTGATCTTGGGCTTCTAACTTCCAGAACTGTGAGAAATAATTTTCTGTGTTTATAAGCTGCCTAGTCTAACGTATTCTGTTACAGCATCCTGAACTAAGACAGAGGATAATTTGCTCACAATGAACTTAACATTAACATTTAAATGTTAATCTCATCTTAAAAACACTTTCACAGAAACATTCAGAAAAATGTTTGACCAAATATCTGGACATTGTTGACGTATAATATTAACGATCGCACCACTGTTATCAATACATAAACTCAATCTCAATAGACAATCTCAATCTGAACAATATAATGGGGAGTAAGTAAGACTTGTCAGAGAGGACCTAGACCTATGCCTGTGTTCCACCTGTGCTGGCCTCAGCCCTCAGTCATGGGAGTCTGAGCAGGAGAAAGGTCAGTTTGAATGGAATGAATTTCATAACTTTCTATACTACCTGAGGGTAAAATAGACAGATGATTGTTAAGTATAATATACCAGATAATAATAAAGGCTCACCCCTGTCAAATCAAACTTCCATGGCATTTTTCCATACTCCCTACTAGATCAAAATTTCTTGCCATTTTCCTCATAAATGGTAAGACAAGTGGGTATAATTATTTCTGAAAAGGTATTTTGGAGATGTGGATGCTTTTCTGAAAGAAGTGGAGATGGCCCTTAAATTGCTTCTTTAGATCTCTCTAGCATATCAATCTGCAGTTTTCTATTATAATTGTTATCTCTTATTAGGTAATATTATTTCATCTACCTGTCAATGTTTTCCATTATCCAAGTTTTTGTTTAGAGTGTTTATTTCAACAATGTTTTCCCCCAGAGAATTAATTCATTCCCATGGCTTCCTTGCTAGGCAGCATACTTGACAACCCCTTGGATCCTGGCAAACCCTGGGGTAGGGGGACACTGAGCCACCCAGTTCCTCAGAAGAGCTCGCATTTTGGAGTACCTTCCTTAAAATGTGTAAGTTTCCCTCTCTCCAGTGACTGGACCAGCTGGGGGCAACAATGCCTTCTGGGGCAGTGTACCCATGTGGTCTCTGGTCCCTGTTTCTCCGTTTTTGGGTGCTCTCTGACCCTGTACCCTTCATGGTGATCAGATGCCCTCTAGGAGCTTCAGGAACTGAGCTTGTGGGGATTATCCAGTACTCTGTAGTTTGCCCCTGGTTCAAGAAGAGTGGCCTAGAGAGCAGATTGCTCCTGTTTGCCTGAAAGATATATTTCTTTCCAGGGTAGTGTGAGATTGGGTTGTCAGAATGGGGATGACATGATGATTTTTGGTGACTTAAATTTTTTATATGGAGCTTTCTACCTCCCAAATAACCAGAAAAGGCCCTGCATATAATGCCTTGCAAAATGGTCATGAAAGCATAAAACTGGATCTTTGGTCATGAAAGCATAAAACTGGATCTTTTAAAAGTATCCCTACAGAAATGGGCATTTTTATTCATTTTTGGTGGGAACATGCGTTGATGTAGGTTTGGGGGGAAGGTAAAATGGCAGTATCTGCCAACATTTTAAATTCATATCATTTGGCCTAGAAATACAACTTCTAAGAATTTATCTTACAGACACGTAAGTGTACAAAGATTTATGTCTGTGAATGATTATTATAATATTAATTATGATAGCATGAAATTGGAAACCATCAATTGAAAAAGTTACGTAAATATATACATATATATTATGGAATATTAGGCATTCATTGGGAACAATGAGGAAGGTTATACATCCTGACACAGTAACCATTTCAATTCACAGTTTTAAACAAATAAGAAAAAACAAGTTGCTAAGCCTCTGGGAACATACTGTGCAAAATGATTAAGAGGTTACTTCCAGCAAGTGTAATTAGAACTGGACAGTAGTGGGTAATTTTACCAAAAGTTTCTATCCTTTCATTCTTCTAATAAACAAAAGCAATAAAAAAATGTAGCATACAAATAGATTGATCAAACATTGGCATGTTTCTCAGTTCTGATTCAGATCTTATGCTCTGTAGTGAATTGGGTCAGTCCAAGGGATATGAAACTGGATTTAAATCCTGGTTTTTCTCATTTACCAATTGTGTGGTCTTGGGCAATTTATGTTAAATTCTCCTCATCTGTAAAATGAGAGCAGTAACACCCACATCACAGAATTTCTGTGAATATTACATGAAGTAAACCAGTAATGTTCTTGTTTCAGACCCAGGCCCTTAGTAGGAAAATTCAATATTTTTTAGCTATTACTCGTGGCTTCTTATGCCCTGATGGCCATCCTAATATATATGTCACCAGAACTTCTGAATCCAGACTGTAGCAGATGTATATGCTCACTTATATATCTCATTATCACCTCAGATAAAACACATTCAAGACAAAATATCATCTTTTCTCTTGAAAAAACTTCCCTCTCAACTTTCCTGCCTGTAAAAACTGCCATTCTTCTAATAAGGCAGATTTAAAACTATGGATTATTTTTGAATCAAACTTTTTTTCAAGTTGTGGAAGTCATAGGTAATATTGATTGAATGTGAATGTCTTTTCATTCCAATTTAACTATAACTTATCAAATGTTTGCTGTGTTTTTATGTACAATACTAGAGTCTTAGGATATGAATATGATGGAAACACAATGCATTCAAATAGGCAGGTCAATGTTAAGGAGTACAGACAGTTAAATTATAGTACAGTGTAATCAATGCCTTAATAAAAAAAAATAAAAGAATATATGGTTACAGAGGCAGCAAGTCAATAACTTCCCTTTCAAGGGATTGGAGTGTTTCTGAAGTTAAAGAGAGAGAAAAATCCAGGGATGTGGTCAGTTCTGGCAAATGTGTGGCATCTTAAGAGATATGAGAACTAAAAATTTATATTATTAAAATAGTGAAAATGGAAAGCAACATTTTCACTTAGATGATTGAATAAGTGGCAAAAAGTAGGAGAGCAGATATAGAAATTTCTTTCCAAGAAGTATAACATCATGAATCTGGAAGGATTGGGATGGGTTTTGGAATCAAAAAGACCTATTTTCTGTGAGACCCTGTTTAAAATCATTAATTTCTCCAAGACTCAGTTTCTTCATGTGAGTCATTAGCAGAATTTATCTGGTTGTTGTAACAATTAGATATGACAGATGGAGTGTCTAGCCCTGATGGTGGCGCGTAGGTGCCTCTCAATAAAAATAAAACATTCTCTTATCTTCCTTATTCAAGAATTGGGCAATAAATAAAAAGAAATGGGACAACTTAATGAAAGAGGAAGGATTGAGGACATGTTTTTTTCTTTTTTTAATTTTGTTTTTCCAAAGATGGAATAGCATCCTTGTAGTTAAGGGGAATAAACCAAAGGAGAAATAGACTATAGGAGAAGGAAGGGGTTGTATATTTTAGATACGTGTTGTCCGATAGAAATAAAGTGAAAATCATAAATGCAAGCCACATATGAAGTGGCCACATTAAAAATAAAACAAGAAACAGTGAAATTAATTTAGATAATCTAGCTTACTTAACCCAATATATACAAACAATTATCATTTCAACATATAATCAGCATGAAAATTACTAACGAGATATTTTAAATTATTTCATGTAAAGCACTTAGCAGAGAACCTGGCATGTAAGAAGAGCTCAATAAATCTAGCTATTATTATCTTCCTAAATAAATTGTAAGCTCTGTGAAAGTCAGTATCATGCGCCTTCAATCTCTCTCTTAGGCACACTTTATTTTCAATCCTCACTAACAGTATATGAGCTACTTCTGTCCTGCATTATTCTAACACTGGTGGCCTCTCTGCTTCCAGGTTGATCTTTTCCCATTACTATGCTTAGATTTATCACCCTAAACCCAAATGCAATCATATTAGTCATCTGCTTGAAACTTTTCAGGAGCTCCCCAATGCTGTAAGAAAAACTATCAACTCTTTGTGGCCTTGATTTATGTTGTTTTCCTCTTTATTTCCCCAGTCCTTTTCCTGACTTCACGGGGGAGAACTGCTCTCTCTGTACACCACTGCTTCAGGGAAGGCACTTGGCTGGGGAGAAACCAGAGGTCGTCTGCAAGTCTTTCTAGATTCATTTTTAAAGTGCTGAGTCTTTAGGAGATTTCAGAAAACTTTTATGGAGATAAAATGTAGAAAAGGGTTTAAAGGTATAGCCAGAGTGTCTTTGAAAAGCAAGAGTGAGAAGGGAGATCTACCTGACTAGAAAGACGTTACAGGATGCAAGAGAAGGGAGAGAATCTATGGGTCCGGAGACAATAGTAACCTTGTAAATCATAGTGACTTGTGGAAGTGCCAAGACCCGGGAAAAGAGTGACTCTGTAATATGACTGGAGATATTTGACCACAGGTTTTAAAGTATTTTCTGCTTATATGGCTTTTGGATGAAGAATCATTTTTCCACATTTCAGGGAAGCAGACTAGATCTTTCATGAACTGCATGTTGCCTCGCTCTTCCAACTCCTCATGCCTAGTCTCCTGTGCCCTCGTTATTTGTACATAAACCTTGTCACACACAGAGCAGCATTACAATGTAGTAGTTAATAATGGAAAATTTGGAGCCAACCCACAGGCGTTCATATTCTGGCTCTTCACTTACAAATGATATGTCTTGGACAAGTTATTATGCTTCTTTTACCAAGCAATTATACCTCTCCAAGCCTCATTTTTCTCTGTAAAATGGAGATAATAGCAGTATCTACCTCATAGGTTTGTTATAAGGATCAAATGTCTTACATGTAAAGTACTTAGAATAGTTCCTAGCATATTGAAAATTCTATATAACTATGTTATTTTTATTATTATTTTCAGTAATTTATTATTATTATTTTCTCACTGCTAATTGTTGGTGAAACAAAGAACTATTATTTGTTTCCGTGCCTGCCCTCCTCATTAGCCCATAAACTACCTGAAGAACCTAGCATTATTACAGAAACTGCCACAACAAGTGTTCGATAAATGATTGTTAAATGAATACGTGAATACTGTGTGGTTCCTTTGTATCCCCAGCACAGTACCTCCAAGAGCCTGGCTCAGATAGCGTATCTTCAGAAAAGAAAATGTTCATAGTCTAGAAGACAAACTCACAGGGGCAAAGTGTGTTGTGTTCCCTTGTGGGGTGCTGGGCATCTGAGGAGCAACATAAAGTTGTTAGATATAGCAGACACCACTGCTTCTCTTCCCACCGACTACCCACGGCCTTACCTGCTTTCCAACAGATATCTTGTTTACTTGTCAACCCTCCTCAGCAGAGTGACGTGCTGTGGTGGGGCAGCAGCCCCGTGTCCCAGGCCGTGAAACATTATAGAATAAACCAATCATGATAGTCTCATTCCCTGGCCGGGGATTGGTTTAGGCATGGGCCTGTAACATTGTCCTCCTTTCACTGGACACTGTTGTGTAGTAGCCATCTTGTGACCACGGTATAGTCAACATGTTGAATTAAGCAGAACTAATAATTGACAGAAACTACATACCTGATGTAATTTTGTTGATTTTCTGCATTACACAAACTAGAGATGATTTTTTTTAAGACTTCTACTTATAGGATACTATAAATATTCTTTGTTCATGTTAGAGTCAGAGGGTTTTTTTACTTGTTTGTATTTTACTGTGCAAGAAAAATGATTATTAACAGCACAATGGACCAAAGAGGAAAGACCTGTCTATCCGCCAAGGGATTTTCATGTCATTACAATAAATTATTAGGTTTCTGGTAAGAAGTTGTTGAGATAACTATATTAAAAACTATAATAACAGCTCTGTAATCATTTTATCTGGATGCTGCCTTGGGCTTTTTGGTGACTCAACCATAACTATTTATTCCAAGAAAGAATTTAGAGTATAGAGCACAAAATTGCTGCTCGAAAGGCTTTCTTCATACATGTATTTGTTTATTTTACTAGGAGCTAGAATCAGTTTTGTTATTTTTTAATTTTGGTACTTTTTTTTTTTTTTTTTGCAGTACACGGGCCTCTCACTGTTGTGGCCTCTCCCGTTGCAGAGCACAGGCTCCAGACGCACAGGCTCAGCAGCCATGGCTCACGGGCCCAGCCGCTCCGCGGCATGTGGGATCTTCCTAGACCGGGGCACGAACCCGTGTCCCCTGCATCGGCAGGCGGACTCTCAACCACTGCGCCACCAGGGAAGCCTGGTACAATTTTTTTTTTGATCAGATTTTCTGTTAGTTTGATACTGAGCAGTAACTTCAATTTCCTTATGTAATATTGAGGATGGTGAATTACAAAGTAATGAAATACGTGTGGATATTCCTCTTTAATAGATACGTATTCTAATGTGCACACAGTTTAAGTTATTTTTTTTTGAATACTTCACTTGGTAACTTAAGGTTTTGTAGGTAAAGCATAGCTTATAAAAACAACATTTAAAAAGTCACATGAACATTTATCATTATTAAATGTTCAAAGTAGGTTACAAAAAAGTAGCATGATTTTATCTTATTTAATATATATAACTAGATGAAAGAGTACATCCACATCAAAATAATTATATTAATAAAAGTTATATTTGAATATTGATACAGTAAGTGATATTTTATGTTCTTCATGCTTATATTTATTCTTAAAACTTAAAAAAATGAACATGTAAACCATATGTTATCTTTTTGGGGGGAGGGGTATGAGGGAAACCATTGTGGGAGTAGAAAATGTCATTTGGAAATAAATAATGTGCTATTTCTTATGCCCAGGGTTTTGTAAAATACTCTCTGTAATATCTGAAGGTTGATTTGGATAAGAGGCACAATAATTTGTTTCTGAAAGATTTTGAAAACACTTCTGATAGTCATGCATAGGGCAGTGCCTCTCAGCCATTCTCTTGCCCTACAGAGAGACACAGAATGGGCACCATTCACTTCTGACAAACCATCCTTCATGTCCTAGCCCTTAACTTCAGTTCCCAGTATGCAAACAGTTATTCTACTTCTTTCTCTCCGTTCACTCAATAACATTTATATTGGAATGCAAGAAAGGGAGAATGACTAAATTGAAGAAATTACTTCGGTCTAATTATTTTCTCATAACTATTTTCCAACTTTGGTGTTGCATTATTAGTAACAAATTATGTGTTCAGAGTATTCAGAATTTCACAGTGGAGATCTGCATTAGGAAATAAGTGCTAAGGCAGTGTTTCTCAAATCAGTATATATCTAAATCACCTGGGTGGACATCTCAACTCCAGATTCTGATTGAGTAGGTCTGAAATTCTGCATTTTTAATAAGCTTCCAGGTAATGTTAATGTTGGTGATTTTGCAGCAAAGAATTAAGGTAAACACTCAGGTAAGAAGAGGCAAGTGAGGCCCAGCGCCCCGTATCTGTAGCAAACTCAGGAAGGCATGTTAACTTTGTTTCCCTTAAAGCCGCATGGAGTGTCTAAGAGTAAAGGAAGCTCCCAGTGTCCAAGTGGGCAGTAGGAATAAAAAACCAACAAGCCTTTGCATTTCTTTAGCAAACGTGTAGTGCTTGTCATATGCCTGGAATTGTTTATGTGCTTTCAGATACTAACTTATTTCAGCCCCCTAACAGTCCTGGGTGGTAGGTTCTATTCCTTTTTTTTTTTTTTGCGGTACACGGGCCTCTCACCGCTGTGGCCTCTCCCGTTGCAGAGCACAGGCTCTGGATGCGCAGGCCCAGCGGCCATGTCTCACGGGCCCAGCCGCTCCGCAGCATGCGGGATCCTCCCGGACCAGGGCACGAACTCACGTCCCCTGCGTTGGCAGGCGGACCCCCAACCACTGCGCCACCAGGGAAGCCCCAGTTCTATTATTTTTATTCTTCCCATTTTACTGGCTGAGGAACTGAAATACATCACAGCCCCAAAATGAGCAGGCTGGGATTGCACCCAGGCAGAAGTCTCCAAGATTCTATCCTTAACCACAATGCCAGGTTACTTTTCTGACCCAGGAGGTGAAACTGATCAGAAGCATGGACCTAATGAATTAACTAGAAAGCAGGGTATAGGGGTTGTTTTGTTACTAGGATCATCAGGCCTTCTTGTCAGGGCAAAGGCTTAGGGGGCTGCATGAAAACCTCGATCTAAATGGGTCCACTGAGTGTGTGTGAGCGACTGAGGTCCTTTCCTTCTATACCGTGAGAGATACTGATACATGTCTATTGTGTTTTACAACCAAGATAGGACAGAATTTGTGTGTGTGTGTGTGTGCGTCTGAGAGTAGGGGTGAGGACTAGACATCAGTGGGATTATATTCAGAATATCTGAGAAAGATAAAGGCAAAAATGAGGCAAGGGTTAATTGTTCAGAACTTCTGTAAAATAGCATCTCATCAAAATTTTACAGCTCCCTTACGGACATTGAAAGGTTTTGTTCACTAGCCTTAGGTTGCAAAATAAGTCAAAGTCAAAATTAGGTACACCCTCAGGAGTGTCAGTTTTAGATCTAGTTTATTTGAAAAGAATCATTGGAATATTCAACCCCAAAGATCTCAGCTGTTAATATCTCTCCATTTAAAATTACCATAATAACCATGACAAAGGAGTATGTATTTAATAATATTCATATACACTCCAGATTGTTCCAACCAAATTAATGACCAATTCTGAGACTCAGGTAGTGGGCCCTGGAAGAGATTTTTGAGGCAGTGTGACAGACTTTAACTTTGACATAGTAGGGCCTCAGTCCAGCAGGACAGAACTGCCGGGGGCAATAGCTCCCCACTTCCCAGTAGAAGGGAGGAAATTTACATTCACATTGTGTGTATTTGTTTGTGGATAGAGAATTTAGGTTCTTAAGTCATCCACTAGCAGCCCCATGAAAGTTGTATAATGGGAGATAAAAGTGAATTTGAGGAAACCAAGGGGAAGATAAACAATGCCTAGCCTCCCAAGAGTAGTTACTATGCCCAGTTTTCCAGACTCAAGACCAGCACTTTCACACCAGTATGTGTTTAGAAGTTTCCATTTCTATGGGTTTTCCGCTAACTTTTGCTACAGTTTGATCTCTCTTTTCTGAAGCATTTTTTGTGACTAAATGTTAAATAGCTGCGGTCCTGTTTCCACATTTGCTGACTCTGTTCAGCTCTCCAACAGGGCTGTCTGGCTTTGATTGGCAGTCACAGGGGACAGGCGATGTTTCAGGTCAGTGCTGCTGGAGACTGTCAAGGCTGGCGTGGTGATGATTTATTATTTCTGATGACTAACTATAGGGAGGTTTGTGTTTCATGGGTGTTTTGATGGGTGGCTTTTGCAGAGCTATCACCTTACTGAAATACTTCAATACTTCAACCTTTGTCAGCACTTAAAGATATTACCTTTCTCGGTGGGTTAAAGAAGATAAGGAAGTGGAAAAATGTTTATATGGTCAATTTCATGATTTCCTAGAGAGAAATTAAGAAGGTTTAGGAGGGAGATGACTGATCTCAAGATTTGAAGGATTAAGACCAGGCCCAAGGAAAGGTTTATTAGGCATTAGAAGGTGTTTATTTGGAGGAAGTTGGTAGAAAGCATATATCTAAGAATGCAATGCAATGATTTTATCTGGATTGTGTTAAAAACCTTAAAATACTGTATATGCCTGGCATTGAATGTTGTCTCAAAGGCTCATAAATCAAATTTATTTCCTTAAACATGGGATTGCTTTTATTAAAAAAAGACCTGTATTAGGCCTATTTTAAAGAACGTATTCACTGCTAACCAATGCAAATTATGTGTAAAATTTATATGAAAAAATGGCTTGAATGAAGCATAACATTTATCTAATTTGATTAGCAGATTTTTCAAAATGGAAAATTGAACTAGTTTTTGCTGTAGCAACAAACAACTCCAAAAATCATAGTGGCATATAACAACAAATATTTATTTGTCACAAATATTTATTGTGGTTTCATGAAAACCATAGGTTAGCTATGACACTGCTAGGCTCAGCTCGGTTCCGCTGGTCTAGGCAGACCTTGGCTGGGCTTGGGTCCATGTGGCTCTTTTTCCAGAACTCAAGGTGAAGGAATAGCCATTATCTGGGTCATGCTTTTATTGCAGCAGGGAGCAGAAGTTCAAGGAGGTAAAGCCAAATTACAGAAGTACATTTAAAGTTTCTGCTTGAAAATGGTGTAAGTTCTATCCACTAATGTTCCATTGACCAAAGTCACATGATCAAACCCAAAGCCAGTGAGGTAGCCAAGCATTTTCCAACCATAATGAAGTATGGTCAAGTCAGGGATGAAGCAGATTATTATGAACAAATAACACCATCTACCACAATGACCCAAAACTTTGAAGTGGCAAAAAATCAACTTTAGAAATAAAATAGCAGAAGGAAAAATTGAGGGCAATAATGTAAGTGGGATAGTTTTGAGAGAGGTGTTTTTGTTTTGTAAATTCTGAGAAGTACTTGTGCTCCCTAGACCGTGCTGAATCGACTAAGAAATGCTCAATTTAGGGCTTGGCAACACCTGATATATGTATCTTTCTTTGCCCTACACCTACTGGAACTTGTAGTAAATTATAATTTGGAGAATAATAATGATCATCTACCCATCACTTATTCAGAGCCAGACTTTGTGCTAAAATCCATGAACCTCATGAAGCCATTCATGGATTCTCTTTCTACATGGAACTCAGGATGAGAAAAGCATATTTGACAGAAGCTCACCTAACTCCTAAGCCCTGGAGTTAACTTTCACTGGATAGCAGTTTAGTCTTTTCTTTTGATTAGATTGAAAATGTCTTGCTAGTTGATATGTTTTTCAGTCTTAACTATACTAACTCTGCTGTGACCAGTATGTTGTACCAGTGCCAGATGATGGCTTATTTTCACTCTTAATTAACCTTTTAAATTAGGTGTATCCACCTGCAGGTTATAAGTGACTGAATCTACCTAGTTTACTAGGTAGTAACAAACAGAATTCTTGACGTAAAGTATTACTCAATAAATGCTTGCTGGACCATGTTGTATATTATAAATATATTATATATATATATATATATATATGATCATTATATATATATGATGATCATATATATATGATGGTAAAGAGATTTTAGAGGCCAGGTATCAAATATCCAAAATCTACAGGTGAAAAACACTAGATTTAGAAGAATGGATGTGTCATCTCCATAGAAAGAGAGATCAAGGATGAATCTTGAGAAATTCTGATTAGAGAATTGGTGGGAACTTGGATTTACTAAAGTTGAGGTGCCCATGGGAATACCCTGGCTAATAAAATACTGAGTCAGATATGACTTTTCTTTTCCACAACTAAAATGTCAAGGCTTGTTAGAGAATCAACAGCAAATGAAAATGTTTTCTTTATACCTTTAGTCAAACTGGTCAAGGGCTTAGTGCCCATACTGTCCTCTCTGCTGGCTGCCAAATAATTGGTTTAATAAATAAATTTGTAAACGAGGTTCCCTATTTTCAGGCCATTTGCAGTTTCCCATCCCCTTCCTCTTTCTCACTTACTAATCCTATTTTTTTTTTCTTTGCCTTAGTCTACAGCTGACTCTCTCACATGTGAGTAAATTATTTGCCTGCAAATTACCTAAACAGATTGCAGAATCGCTCCCTTAATGTCTTTGACCTGTTCTTGAATAATCTAAGGCTGGGTAGTTATGGTTACTGAGACTGTACATAAGGCTATGGGAAGGTAGTGATAGAAGAGGATGCACAGACAGGCCTGGCCGATTAGTGAAGACTTTTGTATGTTAGACTAGAAAATTCGGAATTCATTTGATAATCTGTATGGAAAAATTGAAGCGTCTAAAAAAGCAGAATCATGATCAGAACTGTACTTTATAATTGATTAATTAATTCAGTATCTATTTGCTGAAAGACCATATACTGCCAGGATGGGTACTATGATGGTCCAGGCATTTGTGACATCTGTTGTACAGAGGCTAAAAGCTGGTGTGGGGATAGACCAAGAATAAGCATACAGCTAAATCACTAAATATTCGTTACAAACCATGTGGAGTCTTGTGAAGAAAAAAAAGAGCACTCTGAAGGAGGTATGAATGATAGATTGGAGGGAAATGAGATCAGGAAGGGGGCAACCCGCATCAGTCTGGGCGAAAAAATAAGGTGCTGAATTTTTAAAATGCTCTCACTGTTGAGGATGCTTTTTACCTAAAGATACAGAAATTCCAAGCCAACAGCTTTTAAAATAAGGAGGTTTATTATCTCACACAAATAAATCCACAAGAAAAGAGCTTCCAGTGTTGTTAATTCAGCAGTCTATTTCAGATATGATTGAGCACCCAGATTATTTCCATATTTCTTATTGGATCTCCTCAGTATGTAGGCGTTTGTCCTGAGGTTTGTCCCCTCATGGATCAGATGGCTACAACAACTCTAAGTATCATAGCATTGCACAACATCCAGAGGACAGAAAAATGTCCCTTTCTTTTTCCTGTTTTTATGAGGGTGAAGTTTGCCAGAAGTCCTCTGGCTGACTCTTATATCTAACTATCCAAAATTCTGTCAGATATCCATTCCTACACAAATCACTGGTGAGGGTTAAGGAAATAGTCTGATTGGTACCTGTGCTATCTAATCAATTAGCCATTAGTTTCATGTGCCTATTTAAATTTAAAATAATTAAATACCATTAGGAATTCAGTGCATCATTGGCTCTAGGTACAATTCAAATGCTTTCTGGTTAGTGGCTACTATATTGAACAGTACAGATTATAATTCATTTCCATCACTGCAGAAAGTTCTATTGTATAGAGCTGGTTTAGATATATCAAGACTCACATCCCAGGGTCCAGGAGGGATCCAGTCTTCCTTGAAGCACATAACCTTCTACGTGAACAAAATCATGGTTCTCCTAAAAGGATCAGAGGGGTGAGGGAATGAGTGTTAGATGAAAACCCAGCAATGCTGTCCAGATATTTGTGGGGCAAGCAAGAATGTACGAGATGACTTCAGGGGCTAGAAGCAGTAGGTTTTGCGAACTGATGGACAAGGCGAGAAAGAGGAAGAAGTCTACGATGGCAGTGAGGTTTCTGGCTTAGGTAACTTGACAGGTGCTGGTCCCACTCACTGAGAAAAGGATTGTAGAGAAGGAGTAGTTTTGGGGGGTGGGGAAATGATAATGGATTTCAGTCACATAGAGTACAAGGTATACCTGTCGGAATGGTGAAGATTTCTAGTAGGCAGTTGGCAGTCCAGGAAAACAGTCATTCAGCAGTATGAGAGTACCTGTGGCTCTACTGAAAACTGGAGCAGTGTACGATGAGGCACTGAAGATGGTCTGTCTTAAGACTGAGTGATCCTTCCTAATATTGATTTAAATATGGGAAAAAGACAGTGGAATAGTAACCGATTCTTTCTTTTGATCAGAACCAGTTTTAAGTAGTAAAGAGATAACAAATAGTGCATTCCAGTACAACACTTGTTCTCTACTGAGACCCGAAGTATTTGCCTTGGTTAAACAAAAGTATCACAAAAAGTATAGACTAATAAACATCTGACCATATACTTGCTCCCTTTGTGTACAACCACATATTGTGTATTGAATATGATTCACAGTAATATGTTTTCAAACTAAAGGTATATGTCATCTTCACAGTTTGTCATTTGCTAGAATGGTTTCACTCAGAATATTAAAAATATTACTGACATTTAATTAAGGGAGTGGCTAGCCAATAGTATCTGATTCACGTTCCTCCAGTTTGCCATTGAAATTGTCATAAAAGACAAGTATGGTTTAACATCATGAAACACTAGGAATATTGGCTCTTAGGTTATGGAAAGGGTGCAACAGTTTTCCCCTTCTGAAGGCAGAATGGAGAGGAAAAGGTAGAGGAAGGGCAGATTTGCACTGATCTCCAATATGCATCCTGCCACACAGATGAACAGAGGAGGCCAACCAAGTAAGATCAAAGCACTGCTTCTTCCTTCCTACAGTTCCTCATGTCCCCCTCGACGCAGTGCATGACATATGCTTTCTGAGAAAACCAGACACATTCTGTTTTCTGCCATCCACTTGAAAATTCTTTGTAAATTATTTACTACTATGCAATATTTACATAATACATGCATATATATATTTTACATGCTATGTATATATGTGTGTGATATGAATTTGTGCATATGTATTATGATGTATATGCATACGTATGTATACAATGTGTGTATGCATATGTGTTACATAATATGTATGTTATGCATATGCATATTTATATACCCATATGTATATACATAAATTAATGATTTATTTATTATCTGTCTTCCCCATGAGCATATAAACTCCATGATAGGCAGGAACCTTGTTTATATTTACATTGCAAAAAAGATTAACAATTATTGGCTAAATAGGTACAGAAAATCTTTAAAATTTATCTTCAACTTGTTTTTTCCTTCTCAGTTTGTCTTGTAATGTGTATAAGAAAAAAACGTGTTATTTCTCGATTACTTCTGCAAATGCCTAATGTGACCTTCATGTATCACTCACAGTGGAGAGAACTATGATTCTAACAGGATGGTGCAATTGCAGTTTATGTGAAAAGTTGACAAAAACTAACACTAGCTCTGAGGAAAATCTATTGGTAGACTAAGTGCTATTTGAAAACTCAAGACTTTATAGTATAAAGGCACTTGAAATAGAGGCAAAAGGGATTTTATGGTTATTGCTGGGAGGCTTTGTGAAAAGGTACTCTCCTCTGGTTCTTAATATAAAGCACATTTTTGATAATCTTTCTAGAAGCTAATTTATTTTTATTTTATTTCTTTAGTCATGGAAGATAGCATGCCTCTAACAAAAATGTCTTTATGTAGCTCTTTTATCCAGGGAATGAGTAATAGATACAAAAATAATTAAATGGAAATTTAGATCTCTAAACCTAATGCAAGAGATGAGCTAGTACGATTTTGGTTAAGGAAACAACACCAAATAAATGAGATATACTCATTATCCAGTCCTTTAATTCAAGTGGGAAATCACAGGAAAATAGGGTAGGAGGAAAATTGTGCGTTTACTTGTGAACACTAAGTGTTTATAGGAAGGTAAATAAACAATTGTGGATGGAATGGGGAGAAATACGGTGTAAGATAGGCTAATGCAGATTTTGTTGAGTTAAAAAAATAAAAAAGACTCTAAAGTTATCAAATTCTTAGTGTTATACACTCACACTCTTCTGAGAATTAGATTGACAACTTAAAATATCAACTCTTTTGCTTTATTTCAGTTCAATGTGTGCTTAATATTCTTTTTGACTTTTTGCTTTCTATCTCTTCATTGTTTAGGCAGCATGGATAGAGGGAATGATAAAAATTTGAAAGCAAATATTATTTCAAATCAAGCAAACACTTCAACTTATTCATTTATTGACCAAACAGTTTTAGACAGGCATGTTTGTGTGTGTGTAAGGCATAACTGAAGATGGGTGTCTTTTCTAAGTGTATATGTAAAGATTTTTATAGATTTAAGGGCTTTGTGTGGCTAATTGTGCAGGAGGTACAGAACATTATAGAGATCTTCACAAACATTTTATGAGAATGGCATGTCAGAAAAGACACTAGGTGTAAAATTATTAAACCTATTTTTCTTAATTCATTCAGTTCAATACTATTTTTGGGTGGTTCACTACTTGCATATGAAGAGTATCTATATCTATATGAAAGTTATATAGTCTTCTACTTTGGGATGAAATTTTAAAAGGATATTTGGAAAACAGAATGGTGCTATATTCTGGAATAATACAATGGAAACTTTAAGGATCAGAACAAATCAATTTCAAAAGTTAATTAATAAAAGGTAAGGTTCAGTTATATGAATCAATCTGATAGAATTTGAAAAGTAAGATATCCAATTTTCATCAGATGCTAGGGGAAAAAAATAGGATCTAATTGAATCTTCACTTGTTCACGTGTACTGTGGTGAGATTTGAGTATGAGGGTTCAATGGCCACCCGACTTGTAGCTGGGGGTTGGCAGTGTGAGTGAATGATAGAAAACTGTCCACATAGAAAGGTTAGTAAAAAAGCACTATTTCCTAGAAATAAAGGAAGAGTGGTGATGGTTCTACTTGTCCCCATCAAGTTGATAACAGAAAATTAGAATGAACAACACTTTCAATAAAGGCAAAATCCTGGCAGCCTTTTCGGAAGAGAGAATATTTTGTTTTCCGAAAAGCTATAAATCTTAAATGATTCTAGTCTTCTGGATTTTTTAGAGGTAAGATTCTATATGTTTCACATGGCTTTATATGTGACTGCTTTGGCCAATAGGTGTATATTTGTGAGTAATGTGTGCTTTTTATAGCTGTTTTTTTGTGCATAGCGTATAGGTGTGAAATTTTCAAAATTTCCAAATTTCCTAGTAAAAGCCTCAGCTTCTCTCCCTGCCAAAACAGTCTTTGTTAGCCTCCACTCAGTCCTCTACTTTCACTGATCTATGAGCCAATACAAAGTCACAGCTATTGCTTTTTACAACATATGTCTGTGAAGGTCTCTCACTGCACATGTCAAGACAACGCTCTTGAGCATATGTGAGTTATTTATCATCAAACAGATTTCATAGTAACAGGTGCATCCATGGGACCTAAACGTATAAAAAAGACTAATTTCCTTCCTCCTCCTAAAAGACAGTGACTAAAAGTGATAAGATAATGGCTGGAATCCTAGACAACTAAAAGCTTCCAGCAGATGTAGCTCTTGAAGCTTTTACTAAACGCTGGAAGAGCATTATGCAGTCATTGCAGGCAAACGGGCAAGATGACTGAAAGATATTAATAAACTCATGCTCCTCTCTTAGAACAATGGAATGTTTAGACATGAAAGCACCCTTCGAGGTGCTCTCATCCAACCTCTTCATTTACTGAGGCCAAAACTAGGATGGATGTTTTGCCTAAACTCAGAAGTTGTTCCTACAGAAACCAGGTGTTGTGACAACTAGCCCAGGGTTCTCTGATCCTGACACAATTCCACCTTTCTGTTAAAAACAGCAGACATCTTGTTTTTTTAGTCTCTTAACTGGATAGTTTCTTGCATATAGCTTTCTCCACCCTCTATTCATATTTATTACTCTCCTTTTTCTTACTCCGAATTTGTGAAATGCTCTTTGTGCTTGTATGAAAAAATGTTAAGTACACTACAAGGAATGGTTTGAAAAGAGTATTATCAGGCAGAAATCCTATGCTGTGCGTGTCACACCTGCAGTGTAATAGTATTTTCTCCTGGCGTATGATCACTTGACACAGAATTAAAAATCAGCAGCTCCAAGAGAAGGGCTATGCAGCTCCCACCAGGCCCTCGTCACTGGTGGCTGAGCTCGAGAACACTTACTTACAGTGAGTGCAAAAATCAGCTCTGAACCTGGCCACTCTGCCGTGTTGTGTCACTTACTCAGACTGTGCATGACAAATCCTCAAATGCGTTTGGTGACATTTAGAGAGCACTGTGGACTCTGCCAATATGCCAAGCAATCAGAGTGTGCATGACAAATTATGAAACACATACTGTGAAAATTATGGACCCTGTCACAGTGCCAATCTGCTGCTGAAAACCTACTGCTGCTAGAAGTAATGTTGGCACAAATTTGTTGCTAAATTCAGTCATATTTCTAATTCAGTAATGGATTGATCTGAATGGTGAGTTGCTGTACCGGTTTAGGTTTCACACAGTTCTGTTGGGGCTAATGGCCTCACCCGCTACTGTAGGTAACCGGAGGAGCTGAATACTTTTCCACCACTCGTCTCTATTGATGGCTCTCATATACCTCTCTGTGTCACACCTGGTTTACCTACAGGCCCTCAATTCTTGGTCTCCTCAAAGATTTTTTGGTTGTGGGCAAGCCTAGGGTAAGAGCTATTTCCGCATGCACTAGAACATTGCGGGTATTTACATCTCAACTGCATCTTAACACGGGCAACACCATCCTCACCTGTAAGATGCTTGTCTGAAGAGCTAATTGCAGAAGGAGGTTGTGAACTGAATAGGGGCAGTTCTAAGGAGCTGTCTTGGAGAAGTGAACAGTTAAGATCTGGACCAAGTTAGTGTTGACACTC
Organism: Neophocaena asiaeorientalis asiaeorientalis; assembly: GCF_003031525.2. Lineage (NCBI taxonomy): Eukaryota > Metazoa > Chordata > Mammalia > Artiodactyla > Phocoenidae > Neophocaena > Neophocaena asiaeorientalis. The sequence continues at coordinate 553,721 of NW_020172694.1, forward strand.
AGCTAATGATTGCATAAGATCATTAACTAAAAGTTCTGAAAGAGCTACTTCACAAACCCACAAATACAAAATAACAACAAAATTCCAGCAATTCGACGAGAGAATAAGAATATAGGAGCTAGATATTCATAAACACATGTTCAAGGATACAGTCCCACAGCCTGATAGAAATCAGAGTCAAATAATTTGTCTTTATTTTTTAATTTTTTGGCCATGCTGCGTGTCTTTTGGGATCTTAGTCCCCCGACCAGGGATTGAACCCAGGCCCCCTGCAGTGGAAGCATGGAGTCCTAACCACTGGACCACCAGGGAATTCCCATAATTTCTGTCTTTAGAGTATGCACTTTCTAGAGATCATCTCTGTTGATTTATATGAAAATAACGTGTGATAATGTGGATTATAACTAGTATGATATTAAGTTTATAAAGCTGAGAGCTGTAACTTTTTTTCCTGTACATTTTGTTTTAACTTTAATTGCAGCTTTACTTTTATTTCCTTATTTTTGATTGGATTAGTCCATATTATAAGGAACATGGAATTTTGTACAGTGATATCATGATGGCTTCTTTTCTAGATATCATTTTTTTGCAGAGTTATCTTTAGTAAAGCAAACTCCAAACCGTGTTGAGCATTAGATGGATTAAAATAATAATCATGACATGTATTTTTATCACACTAAAAAAATAAAGTGAATAGCGATCTCCAAAGCAAGCCTATTTATATCAGGTTTGTTACAGTATATATGTGTCCCTTGCCTGGTTTTTAATTTTCTTGGATCTAGATCATCAGCTGTTTTAGCTATTGCGTTAGCCTATGGAATCTATCATTTAGAATTGTATGAATTCTGTGTGGATTGTTAAAAAATAATTATGATCAAAGCTCCATTTTTCTCCATTGAATTAACTTTTGTACGGAGTTTTTACATAGAAATCATGGACCCCTCAAAAGCATATTAACATTTTAAGCTGATTTTAGTACCAAAAAATAAAGTGAAAACCCTGGTATAAAAGAGATTTGCAAAATTAATAACTCCTGGATCTGGGGCTCCCACCATATGGATATGGCTCAAGAAAGAAAACAACAAAAAAGAGGGATGGAAGGAGAAGTCTTTCCAGGACCTTCCCTGCATGATGCATGCTGAGGCTCTGATTTTTAGCTTCTGTCAATACCAGACGTCTTAAAAAGGAAGCCAAGAGACGCCCTCTGACTCAGTGTTCCTTCCCTTAAATGAAAAGAGAAGTTGACAAGGCAACTACCAGCTAGGCTCTCCGAGACTTCAAGAAGTCTGTCTGAATTGTTAGTTAGCAACTCTTCTTTCAAACGATATAGATGAGGATTCCCCAAAATTGAAGAATGCTGAAGCAAGGTTTTAGAAATAAGCACAAATCTTACATCTAGGAAGCGATGAAAATCAGTGAAATGGTTGTGTTTAGTGATCTGAACATTAATTTTCCTAAATATGAGAGGTTTTTTTTTTTTTTGGCCAAAAAGACAGTCCAGGAGGCTGACTGATGCCAAATGAAAAAATGGCAGCACTCCCTCCATCTATGTCTCTGATTATAAAACAGCAGGAGAGATCATTAGAGTAGCATACACGTTCTGCTTTGGGGCATATGTCAGGTTCAATACTGAGAGCAGATTTAAGCTTTGCCAAGGATGCCAAGTAGTTCTTCCTGTGACTTCCCCAACAGTGAGGTGCTGGGCCTGTGCTGCTGGCAGTTTTGCAGAAAACTGTGGTGGTGAGTGACACAGATGGTGTGGAGAGTCTGACATTGCATATTATTTACCAATCAGAAAATGACTCAGTTATTTTATGCACACAATTATAAAGGACCACCTGTACCAGTGTGTGCTGCCTGCTTGTGGGCAACAGCAGGAAAAGGGCATGTGTCCATGTAAAAGATAGACACTTTTACTCTTTGTTATATATTTTTGTAGTTTTGGTACCACCTTTATTCGTATGCGGTTTGTGAGAATTCAATAACATTTCTCCTCCCACTGGGACTCTGCCTAATGTCATTAGTATAGATGGAATTCAGTGTGAGCCTATACTTCCTAAATCCCATTTTCCAGATACAGCTCCTGAAATATCAAAATGCTACATTGTGAACTTATTTCCTTGTCTAACCTCTAAAGCCTGGCATTCTAAGGAAGTTCAAGTGTATTATTCAGACTTTTCTTGGGTGTATTTCAGATATTTAGGAAATACTTTGATTATTTAAAGACTTCATGATGACATTAAATGGTATCATCTTGGCATTAAAAGGAAAGTGGCATTTCTTCAACACCCATGGTAGATACTTTATAGATACCGACTTATGTAATCATTGCAATAACTCTCTGAGGTAGATAGTGGTATTCCTCTGTACAGACAAAGAATTTGAGATTCAGAGAATTTAAATAAATTTCCAGATTCACACAGCTAGTAGGTGGTAGAGAAAGATTGCATTCCATTGTGTGATTCTAAATTCTGCTCTATTTCCACAAAGGTAGATTGCTTGCATTCTCCCAAAAGGGCTGTCTTATTCTGTCTTCATTAGGCTGCTGGATTGATTTTTTTCCCCCTAAAATGAAAGTATCTTTATATATTTATTATATCTGTCCATTGTAAAAATTAACTGTAGAGAAATATGTAACAAATGAAAATTCTGTTGTTATGCTACTCCCTCTTCCTGCCCAACCCTGTCCTTACTGCCAAGAAATAGCTACAGTTAAGATTGGAGGACTTCCCTGGTGGCACAGTGGTTGAGAGTCCGCCTGCTGATGAAGGGGATGCGGGATCGTGCCCCGGTCCAGGAGGATCCCACGTGCCGCGGAGCGGCTGGGCCCGTGAGCCCTGGCCGCTGAGCCTGCGTGTCCGGAGCCCGTGCTCCGCAACGGGAGAGGCCACAGCAGTGAGAGGCCCATGTACCACCAAAAAAAAAAAAAAAAAAAAAAGATTGGAAAGTATATATATTTCAGCTTTACCTACAAATGTATATACACACATATTCATGTATAAGATCATGAAATACATACTATTGATATTTCAGAAGCCATTCACTAAATTGTATATTGTGGGTTTATAGATCTAGGTCTAACTCACCCCATTCTCCTATTTATAACAATCTGCAGTATTCCATATTATGCATAGAAGGATATCACACTTTATTTAACCAAGTCCTATTAATGAACATTTGGATTGTTTAAATTTTATTGCTATTTTATACAGTACTCAATGAGCATCCCTTATTCTGTTAGATTCTAAAAATTCTTGAAAGAGAAAATAATTTGTCAACATGTTAATTAAAATTTTTGATATAAAAGTTAAAATTGTCTTTAGAATTGTGTATCTTTTACAATTTCACTGATATCTAGACATGATTAGTTTTTAAATCTTTGACAATTAGATAGGTAAAAGAGGCTATTTCACTGTTTTCTAAATGTATATTTTTAGTAATAAAAAGGCAGAGCAGCTTTTTCATATTTTTATTGACCATTTATGTTCATCTTGGATTATTTTTCATGTTCTTTAGCCATTTGAAATTTTGCTACTTTTTTCTTATTTTTCAAGAAATTTTTTACAATAATATTGTTATTGCCATACATATTATTTTATATAGAAAATATATAATATATATCCACTTATGAATATATTCCTAATTTGTCATGCATTTTCTGTACTAGTTTAAAATTTTTTGAATAATAAAGAGTATATCTTATAAACAATTTTAAAATGTATAAAGTAGAAGGTAAACTCTAGAAATATCAGCAGAAATCTTGTTAGCCATATCTACTCCCATTCTCATATCCTAGTTATAGCTATTATTAATGGTTTCTTGTGTATTATTTTTTAAAAACCTTTATTGTGGTATATTTATGTACAGTAAACTGCATTTTTAAGGTGTACAACATGATAAAGCATAACTACAGTTGAGGTGGTCAACCTGTCCATCATTCTGAAAAGTTTTCTAGTTTTTAGACTATTTATATTTAATGTGACTTTTTATACGGTTAGCTTTAAGTTTATCATTTTGCTATTTATTTTTCTACTTGTTCCATTTCCTTTTTGTTATTTTTTTCCCTCCTTTTCTGACTTCTTTGGGATTGTGTATTTTTTTATTATTCCAGTTTATCTCTTTGTTAACTTATTAGCTGTAATTTTTTATTATGTTATTTCAGTGATTGTTATTTGGTTTGTAATATATATATTTAACTTCTCACAGTCTCCCTTCATGTGATATATATATAGAGAGAGAGTGAGATATATATATAGAGAGAGTGATATATATATATATATATATATATATATATAGAGAGAGAGAGAGAGAGAGAGAGAGAGAGAGAGAGAGATATATATATATATATATATAGTGATATATATAAAGTGTTACCTATGGTAAAAGAATCTTTTAACAGCATACTTCTGTTTCTCCCCTCCCAACCACTGCCCCATTGTAAGAAATTTTAGTTCTGTATACGTTGTAATATCTACATTCCTTACATTTTGTTTATAGTGAATTATTGTTTAAAGATATTTAAATAATAAGAAAAATCATACATATTTATCCACATAATTATTATTTTGTAGTTTTTTGTTTGGTAGATTTATATTTCTACCTCGGGTCACTTTCCTTCTGCCAGAGGGATTTCCTTTAACATTTCTTATAGTAATCATCTGCTGGCAATGAATTGCTTTAGCTTTTGTGCATCTGCGATTATTTTTATTTGTCCCTGTCCTTGAAAAATATTTTTTTCCAAGCATAAACTACTACGTGGATGGTATATTTTTTTAGTACTTTAAATTGTTGCTCTGCTATCTTCTTGCTTACATCATCTTCAATGAGAAATCTACTGTATCCTTATCTTTTTTCCTGTGTGTAATGTGTCTTTTTGTTTTGCTGCTTATATGATTATCTCTTTGTTATTGATTTTGAGCAATTTGATTATGATGTGCCTTACTGTGTTTTTATTCTTGTTTCTTGTGCTTGGAGTTTGTTGAGCTTCTTGGGTTTGTGGGTGTATAGTTTTCATCAAATTTGGACAAATTTTCCTCATTACTTCTTCAAATATTTTGCCTATTTTCCTTCCTTCTTTCTGTCATTGGTTACAATTATACATTTATTAGGACACTTGAAGTTGTCTCACAGGAGACTGATGCACTTTTTAAAAACTCCTTTTTCTGTGTTTCATTTTCCTATTATTATGTATTCAAATTCATTAATCTTATGAATTTGTCTATGCTGTTGTTATTTCTATTCAGTGCATTTTTTTATACCAGACTTTGTAGTTTTCATCTCCAGGAGTTTTATATGTGCTGTTTATAGCTTTCATGTCTCTACCTAACTTTTAGCATATACGAAATATGATTAGAGTAACTTCTACTATTCCTGTCTCAATTCTTGCATGTGTGTCAGTTCTGGCTCCATTTCAACTAATTGATCATTTTTATTACAAGTTCTGTTTCCCTGCTTCCTTGTATGCCTGGTAATATTTGGTTACATGGCAGGCTTGTGAATTTTATTTTGTTGAGTGCTAGATATTTTTGTATTCCTATAAATATTCTTGAGTTCTGGAGTGCAGTCAAGTTTCTAGGAAAGAGTTTGATCCTTTCTAGGCTTGCTTTTATGATTTTCTAGGCAGTTCCAGAATAGTGATCAGTCTAGGACTTCTGAGTCAATATCTTCTAGAATACTTTACTCAATCCTTCGTGAGTTATGAATTATTCTAGTTGGATAGTGGAAAAAGGCACTATTCCTAACCCTTTGTGATATCTGGTCACTGTTCCCTCCCATGCTTTTGGGTTGTTCTTTCCCCAAACTTGAGTAGTTTCTTCACATGCATGCAATGATCAATACTCTCTTGAATATTCAGAAGGGACTCTCTGCAGATCACTTGGATTCTCTCTGTGTATAGTCCTCTTCTATCCAGTACTACATCCTGCAAACTTTAGCCTCCTTGGTCTCCCTAAATATATAGCTTCATTTCCTAAACTCAAGGCAGCTACCTGTATCTACTGGCTTTCCCCCTCCCTTCAATGTAGCCTGGAATCTCTCTCAAGATAGTAAACTAGAGCAATCACAGGGTGGATTTGAATGTTTCCTGTTTCTTGGGCATCACTGTCCTTCACTCCTAATATCCTTTGCCTTGGAAACTGTTGATTCATATATTTTGACAGTCTTCCCCCCCTCTGGTTGTTTCAGGCAAAGGCTATAACCAGTTCCTGTTTTTCCAACTTGGCCAGAAGTGGAATTCAAACAATTTTCCTTTAAAATTTAAAGTCAGATTGTATTGACCTCCTCTTAAAACCCTCTTGTGGCTCATTTTCTCCTTAATGTAAACTCTAAACTTCTCATTAATGCCACAGAACCTTGTATAATTTGGCTCCTGCCAGCTTTCTTGCCTTATACCCCAGTCTTCCAGGAAATTTGTATATGTAGCAGAGGTAAAATTCTCTTGCTCCTTTCTCTCTCTTTAAAATGAGAAATATAATAGTTTTACAGGTGTTGTTCTTCAGTTTGCTTTTTTTCACTTAGTAATATATCCTGTAGATATTTATATCTCAGCACATAAAAATTTACCTTTTCTTGTTAATGGCTGCATTTTATTTCATGGACAAAAATATAATTGGCTAAATTATAATAAGTTATGCTGTACCCTTTTAATCCATACCGAACCATTATGACTTTTTCCTGACCTTGAAAATTGTAGTTGTGCAAATAGGGGCTTCACAAAGGTTCTATTCTTTTGGCTTCCTGAACATAGTGTCAACTAATGGGACAAAGGTGGAAAATGTTTCTTGTTTCCAAATGCAAAGTCTTGTGTATAGATAAAATTTTGATTTTCTGAATTTAACTTTCTATATCAATGATAATTACACCCTCTTAGAAAGAGTCCATCCAAGAGAATGTCCCTTTTGGAAATTCCTCTATAAGAACTACGGATACCAGTGTTTGTCCTAGCACCTCTGTTGATATGTGTATACATATGGATACACAGGGGTTTAGGAAAAGAGGGATGAGGTTGGTTTGTGAATAGCTGAAGCAACACCTTCATATAAAAGTGATCCACAGACTTTTAATATATATGTATATATTTTCTGTTATATGTAAAAATGTATTAGATGTACGTATATCTATCTTATTTAAGGTGACAATTGTAATTGTTTAGATTTTCAATTACTTTTGGAAAAACTTAAAACTAATATTTTAGTACATGAAATTACTTGTAATGTTTTTAGATTTGCAATATATATTTTCTCTTGAACAATTATTACTGGGAAAAATATTGTTCACTTGTTCCCCTTTGTTTCCTTAGGTATTGAGGCTGTTTGAACTCATAATCAGTATAAAATATTACCTGTTAAAAGAATGATTAAAGAAACGAACCTCAGAGTTTTAATAGGGAAAATTTACCAACAAATTTACCATCTTCAATAAGCTCACCATAATTTTTAGATTTTTATATAATGATGCCTGTATTAACACAATCAAGTCATTCATTAGAATATAAGCCTTACCATAAGAATGTAAGCTCTGTGAGGACAGAATGTTTTGTTTACCACTACATCAATAACACTCATAATAGTGAAAAACATATTGTACGTACACAATAAATATTTGATAAATTAATAATTTTGAACGTATATTGTTTAAAGAAAAGTATAACATGTTTTATTTAACTACAGCATTTAAAAAGTTCAGTCAACATATGTAATTAGGATTTCATGTCAGTATACACACAATAAAATATTTTTTTCACAATAAAATGTTTTTTGATAAAAGAGATTTGAATATAAATTTTGTTTACTTGATTCTTTTGTCACATAATGACTATAAATTCTAGAAGCAGGCAAAGTTAATCTCAAACATTATGAATCTTGAATATATCCTGGTATTGCTGACACACAATTATCTTCTAAAATTTTTTGTTTTCTAAAATCAATATGGTTTTTGGTAGGTTGAATCCACCCAAGTACTAGGCATGGAGTATTATTGACTCCAGTCAAGGAGCAATGATAGGTCTTGGCCAAAGTGACTACCCCTCCCCACCCCCCATAAATAAGCCTATAACCCAATCAGGGCAATGAGAAGCAAGAAGAATCCTGGGAAAGAGAAAATGTCTTCTTTTTTCAAAGAACTTACTAGAAGAGATTTTTTTCCTCCCTAGGATAGGATTGTATGATATGAGGATATGAACTGTGATGTTATTACAGCCATTTTGATTCCAATCAGAGGGAGTGTCTAGAACTTTTGGGAAGAGGCATCTTACTGAGCCTAAGGATAAGGCAACAGCATGAAAAGCAATGTGGAGGGGCAGAGAGAATTTGGTCTGTGGTAACATTGTTCAGCTGTGAAGTCATGATAAAAGACCTGCACTACTTCTAAAATTTTACTCATGTAAGGTAAATAAATTTCCAGTTTAAATCCAGTTTATCTGTCCTTGTGACACAATAAGTACTAAATGTTATAGTTCAGACATGATTTCTCCTGTTTTGCCAAACACAGTTTATAATGTCTTTGGAAAATATAATACACATATGTAAAGAAGTAATTCAGGAGGTAATTATTTTGATTTAGTTTTTATTTGAGCCAACTTCTGGTTTTCATTTTCTGGTAGAATGCTTTAAAAATTGATCTGTATAAATCCATAATTGTAAATAAAGTTTGGTATTGAATGATTTATTAGGGGATATAAAATTTGAAAGTGTAATTTCACCAGCTTATTTTGTGTGCTGATTTTACAGACTACAATGAGATATGTATTAAATTCAGTTCCAGTGTGAGTAAAAATATCAATTTCAAATAATTTTCCAGTCCATATTTACAGTTAGTTGACGATTTAGCTCTCATGTTCACCAGTGAAGTTTATTGAATTGTTTAGCATAATTTTCAACTCTACAAGTCACATGTTAACCCAGAAGGTTTGTTGAAAGGCAGCTGAAATAATTATTTGCCTTTGCTCAGGATTAAAGGAGACTTCTATTTATGATTAATAAGACTGAAGATAGAGAATGTTAAAGAGTCTAGGAAAGAAATCTTGTGGTAATAAATGAAAAATAGGCATTTGTCCACATTTTGAAGCTATTGAAAAAGAGAAACCATAAAACAGCAGGGGCAGTTAACCTATCATACAGAAACTCTTCCCAATTCTAAACACATATTTAGAATACTGTAATTGTGATTCAGAATGATGTCTCAGGACAAAAAACAAAAACAAAAAGACAGCTGGATGAAACTATTTATTATTGATTACATTTCTTTCTAGAGAAGGAACATATTTTACTAATCTATACCACACCTGTGGCTATATAAAACTTCACACTGGGCAGTTTTCTCTTAAACTTTTTGGTAGCCATTTGGTGAAACATCCTTACTTTAACTTTCTTTTAAAATATGACAACAGTGTATTCTCTAAAATAAATGTAGGTGAGTTTTTCTTGACTGTGATTTAAATATAAGGTTTTCAGATGCATTGGAAAGATTTCCTGAGTAGTAGAATGAGGTGAGACTCCATTCAACCAGGAACCATTCAGATCAGGATTGCTCGTCACCACCCTGTATGCAACTGGTACTATTCCTGCCTTTAGAATGAGGGATGCAAAGCTTAGAGTGAGGGATTGCAGAAGGGTTCTAAAGTTAGTAATTTGAAAGCCAGTGTTTGAATAGAGAATTAATAACACATTTTACATTTATAAAATTCTCATATCCCCTCTTAGAATGAATACATGAGTAAGAATTTTAAAGGAATATTACTTTAAAATTTATTTTTTAAATTAACATACAGTAATGCTGACATTTTTGGTGTGCAATTCTATGAAATTCAATATATGTATAGATTTGTATAAACACCACCTCAATTAGGATACAGAAATTTCCATCATCCTCCAAAACTCCTTGTACTATACCTTTGTAGTTACTCTTTCCCTCTTCTCTAACCCCTGGCAACTTATGATCTATTCAACATCACTATGGTTTTGTCTTTTGAGAATGTCTTATAAATGGAATCATTAAGGCACCCACTTCATTTATTTCTGCTCTCTTTTATTTCTTTTCTTCTGTTTTCTTTGGGCTTTTTTTTCCTCTTCTTTTTTCTAGTTTCTTGTAGTGGAAACTTAGGTTATTCATTTGAAACATTTCTTCTTTTGTAATATAAGCATTTGACTTTTTAAAACACCGTTTCTCTGTTTAACAGTTTAACAGGGAAATACTGTTTTAGCTACATCCTACAAATTTTGACGTGTTGCATTTCATTTTTTTTTCAGTTCAAAATATTTTCTAATTTCCCTTGAGACTTCCTGTTTTATTTATGTGGTATTTAAAAGCGTATGTGCATTTTAATTTCTATGATTCTTCTGTATCTTTTGTTATTGATTTCAAGTTTAATTCCATTATGGTTTAAAAACATACTTTGTATGATATAAATTCTTTTAAATACGTTAAGGTTTGTTTAATGTCCCAGGATACGATCTGTTATGATGAATGTTCCATATGCACTGGAAAATAACATTTATTTTCTATGTTTCAAACTGGAATAGGAGGGCTTCTCCTAGTATTCTGTCTGTTCCAATGTATACTTCTGGGCTCTCACTGCCTTGAGTCCAAGCTTTAAGATACTAAAGGGGGAAGAAAAGGAAAATTCACTACTGGATTTGTGGTCCTTTAACTCTGTTCTACTACAATTTCCTGCTATTATTTCCTTTCCAGACTTCTCAAATGGTTGCTTCATTCATTCTCTCCAGATTTCATAGCTGCAGTCATTAGGAGAGAAGGGGTAGGATGTGCTTACTTCATCTTAACTAGTGAAAGAGTTATTGAGCTAAATTATTATCAGTTTCACCATCTCCAAAATCAAACATGCCCGATTTTAGGTAACATCCTTTGTTTGTAGAAAGTGATCTTTTATTTATGCATTCACAAACATTCACTTAGCATCTTCTGTGTTTTGGCACTGTTCTAGGCATGGAGGATATACCAGGGAACAGAACACCAAAAAGATTCGAGACTATGTTCTAGTAGGAGATAGACAAAACACAACTGAAAAGATGTAACACATCAGGTGGTGGTAGTTGCAATAAAGAAGAATAAGGTGGAGGCAGGTGATTTGAAGTGTTGTGGAAAGAGGTAATGCAGCTTTTAAAAGGATCATGAGGAAAGTTATCACCCAAAAGGGGATATTTGAATGAAGAAAGATTGGTATTTGATTGTGCAAATTGTGATCACTATCTTTGAAAACTGGATTTCAAACAGACGAAGTTGAGGAGATCTCTCTCTCTCTCTCTCTGTGTATATATATATTATACAATTATCTATTCGTTAAAAGTTGTAGTTATCTCAGTCACAGGTGCTTTATTAAATACCATTAAATTATTAAAGTTACGTGCCAAACAAATTTTAAACTTATATTAGACAAAAGTAATCTTAATAATGTGTGAAACTAAATTGAGTTGGCCGTAAATGATTTTACGCAACATAGGTTGGTCTCTGCTGGACTAGTAAACTTCTGTGGCTCGACATGGACAAAGCATTTTTTTTTTTCTCTGACTCTATTCAATAGTTTTCATTTAAGTTTTGAGATTGGTTTCTCCTTATGAATTACCATAGGGGGAAAGTCATCAAATTAAATTTGTGGTAAAGTTTTAAATAGCATCTCTGTTTTTCAAATGCTGAAGCACATCTCCAATGTCAATATTAAATGTCAGCTGCAAACACAGTCTTTAATTGCTTGAACATCTTACCTCTCCCTTTGTCAGGAGTCATGAGAACAATATGGACATGCTAGGACAAAGTCAGCTGCCACTATCTTAGGTAAAATTCCATGTCCAGATGTTGCCTGTGCAGTTTCAGTGTAGTTCTAATTGACTCCTTGGGGAATCTCAGTTTGTGCCGCTGAGGGCCCAATTCAGCTTTGGGGTTGTGAGTGAGTAACTGATGACAGAGGTTGACTCAGTGTGTTTGTGTGTGTGCAAGTGTTGAGTGTAGGAGGTTATACAAAGGCCAACAGTCATTACTTCCAAGGTCCAGTGGAACTTACACCTTGCTTGTCAGCTTTTACCTTTAGCACAATCACATATGTATTTTGAAATATGAAAGCACTTGAAACTTATTAACCAACAAGCAATAATTCTTTCAAAAACAAAATAAAGGCTAAAAAAATATGTATATTTGTACACACACATTCACGTACATATGCATATATTTGAAAATATACAAACTTTTAAAGTATACGTAGGTGTATTATCTGAGAATAGTGGCATCTTTTCTGGAGGTTCACATATTTGACATTTTCATTGCTGTGCCAGGTAAATGGTGTTGTCTTTGGATACTTTTATGTTCTGTTTTTGTTCTTAAACACAGCTTACAATAGGTATTCTCTGCTAAGAGATTGGTGTACCTTCAAATTATTTATTTTACTCTAAATTCTCAGCTAAAGGGAAACATATTCTTAAATTTCTGTATGAAAATGACAAAAAGACCATCTAGGGATTTCTTGTTCCTACACAAGTCACCGTCACAAATTTTTAGTTGAATGTTGCCCAACTCTAAAACTTCAACACTCTTTGATGCATAAATTCTGACTTATTAAAAAATTTTTTTATTTAAAAATAACTCAACAGTTTTAAAATAGAAAAAGAAAACAGATGAATACTTTGCCTTATATCAAATAGTACCTTGAATTTTACCTCAGTAATTAAAGAGAACGATTCTTAAAACATAATTTAAATTTTCATAAGTTCTTATCTGAATAATCTGGTGTCACTCTGGAGAGAGAGACTAATGTGAAATGAAGATATGAAGAAATGAAAACAAATCCATAGAAAGATATGAAAGGTATAAAATCACAGAGAGTCTACCTAAGTAAAAAAGACTCATAAGCAGAGGATAAGACAGTAGTTTGCTTTCAAAAGATTGGTCTAAATTAAAATGAATGTTAAGAAGCTGCTGATAAAAATTGCCTATTCTTTTGCTCTGAACTCTCTTAGGGAATCTTTTTCCTGTAATTTCACATATACATGTGTAGAACGTTTGATGCTGTAAGAATTTAAATAAGAGGAAGTTACAGGCATAGTTTTAAGCTGTTTCTATGATTATAATTAGTTTCTTTTGGAAATAGTTATGCTGTTAATTTCTGTATGTGCATTTAATTAAAGAAAAAATGTCAAGAATCTTAATATTATTTAATTTTAATAATAATATCAACTTATTTACTGGACACTTTCTCTGGGACAGGTGAATATTTCATATTTAATTAAAATATTCACAATAGGCTATCAATTACATGAAAAGAAATCATTTAGTATTTGACAAATATGTTCATCAATAAGACAAACTAATAAGATTTCCTCTCAGACTTGTGTGTCCTAATGATTCTTTTTTGTTGTCAAATGTAACGCATTCTTCAGGCATATATTTTGTGACTTGGAATCTTCTTAATTAATACTGAGGATGTATCTATTCTGTTCCTTAGGTATTTCTTCATGAACGTTGTTCTGTTTTTTCAGTCCTTTGTTAACCATAATTAGAAGTAGTGAAGATAGCAAGTCAGAATGAAAGGAAAATCTCAGTGTTTCGGTTTTGGAGTTTATGTATGAATAAATAAGAGTATGTAAATATTGGTACTACATAGAAAATTAAACAGAATAATTTAGAAGATATTAACAATAGGTTAAAATGTAATTGGTATAGTACATCACCCTATGGGGAGCTCATACATAACTCTATTACACTTATGTGCATAATGTTGAGTTTTGAAGGAATTATAACAATTTTTAAAGTGTTGAACTATTCATTACATTGTTCAGTGTTAGTGATCTCCATTTCCATTATTCACTGTTTTTCCTTTTTTGCTTTAAAAACTTTTCTTCGTGGTTTGTAAGTCTCCTTTACGTGATCTTGTTTAGTGTTTTTCCAACTACAGGTTGAAATTCACTAATTAGCAGCAGGGAATTTTAAAAATTTATAACTACAGAACAAAATATTAGAGTGCCTTTCATGCATTACTTTAAGGATATGTTTCATGGAAAAAATTGCTTCACTTATATATACTAGGTTGCAAGGAAAACTGAATTTCTTACTGTATGTTTTGGTAAAACATTACTGAAAAGCCATTGGACTGGATGAAAGGCAACTGAAGAACACTGTGTATACTCTTATTACTTATGTCAGTAGTTCATTTACTGTATTTTATCTATATTTTAAAATATATACAATGAATATGATCAAGTGGCCCACTTTCAATGCTGAGAACAAGATTTCACTGATGGTTGATGAATTGCTCATAAGGATGAAAAACGAAGTGTTAGACTTAATCATTTCACTGTCAGCGATCTTTGTATCAATCCTTAGTGAAAAACATCCTTGAGAGAAGAAACTGGCTATTACTAAATTAGCATTGGAATATTACAGGCACAGGTTTTCATTTCATAACCATATTTCAGATGAATTATGAAACTAAACAGAAGTCATGCTGTAGACACTGCAAAATTAAGATGGGTTTGGCCATATAACAAACTTAACTGAACTACATTCCTGTGAATTTGCAAAAGGATTCACCATATTTAACCAAACCAGGTTACTGTGATTTTGAAAAAAAATCCCTGAGCACAGAGACTCAGGGCATGGATTCACTGGTAAAAATCTTATACTCAGAGTACATGCAATATTCTATATTACACTAGGAGAATGTGACATTAAACTCAGCTTTTTTTTTTTTTTTTTTGCGTTTCACGGGCCTCTCACTGCTGTGGCCTCTCCCGTTGCGGAGCACAGGCTCCGGACGCGCAGGCTCAGCGGCCATGGCTCACGGGCCCAGCCGCTCCGTAGCATGTGGGATCCTCCCGGACCGGGGCACGAGCCCATGTCCCCTGCATCGGCAGGCGGACTCTCAACCACTGTGCCACCAGGGAAGCCCAAACTCAGCTTTTTTTATGGGATGAAAATAATCTGGTGATTATAAACTGATAGAAACATTATACCAGTTTCAGATATTGAGGTATTTATGGCAGAATTATTTGGAGTCAGGATGTGAAAATGAACGTGGAGAAGACATTTTGGCTCCTGCTCTGTACCATTAAGCCATTAGGTTACACTGTCTTTGCTAATGAATGAATAAACGAATGAATGAATGAACTAATTAATTAATTAAAAAATTGATGGGTATTTCTATAAGCTGGTATTCTATGTAATTTCTATTTTTTTGTTTATTTTTTGTTTTTCAGATTTTTAACACTAAGCCATACTATTTTGACTTTTAACTTTTTATAAAATCATTGATGTCGTATAATACAATATTAAAGAATTTTTTTAATAAAAAAGAGCCTAGTCCAAATTCTACCCTAGCATACAACTGCTTTTAATTATCCATCTGCATCACTCTTATAATCAGGGCTAAAAAAGGACAACTAGATAGTTTTAGCCATAAACATAAAACTATAACTATAGATGTATATAACCAGACATATATTTTCATAATTTAAAAAGAGGGCTTCCAACACCTTTGAGTTATTTATGCTCTGACTTAATTCTTGAACTTTTTTTCTTGACACACACAGCACTTTCTTTGGTAACTTTTCCTTTCCTTCCTGGCTTTTCACCTTGGATTAATTCTCTTACAGGAAACCCTCTTATGGGTCGGATTCTGTGTTTGCACTTTGTGACTTCCTTCCTTGATTCTGGCCCAGATACTATCTTCACAGTCCCCGGCCAACTCTCTTAACAGCCTGTACCCTAGACTCAAGGGTTGTGCTTGCCTCAGTGGTTCTCAACTTTGGCTGTCAGTTGGGGCACTTTCAAATATGTGTGGGCCCTGCTCCAGAACTGTTACATTACAATCTCTGGGGGTTGAGCCCAGGTGCAGAGAGACTGTTTTTAAAATTCTCCATTTCATTCTAAAATGCAGCTGAGGTAGAAATCATTGCCCTAGAGCAGACTACCTCAGTCTCAGCACGATTGATCTTTTGTGTTGGGTAATTCTTTGTTGTGGGAAGCTGTTCTTCCTGTTCATTATAGGATATGTAACAGCACCCTTACCTCTACCCACTGGCTGCAGTAGTAACTCCCCGCACCCAACCATGTGACAACAAAAAATATCACTAGACATGACCTAACGTTTTCCTGGGGTCAAAATTACCCCCATTTGAGAACTTACAGTTTTACAGCTAGAACACAGTCAGATAAAAAGTTTATTTACGAAACTGGAATTCTAAAGTAAAGCAATGAGGAAGACCAAGTGACTCAGGGGCTGACATCTTTCAAGACGTATTGGATATAACTTAGGTGGAATAGAAACCTGACTCTGGCCACTTGTGTGGGGTAACTACTGGGGAAGCTGGCCCAGTTCAGGTGCTTGAAGAAGAGGGATCCAACGTGTGTAAAGTTGACTCCCTGTAAAACAACCAGTGCCGGGTGCTGCCCATGTGGCATTAGAGGTGCATTGCAGGGAAATGGTGTACAACAATGATGGTTCCCAGAACAGGGTATACTTACATGTCTCACTGAATAGGGCCAGGGTGAAGTCACAACACAGGAAAGCAGAAATGAATAGTAGACCAATGAGGGACTGGACTACCTAGGTATCAGATAACATGCAGAGTGTAAGCAGGCCAGAGGTGACTTTAATACCATAACAAAGAATCTGCAGTAGAGAGTTGAGAATTGGTGCAACTGTTCAAGATTTTGCAGTGACCCAGAATCTTTCTGTTTTCTCTACCTTCCTTACACTTAGCTCACATGCTTATGGTGTCAGGGTGTCTGCTATATCTCCAGGCATTGCATTAACATTTTAGATAAGAAATAAGAACAAGGGTTAAGGGCTAAGAGCAAAAACCCAAAGGATTTTCTCTTAGAAAAAATGTAGGATCTTATGTCTTCCCGGGAGAAATCCAATTACATCTTACTGACCAGAATTCTGCTAATAGATACCCTAGCTTCAAGAGAGGCTGGGAAATAGAATGTTTTAACTGGTCTCATTGCCACTCTGGAAAGAAAGAAATCCGTTAGTGTGGAAGAAGGAGTGGAGGAAAGGATATTGGGCGGGCCACCAGCGGTATCTGCAACAGGGGATCTGGAATCTAATCTTGTAATCTTGAAGACAATAATGCAGAAGAATTTATGGAAATAACCCAAGCAGTAGACACGAGAAAAAAAGGGAAGAAGTTGCCCTGTAACCAAGTCAAATAACTGTCTCAGTCAGGAGGGTTTTGTATATTTTCTGCTGAGCGTTGGACCAATTTCATGGCACAATCAAACCAAAACCTGGAAATCAACACGATTGAATTATTGTACAGAGCTGGCTATTGGTTAATCTGCTGGAGAAGGAAACGTCGGGACAGAGTCTGAATAAAATCTGACTTGTATAAAACACTTTAATTTGCGAAGTGTTTTCCATTTTCTCGAAGCACGGAAAAAGAAATTGGTGAAAAGTTAAGATTTCATGGAATTATGAGATTCCAGGCACTCTTGCCTCTTTTCTAAAGTCTTAGTTTAAAAGCATTAAGCATTTAAAAAATACTACTTGATATGTAATTGGCAGCAGCATTCATTTTTTTTTTCCACTTGGCTTTTATCTTTTGTCTGCAAGCCATGCCTTTACTGTATAGGCCTTAGTCAGTGTGTTTCTTTTGTGTCCATGCTTATCAGCTGTAGGAAGAAAAGGTCTAGATATTAGTTAGTGCCTAATGCTATATCTCATTTTACAGAGATTTTTATATTTCACAGTTATCCAATCAATGACATATTTATTTATTTATATGCATCTCCTTTTAGTTTTTTAGAGTTACAATATTATGCATATTGATCTAGAATTCTTTAAATACTTAGACTGTAATTCATTTTTTAAAAAAGAGTATTTATTTATTTATTTATTTATATGCATCTCCTTTTAGTTTTTTAGAGTTACAATATTATGCATATTGATCTAGAATTCTTTAAATACTTAGACTGTAATTCATTTTTTAAAAAAGAGTACATAATTTATCGTAATATATTCAGAAAAGGTTTTGATTACAGTTTTTTTCATGAGTGTTATTTTTATTTATACAGCATATGTTTTACTGGTGTTCCATGAAAAGACAGTCTTTATTTTCCAATCTCTCACCAAACAGTGGTTATAATTTTTTAATAAGACATGAATATTAGTTATAATTTGATTGCAGGGGTTGATGAAACAGGAGTGACTAATTTTCATCTTGAAACTGGATTTAAAAAACAAGCGTATTGGAGTGGAATATTTCACTGAGAAAGTACAGTGGTTTGTTTTGTTTGTTTTAATCAATTGCTATTTGTGAATTAAATGGCTTCTTGTAAGGTTCAGGGGGTCCATTTAATAGTTCTCAAACTAGAGCTTATGCAGTGATGTCCAAAAGAAATATAATGTGAGCCACATGTATGATTTTTAAATTTTCTAGTGGAAAATAAAAAAAATCATGAGAGATTACTACAAGCAACTCTATGCCAATAAAATGGACAATCTGGAAGAAATGGACAAATTCTTAGAAATAAAAAGAAACAGGTAAAATTAACGTTAATATTATTCTTGATTTAAATGAATATATCTAAAATATTATAATTTCAACATTTATAGCATATAAATGATACTATAATGGTAATTTAACATTATAAATGTTAATTGTTATAAATGTAAGTTAACATTCTTCTTATTCATACTAATTCTTTGAAATCCAGGGTACATTTTACATATATAGCATATCTGAATTTGAACTTGCTCATAGCCACATGTGGCTTAGTGACTACTGTATTGGACAATGCAGTTCTAACTGCTTAAATTCCATGATTTCAAGGCAATAGAAAACTACATTGCTCAATAAAGGAAAAACCAAAATACAAATTGATTCTTTATTTCTCCAGTAAAAAAGACTTTCAAATTTAGAGGTATCAATAAAAGAGTCAAATATCTACTTCTGATAGATAATTTATTAGTTTAATTGCATCATATATTTAAAATTACATGCTCTAAAAATATATTAATTAAAAGATTACTTTAACTCATACTTCATAAACCAAGTTTATTCAGACTTTTCCTGTTCACCTCAATATTCATGTCTTTGTCATCCCTAGAGTCCTCTACTTTCTGGAGCACATGAGCTTCACTGTCGCCTGAGTAGATGGAGATAACAGCCCTTTTTGAATTTGTATCTCATGCTGTCACTAAATTTTAACTCAAGTCACAAAGTTTATTCCGTAACTTTAGGGCATTAGTTCTCAGTGGGGTGTATGTGGGATTTTGTGCCCCAGGGACCATTTGGCAAAGTCTAGAGACATTTTTGACCATCACATCACAACTGGGAGCAGGGTGATATTGGCATCTAGTGGGTACAGGCCTAGAAACTCCTAAACATACTGCAGTGCATGGGACAGGCTCCCACAGCACAGAATTTTCTGTTCTAAAATGTCAATAGAGCCAAGACTGAAAAACTTTGGATTAGGACATTGTCTTTTTTAAGAATTCATCCAGTAGGTATATATTTGTGATCTTCCCATTATAACCCTCACAGTGGTACTTTTGAAAATGACCTTTAAAAATTGTTTACAATATAGTTCAACATTTTCAATTCTGAATTCAAACCACAGAAAAAAAATGAATAAACGTGTATTAAGCCTTTAGTCTTCTTTTTTATTTATTCTATGAATGAATTTTTTTTTGCACTTTAACCATCACATTTATTATGAATTGTTTTCTGATGCAAGGAATACATAGAAATTTAATATAAAATATAATTAAGGATAAAGGTAACCACTGTCGGTATTTTGGCATATATTCTCTCAGTCACTATTCTATGCATAACACACATAAACGTATACACACCCACACATTTTATTTTATTTTAAAGGACTGGGCTCATGCTTTGCACCAAGTTTTGCTGTTTGCCAAATAGACTGTGGCTTCCTGGCATTAGACTACACACTGATTATTCCTAGTAGTGGAGTATTCCAAACCAAAAGGTACATTACAATTCTGTGAACTGATTTCTAAAGCATCTGAAATTAGCACAGATTTAGGTTCTTTGAAGCTATTGTATTAAAATGAGTCTATCCTTTTATATAAAAAAGGATTTGAATGCAGAATATTTTTTTATTCCTAAGAAATAATATTTTGAGGGGAAAAAGTCTTTAACTTTAGTCACACATTTATAGTATTTACAAATAATTTCCACTTGAGGTCTTCAATGTTCCCAGAGTTGTGGTGCAGTCTGCTGTTGGCATGAGACAAGGTCTACATAAGTATTATTATCTTTAAAAAATTAAAAACATTTTTTAGAGCAGTTTTTGGTTCTGAATTATCAAAATTGAGTGGAAGGTACAGAGATTTTCCATATTCCTCCTGCCCCTACACATGCATAGCCTCCGCATTATCAACATCTCCCACTGGAGTGGTGCATTTGATACAGTTGATGCACCTGCAATGACAGATCATTATCACCCTACTCCATAGTTTACATTAGACTTCAGTCTTGGATTTGTACATTCTATAGCTTTGGACAGATTTATAATGTGTCTACCACTATGGTATCATACAGAGTATTTTCACTACCTTAAAAATTCTCTGTGCTGCACCTATTCATCCCTCTCTCCTCCCTAACCCCTGGCAACCCCTGTTCTTTTTATTGTATCCGTAGTTTTGCCTTTTCTAGAATGCCATATAGTTAGAATCACACAGTATATAGCCTTTTGAGATTGGCTTCTTTTTACTTAGGGATATGCAAGTAAGTTTCTTTCATGTCTTTTCATTACTTGATAATTCATTTCTTTTTAGTGTTGCTATTTCAGTGTCTGGATTACCTCAGTTTATTTATCCATTCACCTATTGAAGAGCATCATCATGGTTGCTTCTGAGTTTTGGCAGTTATGAATAAAGCTGCTGTAAACATCTGTGTGCTGGCATATATCTTGTGTGGACATATATTTTTAACTTTTTTGGGTAAATACCAAGGAATGTGATTGCTGGATCATATGGTTAAGAGTATGTTTAGTTTTATAAGAAACTCCCCAACTGTCTTTCAAAGTGGCTGTACCATTTTGCCTTCCCACCAGCATGAATGAGAGTTCCTGTCTCAGCAGGAAGATGAGACTCCACATCCTCATCAGCATTTGGCGTTGTCAGCGTTCTGGATCTTGGCCATTCTGATAGGTATGTAGTGGTATCTCATTGTTTTGAGTTGTATTTCCCTGATGACATATGATATGGAGTATCTTTTAATATAACTTTGCCATCTGTACATCTTTTTTTGTGAGGTTTCTGTTAAGGTCTTTGGTTCATTTTAAAATGTGGTTGTTTGTTTTCTTATTGTTGAGTTTTACATGTTCTTTGTGTATTTGGATAGTAAAACTTTACCAGCTATGTCTTTTGCAAATATTTTCTCCAAGTCTGTGGCTTATCCTTTTATTCTCTTTTATTTTATTTCTTTTAGTTCGAAGGGTATGTTTCAGCATGCCCCAGACTACTGAAGCCCTAAAAATTTCATTGATCTTGTGGGCGCCTTCCCTTCCACTGATATCAATTCCCAGTGCGTCATTGGTGAAATCTCCTACACTCTGGAGCACCTATGTTTTATAAAGATTTCCAACATACTTGCTACTTCTTGCTCATCCACTCTAATTAACATGATGTCATCAATCTGTCATATATAAAATGTGACCATTATAAACTTCTGAATAATATACAGATTCTCCAGGTCCCTTCAGACTATGTCTTAATAGAGGCTAAGAAGATTAATTATAGCCATGGGGAAAGATGGTAAATGTACACATACTCTTGTTTGTCCTACATGAATACATACTGTTGATCCTGCTTCTTGGGAGCAATAGAACAGGATGCATTTACCAGATTGATGGCCATATACTATGTATTGGAGAACTTGTTAATCTGCTCCAGCAAAGATATCATATCAGGTACAACAGGTTTAATGGGTTTCCTATTTGGCTGAGTTTACGGTCATCCACTGTCATCCTTCTATATCTCTTTGGCTTTTATAGAGTTCAAGATAGTAAATTAAATGGATGTATATTGAAAACTACTATCTCTGCATTATTCAGATATTAATAGATGACAATAATCTCTATTATTCCCTGTAGGATACAGTATTGTCTTTGATATACTCTCTTGGCCAGAGGTGGGGTAGGTGCTGATAGAGACTCACTTGACTTTTCTCACTGTGATGGTTCTTACCACAGAGGTCAAGGGGCCAGTGTTGGGGGTTCTACTCATCTCTAAGTATGTTCATCCTAATTTTACATTTTGGAACTGGGAAATGAACCTTGGGTCTGTGGAACTAGTGGAGCTGCTCTGAGTTGGATCTGGGTCTGAGCTCACTAATGTATTATTTGGATCCTATATGTATCTACTCTAACAGAGGGTCAGTGATGATGCTTCAGATCCTTCAAATATCCAAATATCACTGTCAGAGAAAATTGTGTCTAATTGTCCTCAAAATGACGAGGTAGTCCCTTGACCCCAGTGTGATGTTATCTGAATAAATTGCTTAGGACCCTTTGGGGAAGGACTGGAGGAATCATTACCGGGTATCAAAGTCAACTTTATGGTGGACATGGCGAAATGCCATCCATATCCCCTTCAGTAAGGCACTTGTTGCCCCAGCTGCTGAGTGTGTCTTCAGGAACAGCTTTAGCTCTAGAAAGCCACTTTACCAAAAGTCATCCCCTTTCTCTGGGCAGTCCACTTCCACTTTCTCATCAGTGAGAGTGTATAAAGACTGTACCATATTGGGTCAACTTAAGACAACTCTGAAGGGCTAGTCTGTTGCTGGACCATCATAACACTTGACTTCTACTTCTGATGCTCTTGTTTCTTGCCTCTCATTTCCATAGGTTTAGATTCTTAGTGTCCTTAAACATCCTGCACATTAAATTCCATCTTAATGTCTGTTTTCCAAGGAACTCAACCTGTAATGATTCAAACTGTATGTCCAACAGTCTTTGAAATGTATGAGTTTATCCCTTACCCCAATATGTTTACAAGCCCTTTGGAATAAGTCTGAGGAATTAAAATACACGTATAAGGGTTGAACAGGGTCCTTCCTCTCGGGGATAAAGCCCGTGCTTCATTCAGGGGGTCTGGGTCTGAAAACTCAGTTCTGGATATCGGGAAATTATTATGAATGTTAAATGGGATTGCTTCCCTTAGCCTTCTGACCTACACTTGAATTCTTATGTTTGTACAAATTGAGCAAACACTTATTGGGCATCCTAGGTTTCTTTAGTCCTATTAAGCATCTCCATAGCAATCTGTGGATCAGGCCCCCACGGCTGACACTGCAACCTTATCACTCAGCAGGATCATTGCTCACACCTGGCTTCTGCAGCTAAGTGTACTGCTTGGCCTTTATTATTCTGAGAATCTATCAGTCCAATTGAGCCTAGTTTTATAAAAGCATCTCATACTGTTAGTTTTACCCTACAAAGGAGTACCATGACTGAGCTTCTTGGTGATACTAGTGCCCGTCTCACCATGGCATTTCTTATTATTTTGGTAAACGGTGTCCTCATCCAGGAACATAATGGTCATCTGGTTACATAAGAAGGGAATTTCTTTCTTTCCTGCCAGGAAAATGCTCTGACTTTCACAGTTAGCTTTTAATTGGTTATTAGTGCCTTTTAACAGTGCATTGATTATCCCCAAGTTCAGTGTTCTTATAATTACTATTGTTTCTGGCACTTAAACACCTGAAGCACTGTGCTCATCACTCCCTTCCCTTTCACTGGTATCAGCTCCCAGTGCATTATTGGTGAATATTTTAATAATTATACCAGCATTGCCTGCCAGGGTGGTCTCAGTGCTTCACCTGGGTGATGAGATCCTCGTAAAAGTCTAGAGGTTGGTCATCCAACACCAAAATCCTACTTTGGTATTTGCCTTCTAGTACCATTTTTCAGACCAACTTCTGCAAGTCAGGTTAATGAGAAGACAGACTTTGAAAATATAAGATTAGTATGCAGGTGATTTATCACAGAGTTCCTTTGGGACCAATGTCTGTGAGGGACTAGATTTTAAAAATCTAGACTTTCCTTTTTTTTAACCGCTGCCTTTACTTTCGGCATTTTCTTCCTCAAGGGCTGTAAAGGGTTGCTTTTTAAAAGACAGACTGAATCATAGAAATACTTTATAAAATTTTTATGGAGGAATTAATACTTACTTGTCTCAGAGTAACAGAGGTCTAGACTTTATCTCAGTTTGGTGGTTTATTGTATCATTGCGATGTTGGCACACGTTCTTTCTTAACAGAGTCATGTCAGTCTGGTTGGTTGTCAGGACTGTTTGAATGTATAGGGTTAAGCCTCAATCTCCTATGGCTTCTGGTAGTGGTGCTGGGGGCTGGTAGGGAATAAAAATGACAGTGCACTGAACAAGGGTCTAGAAGTCAGAGGACAAGGCAGTACTAGGAGATCTTCAAGGTGGCCTGAAAGACAGGGCAACGCTGAGCAATAAGGTGACCCTCTAGCAATGGCTTCTAAATTTCTATTGATGATCTTTCCACTTGCTCTTAATACATTTTGGACACTTATTCTTCATATTTGTCTGCTTACCATTTTTTCTTCGCTCCTTATCTTCATGCAAGTAAAAAAGCAATCTCAGTCATCTGCGCTTAACTTGGAAAATTACACTGTAGCTATTTCTTCCCCAACTGGTTAGCAGATATTTAGTCTTGTCCAAAACGGTCCACGCCAAAAGGTCCTTGAGATTTGGTCGTATCCAAAATGTTCATGAGCATATTTGGTCCATGTTAAATGGTTTTGGATAGGGCCGAATATCGAGGACCTTTTGGCATGGACAAAATGTCTTATAAAAAGATGTTTTGAATAGGACCAAATGTCTTACAAGGCTCCAACCACTAACCCTTAATCACCCTGTTTCCTTGTTCACCATTCGTTTCCTCCTCGTAGTTTTGGTGACTTCGTTTCAGACAGTTCACTCTGTCTCAGATCTAGCTTCTTCTTAAATTGCAAATGTTGTTATGGCCCTTCAGTGAAACATCTTTAGGAGATGTCCTATCTGCAGGCTTTGTCTGAGCATTTTGGATACTGTTCTTGCTGGGCTCAGAGCAGTGCTTAGTACTCTTTATCAGAGCAACAGGATCAGCCTCTTTGGTCCTGGAATGAGTGATCATGCATACTCTGTTATATTCCCACAGATGTGTGCTTTTTAACAGTAGAGAACAAACTATTTTCCAATTCTATTAAACAGTTTTCAAAGATGAAGTGAAGGCATATTTTTTTTTTTTTTTTTTTTTTTTTTGTGGTACGCGGGCCTCTCACTGTTGTGGCCTCTCCCGTTGCGGAGCACAGGCTCCGGGCGCGCAGGCCCAGCAGCCATGGCTCACGGGCCCAGCCGCTCTGCGGCATGTGGGATCTTCCTGGACTGGGGCACAAACCCGTGTCCCCTGCATCGGCAGGCGGACTCTCAACCACTGCGCCACCAGGGAAGCCCAAGCCGTATTTTTTGAGGGTAAAGAAAATCTAGTTGTGCAAATCAAAACTACAATGAGATATCACTTCACACCAGTAAGAATGGGAATCATTAAAAAGTCTACAAATAGTAAATGCTGGAGAGGGCGTGGAGGAAAAGGAAGGCTCCTACACTGTTGCTGGGAATGTAAATTGGTACAACCACTACGGAGAACAGTATGGAGGTTCCTTAAAAAACTAAAAATGGAGTTACTATATAATTCTGCAATCCCATTCCTGGACATGTATCTGGAGAAAACTATAATTTGAAAAGATACATGCACCCCAGTGTTCATAGAAGCACTATTTACAATAGCCAAGATACGGAAACAACCCAAGTGTCCATCGACAGGTGAATTGATAAAGAAGATGTGAGATACACACACACACACACACACACACACTGGAATATTACCCAGCCATAAAAAAGAATGAAATAATGCCATTTGCAGCAACATGGATGGACCTAGAGATTATCATATTAAGTGAAGTAAGTCAGATGGAGAAAGACAAATATTATATGATATCACTTATATGTGGAATCTAAAAAAAGATTATACAAATGAACTTACTTACAAAACAGAATTAGACTCACAGACATGGAAAACAAACCTATCGTTCCCAAAGGGGATAGTGGGAGTCAGGGGGTGATAACTTAGGAATTTGGGATTAATGTATACATACCACTATACATAAAATAGATGAACAACAAAGGCCTACTGTATAGCACAGGGAACTGTATTCAATATCTTGTAATAACCTATAATGGGAAAGATTCTGAAAAAAAATATATATATATCACTGAATCACTTTGCTGTATACCTGAAACTAACACATTATAAATTAACTATACTTCAATGAAAAAAATGGTTAAAAATTCAAAAAAAGAAAACTTAGTTGTGCTGCTGATTTGAATGATAGATGTAGTTCAACATTAATATTTGGGATAATAGGAATGATAACAATGTGAGATGCTATAAAAATTGTTATAGTCATATTTCATTATACTATTGCAAGCATGAATTAGAAAACAATTTCATTTTAAAGTGTCTACCAAGAGAGTGAATTTGCAAGTGTATGAGAGTATATATGGGTGTGGAAAGTAAATAGAAAATAGAAAAAGTCAAAGCAGTATTTTAACACTCTGTTGATCCTATTCCTCTAAAAAATACTACTCAGATTCACATTCTGAGAAAAACGCATCAGCTGACAAGCCACTACGGATATAAAGCTGTCACCCAATTAGACCTGGGGATCTTGCGTCAAGGCTAGGATGGTACAAGCTGTAGAGACAATAAGCATACACGTTAGGAAACAAAGGAGACCCATAAGCAGCACATAGCATCTCTGCACATGAGGCTGGCTTCTGCAATGACTGCATATAAAAGACCCATGAAAATTAAATATCTCAAGGATATGTTGAAACTACAACAGACTGCCTCTTGCCTTTTGCCTCAACAGAGCAGACCATTTTTGGTAGCATATAGGAACCATAAATCATATGTAGGCACATTTGTGTGTGTGTGTATGTGGATGTATGCGCACAAGAGAAGGAGATTGAAATGACAGAGAAGGAAAGGTAAAACTTTGTGATTAATAAATCAACTAAAATGTACATAGAGCACTTTTAAAAATTTCTCTAACACTCTTTTATTTGTAAGGCTATCTTGCTGGTGGACCACCAAATTCTTATCTTTAATTAACAAATAAAGAATTTCAAGATTTTCAAAAATGGTTACAATTTTGATAGATTATTTCAATGTGTGGCTTTCAACTGAGGTCCACCTCACTACAGTGTTTCTAAAACTGAGTTCTGCCTAGACTTAAGGTTCCTAAAATGTTCTTCAGGGAGTGATTGTCCTGTCACTAATAGCTCATTTGATTTTTACAGGAACCTATATTTATTATTATTACTTTTTTTTTTTTGCGGTACGCGGGCCTCTCACCATTGTGGCCTCTCCCGTTGCGGAGCACAGGCTCTGGACGTGCAGGCTCAGCGGCCGTGGCTCACGGGTCCAGCCACTCCACAGCATGTGGGATCCTCCCAGACCGGGGCACGAACCCGTGTGCCCTGCATCAGCAGGCGGACTCTCAAGCACTGCACCACCAGGGAAGCCCCAGGAACCTATAAAGTGAGTGGTAGTATCAGCTTCACTAATGGGACACCAGAGCAGAAAGGCCCACAATTGGCAAGAAGTAGAGCCAGAGCTCAGAGCCAGTTTTCCTTCTTCAAATACTGTATTTTTTTTTCTGTACAACCATTGCTTCTGGTATGACTATAATAACTCATGTTTGTTTGGCAATTTAGAGTTTTCAAAGTATTTCATTAAATTAACATATGCATTAAAAAAATTCTGCCACCTAGAAACTATTTTTATTCTCTATCACATTTTTTATAGATAAGGAGTTTGTGTTTCAGATAAAGTAACTGACGAGCCACAGAGAAACAAAAAGCAAGTGCTAAGCCCAGTTCCTATTATTCTGGTAGCCACGTTCCTTTCACCGTGTCATACTGCTGATCCGGATGGGACGCCTTAATTATTAGAAAGAGTAGTGAAATAATTCTGAAATGTAAATGGGTGTTTTTTAAGGATGGATGGCATGTGAAAACAGAAACTTAGTCTCCTGTTAAAATTTTGAAGCAATAAAACTTTAATTCATAGCCCTTAAGCATAGACAGAAACAAGGCTGGCTAATCAAATTCTGCATGGCAATATATAAAATAACTCTGCATCTGTCTGTATGTCTGAAGAGACTGATGTTCTTATATTTGTCTTAGTTAGATTTAATTTTAGTTCACAAGTCACACTGTCATTTGTTATTACTTTTTTAAATTCATGCCTTACATTTTATTTCATGTCCCTCTTTAGGAAACATCACTAGGTTTTATCATTCAAAGTACTGCCTTTTGAAATATGTATGTTTCTCTCCCATTCTCTGTCTGTTTCTCTCTTTCGCTCGCTCTCTTTTTATATCTCTCTTCCTCTTTCTTTTCAATGCAAGTGAAAACACTAGGGCACAGAATAAGCAGCACTTAGTAACATACTTCAAATCAGAATCATTCTCAGTTATAACACAGGGTCATTTTATAAGAATAAGGTTTTCAATA
This sequence comes from Neophocaena asiaeorientalis asiaeorientalis, assembly GCF_003031525.2. Taxonomy (NCBI): domain Eukaryota; kingdom Metazoa; phylum Chordata; class Mammalia; order Artiodactyla; family Phocoenidae; genus Neophocaena; species Neophocaena asiaeorientalis. The sequence continues at coordinate 582,285 of NW_020172694.1, forward strand.
CAGAAACAATAGAAAATCCATTTTGGGGGGTTAACTTCCAACAACAAACATCATCAATGAAATGAATATTTTTAGTTATTTGGATGGTTTTTCCTGATGATGGAATGTAAAATGAAAGAAGATCACTTGATAAATTTAATTTGATAAAGTCCTCAGAAAATTGTTCTAGGATGTTAATAGAAGATCTTTGAAAAAAAAGGTTGAAATTATAAAGTTAAAGAGGTTTATTGACAGCATTATTTCCTGGAACCCTTATAGAGTTCTAAAGCTGTTTGATCAGCACTCCACTTCTGAGCCACATTTTCCGCAGGACTTTTATTAACATCTTCTCCAGTAAAACCCCATAAAAGAGTTGAGCAGTGCTGTGTTAGAGCTATAGATAGACTTTACTGATAAAAAGAAATGGCTTGTGATCAAGGATAATTGGATTTTTTTGTATCCGTTTTGTAGATTCTCTGATAGATCTTAAATATCTGATTAAGCATGTGTTTGGCCAAAAAATGATGAGAATTATGTTTTCTGTATCTATGAAAAAATCTCAAATATTTAGACCCATAGTAATCATAATTCAATTATAAATAATCAGGTGGGAGATTTTGAAATTCAGAAAGAAGTAACATTTCTCCTATTGTTACATCCTAGTGTCTCAGAGAAAAAGGTATTCACATGACTATTACTAAGAGTTTTCCCTGGGACTCCTAATTGCCCCAGACACCTTGCACTCTCTCCCTGTCCAATACCATCGGTCTCTCGTTTTCACTCAAAAATGTTTTTTTTTCTCCGTAAATTCAGCATGCCCTAAAGCACTCATGTTACACCTCAAATCAGTATCAACCCTCAATTTCCACATTACTTTCAAAACCACCATCTATTTTCCAATTTCACAGGCTTCAAATTTATGTTGATTTGAACACATTCCTTCCATTATCCTGCTATTTCAGTTTAAAGAACCCCTTGAAACTTTATTGAATGTCTATCATGCCCCACGCTGTGCTAGGTGCTCAAAGTCAAATGTTGAATAATATAAATTTCTGGCCTCAAGGTACCATTTAGCTGGGAAAAAGTCATGGAAATAAATCAATACAATGCAGTGCCACAAAAGGAATGTGTACTCAGTATGATGGAAGACTGAAAGAAGGGCATGTTGGTCACTTCCTGAGGATAGGAAAGTACTGGGGTACACAGGAAACACTCCACAGATAAAGGAGGTCGTATCTGCAAGTCTTAAGTCATGCCAAGATTTGAGAGTGGCATCAATCCAGGTACAGACAACACTGGAATTAGACATGGGAGAAAGAAAGAAGGGTCTGTTGGATAGGGAAAAAGGTTTGGTTTGGAGTCTTCCATATCATGCTAATGGATTTGGACTTTTTCCTCTAAGTATACAATATAGATTTTAATTGGGAATAAAGTAAATGATTGGATTTTAGAAAGCTTGTGGACAAAGCTATGTATAAGACTGATTGGAGATGGGTAAGTCAGGAATCAGGGATACCAGTTAGGATAAAATGTCAGATTAAAATGAATGATTATGAGGGCTTGAACTGAAGTTGTAATGCTGGGAAAAAAGAAACAAAAGACGTTAAGTTACCATGTTGATAACATGACCAGTTATCAAAAGAATCTTGTGGGTGATGATCATGTTCCTGGGGATGACCAGTTTAACATCCCAGCTACTCAACAGCCATTTAATGGCAACAAACTTTATTTTACTTTCTTCATTCATTGACAGAGTCACAACCTGAATCTTCTATCCCATGAAACTGCTGCATCTTTGAAATATTAAAGACGTACCGCTTCTTATTCTCCAGCAGCAGCTCTGTCCTCCCAGTGATTATGCTCAGCCACTCCTGCAACTCTTGTTCTTTGACTTCATTGGACTGTCCTAGTCATTGACTCTTTTCCTCTACTTACCTTCCCTCTGAGTTATCGTCCATCTCTATGCATTTTTCTGTATGTCTGAATATCTTTATGAATTTCCTTAGTCTCATTTTCCAGGAAAAAAATCCCAAATCAGGTATCTGTCTTCTCTGTGCTTGCCCTGGTCAGATAAATACTGCTGGGGGGAAAAAATAAAATCACGTAATAGGGGACTCAAAGTGTACTGTCAGCTGGACCTCATCAAAGTACACAATGTTACAGTAATTTACTATTCAACGCTTTTATTCTCTTTTGCTCTTCACAAAGAATATTGGAGGTTTTCTGCCAACTTCTCCAATGTTTCACCCACTTCTGCTCCTCGGGGTCATTTAGTACAATCAAAGCAGCCAAGGCCTCATTGCTGGGACAGGGAAATGGTTTTGAGTGCCACTTAGGGGAAGAATGGGGATGGGCTATAGACTAGAAATACACTTCTAAAAAAGATCTATTCCACAAGGATTCCACATTCTAGAAAACTTTCCAGTCATAATAGCTGAAGCAACTTTAGCTTAAAAAGTTTACTGGAATACTGTACTTCACAAGAATTAGAGCCAATTGAAGAAGGAGTCATTTATCATATCACCCTCATTATCTGCCCAATTAATCAATAAAGTTACATAGAGAAGAGAAAAGACTAGTTGCTCTCATCAAAGATAAATGCATGCAAGCAGCTCGTGCAGCTCCATATCAAAAAAACAAACAACCCAATCCAAAAATGGGCAGAAGACCTAAGTAGACATAAATGCATGCAAGCAACTCATGCAGCTCCATATCAAAAAAACAAACAACCCAATCCAAAAATGGGCAGAAGACCTAAGTAGACATTTCTCCAAAGAAGATATACAGATTGCCAACAAACACATGAAAGGATGCTCAACACCATTAATCATTAAAGAAATGCAAATCAAAGCTGGGCCAATCTTGATGCCAAAAGTACGGCTTTTATCTAAGATATTACCTCTGTTGTTTTTCTGGTCTTTTCTCAGATCAATATGAGTAACAACAGCAATGACAGAAGCACTGTAATTATTTCAAGTTTCTTATTTCCATGAAGTCAAAATCACAAATGGTGACACTACACTGCATTCTTAGAGCCAAAGAATAACTTGCATCACTTAAAAAGAGACAGGGCTTCCCTGGTGGCGCAGTGGTTGGGGGTCCGCCTGCCGATGCAGGGGACGCGGGTTCGTGCCCCGGTTCGGGAGGATCCCACATTCCGTGGAGCGGCTGGGCCCGTGAGCCATGGCCACTGAGCCTGCACGTCCGGAGCCTGTGCTTTGCAACGGGAGAGGCCACAACAGTGAGAGGCCCGCGTACCGCAAAACAAAACAAAAAACAAAACAAAACAAACAAAAAAAAAGAGACAGAGTTGACTTTGGTCACTGCTTGTCCCACAGAGACAGGGCTTTCCTGGTGGCGCAGTGGTTGGGGGTCCGCCTGCCGATGCAGGGGACGCGGGTTCGTGCCCCGGTCCAGGAGGATCCCACATGCTACGGAGCGGCTGGGCCCGTGAGCCATGGCCACTGAGCCTGCACGTCCGGAGCCTGTGCTTTGCAACGGGAGAGGCCACAACAGTGAGAGGCCCGCGTACCGCAAAACAAAACAAAAAACAAAACAAAACAAACAAAAAAAAAGAGACAGAGTTGACTTTGGTCACTGCTTGTCCCACCACCAAGAATGTATCTTGTCTGATTCTGCTAAAGGCAAGACAAACAAAAAAAGGTGAGGACTCAGCCCCTACTTTCAGTGATGATAAATGGCATAGTGAGCAGGATGTGAGATGGGATATCTTGACTCCTAACTCTGTTCTTTAAAAAAAGGTTTGGGAGAGCTTTTATTTTAATTCTAGGTTTGATTTGTATGCAGCATGTGCAAGCAGCTGCTCTGAAGACTTCGTGCACTTCTCTTGGACAGCTCTTTGTGGATGAGGCAGAGCTTCACTGGAGAGCCTGAGAGTAGTGTAACAGTGCTTTCCTCAGACTTGCAAAAGTCCGTGCCGTGTGGTGGAAAACTGGATTCTTACATAGAACCATGAATGCTGAACTGTCTTTCTGCTGCCATTACAACTATTTAAAATCGTGGAATAGGACATTTCTTAAAGAATAATTTGGTCGATCTCCAATTAATTCAGTCTGTGTGGAAATACTAAATAAGGAGCAGGGCTCTGGCACTTACTAACAGTTTCTCTATGATAAAGGTATTTTTGTTGAATGAAGATGGCTTGTGGAATTATAATTAATGCTGTTCTCTTAACAGCGCATAGAAACCGGAAGTGAAGATAGCTCAAAATTTACAGTTAAGATCTGAGATTTAATATAATCCCACACTTTCCTAGTTGTGTGATCTCTCAACTTCCTTTTTTTCATACTCTGCATTCAGATTCATTTGATTCCAAGACCTTTCCTCTTAACCACTGAAGACACTGCCTTTTCCTGTAATGGGAAAGGAGAGCACGGCTACTCAGAGGTCCTCCTCTGGAAGGACACCCCTAATGGGCTGTTTGTACCTCTGTGGCTGGGAAAGTTTGAGGATGCGGTGGGGGAATATACGGTTGCCCTCTGAGGTTCTTGGCAAATGCACGGTGGTTAACACTAAAGGTCTACTCAAAACCCATGCCACGGTTCAAACTTATATTCCAATATATAGACCAGGGATGCAGATGTATAAAAGGTAAGAAAAGCTGGAGTTATAAAAATAATATTAATAATGTACTCTGCAAAGCTTAATGCAAATCGGATCATCTAACTCCATCCATTAAACCATAAAACTTTTCTGAGAAAAAAGGGAAAAATAAAACCTACCCCTCAAATCAGATAATATATGCTTCAGTACTGTGAAATTTTAAGCAGCATTATTATTATGGATGAAATCTAATATCAGTACTCCCATAACTTATGGGTTATTCTTCCCCCAAATTTTTAAAGGCTACTGTGGGCTGCTATTCCCTGAAATATTGAAGGATGCTGCGACCTGAACTCTGGGGCACTTGCAAACCTATTCCTAAACTCTTATTAAAAATGGAAAGGAAGTGAGGTGCAATGAGGACAACAATGTGTTGTGAGAGCGCCGAAGAGAGAACTTAGATTTTTTAAAATTTATTTTTTCTCCCCATGTTCTTTTGTGATAAATTACAGCCATATGTCACAATTCAGATGCGCCTCAAAATCAAGGTGTATCAAGGTGTCTCTTTTTAAGGGACAGATGCCACTGTCTCTTAAAAAGTTATACACACCATTTAAAGATAGTTTCCACTCTCCACCAATCTTATCGAAGTTAAATGCTGCATTTTGCAGAGTGTATGATACCAAGAAGAGGAAATTACAATGGTGCGACAGAAGACAGCTGAGAATCAATATGAATAATGCCTCCTTTAGATACTGATAGATAGATGGTGGGAGATCTGAGAATCAGTCATTGTTATTAATCATGTACTGTAATGTGACTGATCGTTATTACTTCATACGCTAGGCGGCTAGGAATGCAGCCAGTTCAATAAAATCATTTTAACTTCCTTTTCATGGTAGTCATTTTTCTTGTGTCTCCTTTCCTCCTTTGGTGTTCTTCAATTAAGAAAGGAAAGGACTTCCTTCCATTTCAGTGTAAGTGACCCGTAATTGGGGTTCACTGGGGAAAAAAATATATGACCGCACTATTCAGAGCATGTCTTTTACAGTGGGTGCGAGGGCTCTGTAAGGCTTCCTGTAAACCATGAAAAGAATTGGGAAGTTGATCCCCTCCTCCTGACTCTCCGCCTGTGGTTCATAGTCTTATTGTTAAGGAGAGGTAAAGCCACACAAATTTGTTTCTTTTTCTGTACAAAAAGTACTTTCAGATATTTCTGTACATATTTGATGTAGAGAAATTCCTCTGGAAATGAAAAAAAAAAGAACTACTAAATGTGGAGCAGACCATATGGTTTGCTATTTGAAGTATCCCCATTTGAATTTTGCAGGAAATGTAGCACAGCTAATAAAATGTGGCCTTAAATGTTGAATGTTCTGGACTAAAGATATTTTAAAGACAACTTACGGCTTTGAAGATTCCAAGAAATTCTAGACTGTGGCGGATATTACTTTGCCTTTGCTGAACGAAGTGCTACAATTTTAGAATTCCTAAAAATTCAGATGAAAATGACTTTTGTTTAGTTGAAGTGGAGAAACATCAATGAAACCATTTCATCTATGGATGAAAAGTCATCTGTGCATGGCTAGGTATTTTTGTCTCATGTGAAGCTAAAGCATATTCAAGACAAGAGTTTGCTTGTACAATATGTTTGCAGAGCTATATTTTAAATGTTAGAGTTATGTTACATATATGTACAAATACAAAACTATTAGAAACACTTCTTACAAAAACTGCAGTGGAAAAAAATGAGAATGTAATACATAATTCATTTGGTTATAAATAGTCATTTTGGTAATTGATATTAAGTTTAAATGGCCTTCCCCCCCCACCATTTACTGTTGCTGTGAATCCAGAATTTGTGTTATTTTAAAGGGGGCTGTTAAATACTGTTGACCATCTTCATTTGCTGGTAAAGAATAATCCTTTTGATTGTAAAAATTTCCAGGCACTGACAGTGAGAGATTAACTAAAACAGTATTTTATTCCCTGCTTTAATGGTGAGTACATAGCATTAAATATATTATTAATCCAACAAAATATTTTCATACTAAGCCGTTTGGATCCATCAGTAGCCCCACTGTAATTGATGGATTACTGCATTACCATTTAATTTAGTTTTATTTTAAAGGCATAACACTCACTATCATTCTAGTTAATTGTATAACCAAATAAGGAGGGAAATTGCTTCAGGAAAATGAGTAATGTAGAAGAGGATTCTTGTTGTTAAGAGAATTATGAATTGTTTTCTTAAAGGCTTTACACATAGAACTGCTTACACTCTCAATACTAACCTTCAGTGTAACTCAGGAAAGGAGGGAAGAGAGAAATCCGATTAGTTGTAATTTGGAGGTTCTACCTCTCCCTTAAAATATCAATAATAATATATCAGGTCAGTTTTGGGCTTTAGTTTCTCTCAGAGCAATTTTCAAATACAAAACCCACTCTGCTCAGAAGGAGAGTTACTGGAAATCAATTGCTGTTTCATTTATGATGCTTAAAATTGCACCCCCTGCTATTTCTGCTCAATTACACCACACTCAAATAATTTGTTAAATATCTGCATGCCATTGAGTCAATATATGGAAGTGACTGCTACCCGTACAGTTGTGTGATTTTAGAAAATTCTTCCTTTGATGAAAATTGCCTGAATTTGAAACTCATGAAATTCATATTAAATTGTTCAAATATAACTCTTTTAAAAAATAACCTTTTATATGAGAACATTTTAGATTTACAGAATTATTGTAAAGATAGTACAGAGAGTTCCCATATACATCAGACTCAGTTTCTCCTGTTACTAACATCTTACATTAGCATGGTATATTTGTCACAATTACTAAATGAACATTGATATATTATTGAATTACATACTTTATTCAAATTTCCTCAGTTTTTCCCTAATGTTCCTTTGTTGTTCTAGGATCCATCCAGAATACCATATTACATTTAGAAATCATGTCTCCTTAGGCTCCTGTTGGCTATGACGATTTCTCAGACTTCCCTTGTATTTGATAACGATAATTTCAAGGAGTATTGGTCAGGTGTTGTGTAGAACATCCCTCACTTGGAATTTGTCTAATGTTTTTGTTATGATTAGACTGGGATTATGGGTTTCAGGAAGGAAAACCACAGAAGGGCCATTCTCATCATGTCATATCAGGGGTACGTACTATCAGCATGACTTTCCACTCTTGACGTTGACCTTGATCACTTGGCTGACGTAGTTCTGTCAAGTTTCTCCACTGTAAAGTCACTCTTTTTTCTCCTTCCTTCTCATAGTGTACTGTTCAGAAGGAAGTTACAATGAGCAGCCCATACATAAGGAATGGGAAGTTGTGCTCTTTCTCCTTGAGGGCAGAGTATCTACATACATCATTTGGAATTCTTCTGCACTGGAGATTTGTATCTTCATCCCATTTACCTTTTTATTTAGTAGTTTATTTATATCAGTACAGACTCATGGATGTTCGTTTTATACCTTGGGATATTAACCAATACTATTCCTTTACTTTTATGTACGTATATATGTATGTTTTGTATTTAGCTGAAATTGTTCCAGTTTTGGCCATTGGGAATTCTTTCAGTTGGCACCAATACGCATTTTATATATCCTATTATTGTGCGGGGATTTTTGATTTGTCTGTTTTTGTTTTGCACTTCCTTGCTTTCTGGAACTACAAGATGCTCCAGGCTCTTCTTATATATTTCCTGCCCAGTGCTAGAATCAGACATTTCTACAAGGAGCCCTGGTTTTTTGTATTGGAGAATGGAATTAGAAACTAAGCTCTGAATGCTAAGTGTGCTCAATGTTTTTTTCTTTTTTTAACTTTTTTTTTTTCCTTCATGAATATCTTTGGCAAGATGACTTGGGAAGTTTATTTGTATGTATTTAATCAAGAAAAATTGAAAATATCAATGCATCTTAAAATACAAATGTAGGTTATATTTTTAAAACAAAATTAAAATGATTTTTTTAGAGTTGCCTAAACATAGCTTACCAGTTTATGAGATTACCTTTGCTCTTTGAAAGACAAGCAATTCATGCTGAGTTGGATCAACAGAGGGTAGATGTTTCAAAGCTGGGAACTATTGTAAATGTTGTCTGAGGTCTGGATGCACTCACAAAAGTGGATCAAAATATAGGCATAATCCTTCTACTGAGGTTTAGATAAATTATTTCTCAAAAAAAATGCCCAGTTTCTACAAACAGCTCTCATGATTAATAAATTACTCTGAGATTAAGCAACTGTCCTGCCTCAGACAGAAAAATTTTGACTTAAAGTTGACTATCATTAGTATGTTGGAAATGCTTTCTTTTCCAATTGTGCAGTGACAATTACCCAGAAAGAATGTGTGCACTATAGAAATAAAAATGTGTGTTCTTTCCTGTTTGCAGTATATTTGTGCTGATTTTGCTTCTCTTTTACTAGTCAATAAGTGTTTGAAATGAGCACTCACTGAGGCGGTCTCTATGGTGTTCAGAAGGTCTTATAAACTTTAGTGTTTGTTATGTAGTTGATGAACAAAAAGAGTACAGTGTATACTCTATGGAAGGGGTAATACGGAAGATCTATCACGTTGGCTTCAGTAGGAACTGGCTATTACTAAGTTAGCTAAACTTACATATCTGTTGAACAAAGCTCTGTAAGATCAAAAAGAACAAGGCTGATGGGTTTCTAGTTTATAGAGTGATATCAGAGTTGTTACACATAGCTGATCCTTAAGGAAAATAAACAACAAAATTTTCATCACCACACTGAGATCAATGGGCAGGATGACTAATATACTGAATAAGGCCATATATTTAATATATTTATTCGACTACTAATAATACTCAATAATCATTACTAATAGTACTATTAATAACTCAATAATATTAAATACAATGTACCAGCCATTGTTATCACTTTGTATATAGTATGAATTTAATAGCTAAAATAGGGTTGCATATTTAATACCTGCTTCAAAAGTAAGGAAAGGGGAAAAAAAAAAAAAAGTAAGGAAAGGGAGATTGTGAAAGGATAGTCAATTTATGTGAAAGGATAGTCCATTTAGATTGTGAAAGGATAGTCATTGTTCCTTACAGAGAGCAAGGAACAATGTTGGTTTTTAATACAAGGACTTCTGATTTATGTTCCTAATTGCTAGACCATATCACCTCATTGGAAATGACTAGATTTGGGACATAAATCCATTTACAGTTAGAGTAAAAAATCTGTCTGACAACGTTATGAAAAGCCTAACCAGTCTATATTAAGATGTGTAGTATATTGCTATTATAGAGCTATGTGTGTATACATATATGCATGTATATATATATACACACACACCTAAATATACAGCGAGAGGGAGAGAGAAAGAGAGTAAATTTAAATTAAATTTTCTATTGTAATTTGACACAGCGTTTGGAGATTTTACTAATAGCTAACATGGATTTCAAAGTGTAAATTTCACTATGGTTATTAGGATATCCCCTTATAGCTGTTAAGAACTGAGAGAAAAGCAATAAAGGCAGACTAATGTAGACGAGAAATTACTCATGTTGAAGAAACATTGTTCATTTACTTCTGGCATAAGTTGAGGGAAGAGACCATATATTTATGTCACAACATAATGGCATACTGCAGGCTATTTCTATATGCATTCTCATTCCAGACTAATTTGTCAATTGTCAGTAAATTCAGCATCTTCCATATCCGGATAAATATAGATTTCTTTCTCAGTTGACGGTAAATACATTGCAGCTCCTCTGTGGCAGGCAGCAGATAGATGGAGGCGTTAAGGTGACTTTCTTGCTGAGTGTAATGTAGTAAAATCAGGCACTCTGTAGACAGTGTATTTGGAATATGTTAGAAAATGAGGCCAGAGTCTCAGACCAGCCCCACCATCATCATCATGATTCTTGCCTTGGCCAGTGTGGTTACTTGAGTTGTGGGAAGGCAGTTAGAAGCAAGATGACTCAGTCCACAATAAGGGGCTGAGGAAATCAGGTCCTGATTTCAATAACTTTGTGGTTTAATTAGCTTTGCTTTGATCTGTCTGCCTCAAATTTAGAACAGGATGGGAAATATCTAAATAATAAGAGCCTAATACAAACTTTGATCCATAGTCATCTTTGATCCATTGTATAGTGACCAGTTATCTCAGAAATATTCTGGGGGTTAAAAAGAAAAGAATTGAAAGAAAAGTTCTAATCTTTGAATAATGGAGTCCTAAATATTATATTCAAATAAAAAGTATAGCACTATAAGAGAAATTAATATGGGGAGGTTCAGGAATGAGAAGAATAAAATTTTAAAAAGTAATGCATATGGTTGTAAGGTGATTCTCAAAGTGTGACATTAGGACCGGAAGCATCAGCATTACTTTGGAACATGTCAGAAAAGCAGGGTTTCAAGTCCTAACCCAAATTGATTGACTCTGACATTCTGATGATGGGGCCCAGCGATCAGTATTTCAATAAGCTTTACAGGTGATTCTATATGAGAATCATTGGGTAAGTTGCGTATCAGGAAAAAATAAACATATGGCTACTCAGAAGTGATTTCAGGACATTTTCCCGTATAGATCTCATCTGTTTCAGTTTTACAAAAGCTGTTATGGTGGTCCAGATAGATGTGTAAAGTACCTAACAATTGACCTTCCTAACTAAATACCCCTGAGTTGAAGGGCTCAGGAATCTAGAGCATGTCGTGAATGTTTGGTGGGCTAATTCTAAAAGAATTTATTTCAATTAGTACTTATTAAAGGGTGACTGTGAATATGTCAATGAAGTTGGTGATGTGGAAAATATATTAATAAACCATGACTCCTGATATTAAATTGCTTACCATTTTTATTTACCTAGAAAAAATCTTGGAAAAGACATATTTTACTAGCAGGTATTTACATAAATATAAATTATCCAGGCTCTCATTTTGTGCTGGCATTCTCTAAAATCAGAGCTCAGATTATTTTAGATACCCATCCCAGGCAAATCCACATAGTGATGACTGGTTTCTGATGAGTCCCCTCATGAATACAGCTTTGTGATTTTCTCTTAGAATTGATTAATTTTTGAGGCACAGAATTTAGTAGTAAATAATAACTCTATAGTCATCTTAGTCTCCAACAAGAACAGAAGGTCATGAATTCTCAGCCTCATTACTTTAAACACAAATTTTTTTTAAGTGTATGCTTTCATTTATATAACATTTTTTTTTTTTTGCGGTATGCGGGCCCCTCACTGTTGGGGCCTCTCCCGTTGCGGAGCACAGGCTCCGGACGTGCAGGCTCAGCGGCCATGGCTCACGGACCCAGCCGCTCCGCGGTATGTGGGATCTTCCCAGACCGGGGCACGAACCCGTGTCCCCTGCATCGGCAGGCGGACTCTCAACCACTGCGCCACCAGGGAAGCCCTATATAACATTTTTGAAGTGGCAAAATTTTAGAAATGGAGAATAGAATAGTTGTTGCAGGAATTAGAAATGTATGGTGGGGTCAGGATAGAAGTGGGTGTGGTTATAAAAGGGCAACATGAAGGATTCTTGTGGTTATGGAACTGTACCTTGACTGTGGTGGTGGATACATGAACCTACACATGGGATAGAATTGTATAGAACTAAACATACATATACACACATGAATGAGTACAAGTAAAATTAGGAAAATTTGAACAACATCAGTGCTTTGTATCAGTATATTTTGGTTATGATATTATACTGGTTTTATAAGATGTTACCACTGGGGGAAACTGGGTAAAGGATACATGGGATTTCTCTGTATTATTTCTTACAATTGCATGGGAACCTACAATTAAATGAATAAAAATTTCAATTAAAAAAATCAATCAATTGAAACTGATCCAGACTGACAGATTTTAGAATTAGCAGATAAGAACACTGACACAGTTATTGTAACTGTATTCCATATGTTCAAAAATATAAAGAGATATGCAAGATAATTAAAAAAAAAAAGACCCCAATTGAACTTCTAGAGACAAAAACTATGAGGTGAAAAATACACTGGATGAGATTAAAAGCAGATTAGACATTGCAGAAAAGACTAGTAAACTTGAAGACATAATAGAAGCTATCCAAAATGAAATAGAGAAAGAAAAGAGACTTAAAAAAAAAATGGACAGAGTGTCAATGATCTATGGGATGATTCAAGTGTAATTCAAGTGTGTAACTGGAATCCCTGCAGGAAAGAAGAAAGCAGGGACAACAAAAATATTTGAAGAAACAGTGGCTAAAATTTTCTTGGATTTGAAGAAAATTATAAGCCCAGAGATCCAAGAAACAAAATAAACACAAAAAGTATGAAGAAAACTACCCTAAGGCACATCATAATCAAATTGCTCAAAATCAGAGATAAAGAAAAAGTCTGAAAAGCAGCTGAGGGATGGGAGAATGTAAACACAAATTGTTGCAAATAACATTTTAAAGCAGCAAATAGGGATCCATTCCTAGCGTAGGAGTGGAAAAAAATGAATTTAGCATGAAGGAATAGAACGTTCCACATCCTTATATAAAAAACAGGAGAGGGCTTCCCTGGTGGCGCAGTGGTTGGGAGTCCGCCTGCCGATGCAGGGGACACGGGTTCGTGCCCCGGTCCGGGAAGATCCCACATGCCGCGGAGTGGCTGGGCCCGTGAGCCATGGCCGCTGAGCCTGCGTGTCCGGAGCCTGTGCTCCACAATGGGAGAGGCCACAGCAGTGCGAGGCCCGTGTACCGCAAAAAAAAAAAAAAGCAGGAGATAGTTGGGAGATCTAGGAGTGGAAAAAAAATGCCAAAATTGCTAAAGTAGCAATGAACATCTTTTCAAAGGGAGCGAGTAAAGTAGAACACAACAGTGCACAAATAACTAGAAAAGACTTGTAATGGTAAGGACAGTGCAGCTGAAGCAGAAAATAAGGCCTAAGGGAATAAATTAGAATACAAATGCAGTCAAATATTCTGGAAAATGAAAATAGTTAACTTTTATTAGATATGAATGAAAAGGTGATGCTGGAACTAAAATAGAAGATCGAATGAATTGATTAAAACTCCGGTGATGATTAGGAATAATTAGTTGGAACTGGGCTAGCCTAAACTTAGAATCTAATAAACTAAGCTGGAAATAAGACATTTTTTGTTAAATATGTATTCAAGTGGTCAGTCCTGACTACTTGTTCTTTAGTGAATCCATGGAAAACTTGAAAGTCAAAACAAGGTCTACTACTGTTTTGGGGAACCAGGAAGCCCAAGAAAGTATCTTGATGAAGAGGAGAAAGTAAAACTTCTATTTAAATGTAGCAACAACAAGTTTCTACAAATGAAAGATCTGTGGTTTCAATTATAGATCTGTGCTTAGTATTGTAAACAAGTTTCAATTTATAATAAGAGAAAATTAAACATTGGAAAATAATGCCTCTAATGAAATGTTTAAACTTAATAAACTGTAGTATAAAAATTTTGACAAACTGATTGTAAAATTCATATGAAAGAGTTAACATGTAAGAAGAGCCAGGAATTATAACTGGTTATGACAACTTAGTGGAATAAGATAAGTTAAAAATTCTTTCAGTACAAATACGTAGAAATTCTGGATAAAATATAGATAAAACTTTAACTTAATACCTGCTAATCTTGGAAAGATGAAAGGAATATCTAGGTGACAGAAACTAAGAAAAGAACCAACAAATCGCAAGCCAGAGTATAAATGCATTAAGTTGGTGCTTCAGCAGTGTGGTGGTAGACAGTATAAGGCGGAAAAGATGAAGTGCTGTTTAGACAACCAACTGACTTAGGTTTAAATGCTTAAGTGGGGACCAGAGACCAGGCATTGCAGCAATATAGGAGGGAAATCAAAGCAAAGATCCTGGCATAAACCAGAACGCTGGTAGGGCTGCACATTGAGTGAAATGTGAGTTAGAAAAAAATAAAACAACTTCAGATTAAAAAAGATGACAAGGAAGTTTTCTCTTTATGCCAGAGTTTTGACGGAAACAAAACATTTCTCCAAACAAAACATTGCTTCAGTTTTTCCCAACTGATTTTGACATAGAAAGTGGTCCCAAGTAGTTTACGTATGTGAGCAACTGGAAGAAACAAGTGCAAAACTGCTTTGGAATAACCCCCAGGTTAAACAAGAAGCCTCAGTTAAATTTCCTCTGAAGATGAAGTCATAGTCCAAAGTCACAGAGCACATGGGGAAAAAACCCTCTGTGATCATCACTCGATAAAACCAGTAGGAGAATTTAAGTGCTGAAAAGGCCACAAACATACCTATAAAATAAGTATATTTATTTAAGTAACTATTTAAATAAAGGGGTAGCATTCTTTACTGCAATATAAACATGGGAATTAAAAATACAATAAAAGACGTCAATGTCAGGCAAGGTTTTAAACAGACAGTATATGACTTGCAATATTCATGCATTATTTTCTTATTAGTTTCATCTATTTAGATAAAGAGATAGAGGAAAGAGTAAGCATCTGAAAGAAAAAGTAACTTTTCACACCATGGACTAAATAGATGCTACCATAGCAATCAGTAATGGAAGTTTTCCATTCTTTCTCTTTCTTTTTTCTTCTTTTTCTTCATAATTCACAGAATTTTTTTTTTGATAGAAAAAAAACTTAAAATGTTTAAAATTGTGATTAGATTCTCAGGTTAACTCAAGTTCAGATTTACTTACAACGTAATCAAAATACTGTATGTTCAAAAATCACATAGTTCTCTACATTTTTTTTTAGTTCAAAGCACTTTAAGTTAAATAAGAATATATGATAATCAAGATATCCTTTTGCATATTAGATCTATTAAATATGGGGAAAATGGGCAGATTTTCAAAGATTCAGTATAATTTCTAGAAATAAAAAAAATAGTTAATCAAATTTTAAAACTCCATAGAGGTTTTGTATAGCAGATTAGACAGAGGGGAAGAAATAATTAATAAACTGAAAGTTAGAGCTGAAAGAATTTCCCAGAAGGATGTGAAAAGAGAGGAGCAGATCGTTAATGTGGTAGAGACGTTAAGGAATGTAGGAAATAGAATAGGAAGATCCAAAACATGTCAAACTGATTCTTACAGAAAGAGAATAGAAATGAACTGTACAAATATACAGTATCTATTGCTAAAGTAGAAAAAATAAAGATGTGTCATAGTTGTTACACCATAATCTATATAAAGGGATATAGTATGCACATGCTATTATATACAGGCGACCCTCGAAAAACGGGTTTGAACTGTGCAGGTCCACTTGTACTTGGATTTCTTTCACTAAAAATATACTACAGTACTAGATCATCTGCAGTTGGTTGAATCCATGGATGTGGAACCACAGATACAGAGGGTCCACTATAAATTTATAATCAGATTTTCAACTGTGCAGAAGGTTGGTGCCCCTGACCCCTACTTGTTCAAGGGCCAACTGTACATGTAAGTTACCTTTAAAACCTATGGACAAAATACCCAAGACACTGCTGAGAATGGTTGACTCTGGAGAGGAGGCCTCTGAGTCAGAAGTAGGAGAGAAATTTTTACTTTTATATGTATAATAATTTTATTTTTATTTACCTCTAAAAATTATTTTTTCATACAAGATATTTTTTCAGTGTTAAAAATTCATGAATGAAAAAATGAAGAAAAAGCAAAATGAAGATAAGAAGATAAGATAAAACCAGTGATAAAGTTACATAAAATATGCATGTATTGTTTTTTTTCTAGTGATGAACACTTCTTCAGCTCAAAGTCTTTTATTATTCGTTACAAAGAGGAAAACATAATCATGTATGATTCACAGTTTTCAAAGACAGAGGCAGACTAATAGCTTGGAAAGAAAATAACTATGCTGTGTGTTCAAATGAGAAAGAAATGTCTCCTGCAGATCCTCAAGACTCTGGAAAGCACAATTATTTAAATTTACCTACATCTCCCCATAAGAACCCAGAGCATTGTTTTGTCAGTGCCAACGCTGGGGATCTAAGTATGCAACCATTACGTTTTTATATTATTTATTTGTTGAATTTTTACTGAACACCTACTATATCCCAGGCACTGAGGAAACACTGACCAGAGTGGTTCATGTTATCATATGCAAAAGGAAAAAAACAGACATTAAGTCAACAATTACAGTGTGATGTGATAATTAATATGACAGAGATATTCACGAGGAGCAACAGGCTTAACAAGAAGACTGGGAGAAGCAGCTTAATCTGAGTGAAATTTTTTCAAAAGAGATAAAAGTTTGTAGGAAGATAGAAATACTATAGTTAGACAAGTAAGACTGTGGCAGGGAGAGTTCCAAGAATAGGAAACACATCCTCCCCATTCTCTAGAGTTTCTAATTTACTTGTTAGTTCATTTATTGATTACCTTATTGATGCCTATTTATAGATATTTATTGATTCCTTTCTATGTTTCTGGCACCATATTAGGCAGCTGGAGTGCAATAGTGATGATGTAGTCAGCTATCTTCCTAAATCACAAATAACATCAGGTCACTTCTATTACAAATTTAAAATTTTAGAATGACTCTTTCTTGTCAGTGGAAGTGATCTATACACTGAGACACTTGTACCTCTTGGCCACAGGAAGACCTTCTAGGGAATATGAGGTTTTAATGAAACATATTTCCAGATCTTCAACTTCAATGTATATTTTCTCCTAAAGTATATCTTCCAGAAAATGATCTTGCTATCTAGAAATCCTCCTTTCCCAACACCCTTTTCATAATTATCCTTGTCTTTTTTCTCATCCATCTCTCACATTCCCCATATATGAATATCTCCAGGGTTATCAACAAAGAGACATTTCAAGAATGCATAGCTTCTGAGAGTGATTTTCCTAAGAAAAAAGCCAAAAGGACTTCATTGAGAAATGTTAAAGGGAGGCTTTATCTTATTTCAACCAGAAAGTTTATTTTTGTGAAGGGTCTATTTTATAATCCGTATGTCTTGATTATTTATCTGTCTACCTACACATTTACCTAAATACCTACTTGCTTATCTTGCTGATATGGATGATGGGTTTTAATGAGAGGACTTCTTTTTTCATTTAGCTTACATGGAGGATATTTTATTTAAATTAAATGAGGTGCTCTGGAACTCAAAGATTTGCAAATACAGTCATCCCTTGTATCTGCAGGGGATTGGTTCCAGGACCTGCAGAGGACACCAAAATCTTTGGACGCTCCAGTCCCATAGTTAGCCCTCTGTATCCATGAGTTCCACAACTGTGGAGTCACAAACGACTGATGGTGTATCAAGTTTGTGATCCATGGTTGGTTGAATCCAAGGATGCAGTACCCGAGGTTACAGAGGGCTGACTATACTTTTTGAAAAAAATCTGTGTATAGGTAGACCCGTACAGTTCAAACCCATGTTGTTCGAGAGTCAACTGTACAACTAAAGCGTGTGTATAATATACCAGAAATTATTCTTTGAAACAATTTAAAATTATGATAAATTTTTTAGATATCAATTGGAAATATAAAACAGGTAAATAGTTTTTTAACAATATAGTATATATTTTTATATATAGTGTGTAGTACACATATACATATTACATTACAAGAGTAAATAGTTTTTAATATTTTGGGTGAACATGAATGAAATGTATGATTACCACTGGAATGAAATTAAGCCTTATCTCCTTGGCATGATAAGCACGTCTTACAATCTGGTCAGATCCTTCTTTCTCACCGTACTTACTCTCCATTTTCTTCTCTTCTTGCCTTGCACCCTATGCTTTTTGCCACATGGTATGACTTGCTCTCACAAAATGAATTTTGTTTTTATACTTCTTAATCTCACAATCATTATTTTCATTGCCTTGAAAGTATTTCCTTTTTCTCAGTCTCATCCCTCTCCAGAGTCTTCCCTGACATCTAGTTGGTTACTTCCTTCTCTGTTCTATTTAAATCAATGTAAGGGCTTCTATTATGTTTGGTATTACAAGGCAATTGTCTGGTCATGGCTATGTCTCTTTTCCTTAGTGCAACTCTTTGAGGGCAGGGAATGTATTATATATATTATAGTTATAGCCATTCTTATCATGCCAAATATAGAATTGTAAACAGAAAAATGAGAAAGTTGCAATTTCTCATTCCTTCAATTTCCCATCTATTCAAGATATTATTGACAGTTTGATGAACATCTTTGCATAGTTTTTCATACACAAACAAATACAGAGGTATACTAATGATTATGATTTTATCTCTTCCTCTCCAGTATCCAAAAAAGTACCCTTCTTTTTGCATTGTTTCCTTTCTTTTTTTCTTTCTTTTTTAAATTTACAACTTCTAGGCTTTTGAATAATAGTGGCAATATAGGGAACTTGTTTCTGACTTGAATGAGACTCTCTTTAGTGATTCACCCTTTCAGAATAATCTCTATAATTATTTCTAATTTTTACTTTTTCTATTAAAAATATCTTCTATTCCCAGTTTGCCAAAACAAATGCCAGAAATACTTGGATATTATCAAAAGACATTTGTCATCTATTTCTATGATTATATGATTTTTTCCCTTTCAATTAATAATGTAATGAATGAAAAAATTCTTATTTTTAAACCATTTTTGCATTTATGGGATAAACTTTATTGTTCATGGTGTATTATTATTTTAGTGTATACTAAGGTTATTTGTTATTTTATCTAATCTGTAATATTTTCTCTATGAATGAGCAATGACTGAATCTTAATATTCTTTTATATTCTTAGTATTTAGCAGAAGAGGTGTTCAATAAATATTCCCTGAATAAATGGATAAATAGATGTTAGTATCTGATATTTTTATTTGTACATAACTTTAATATGTGATTCACTGCATTATTTAGTATTCTCTCATTTGTGTCTATCTTCATTTATTCATATGTTCATCCACTCATTCACCTATTCAGCAAATATTTGCTAGCAGCCTATAATGTGGCAAGCCCTCTGCTAGGAGCTTGTTATACACTGGCGATAAAAACAAACACATTCTTGGCCCTTGTGGAACTCTCAGTCTAGTATCTAGTATCTACACTACCATAAAGATCTTAACTACCTGAAGAAGTCTGTATTTTTTTATTGTAAGCTCCTAAGGCACAAAGACTAAGTTTATTTCAGTGGAAAGTAGCAAATCAATCATGATACTAAATATACACGCAAAAATGTTTTACTACAATGCCAAATATGCCATTGGCATATTTGGCAATTTCAGTGTTATCCTCTTGCTATATTTAACATTTTATCTTTATTAGAGGACCATGCCCAATGTGATACTTCTTAAGGATTTTAATGAACTTTGTGTAGGATTCATTGGAGAGCCATATAAATGAAAGAGCTGGAAAATTATACTTAAGAGGAGACATTAAAGGAATTGAAATGATTCTGCCTTTAAAGTGAGAGACTGAGACCAGTTTCAAAATAATCCTTCAGGGCTCACTCAAAAAACTGATCAGCTCTTCTAAATCTCTACTGGGGATAGAATTTTAACAAACAATCATTCAGTGCAGCAAAATATTTCATTTATTGCATCCAGATTACAGAAATTTACTAATGGTGAGAATGGCTTAAGTTTGGAATATGCTATCAAAAGAAAATGTAAAAGAAGCAAAAGTGGGAAAACAACTGCACTGTCCTAGATGGTTTATTTGTCTCAGGAAGGTTATACTTACTTACTGACCAAAGATGGCTCAAGGGTTTTCCTAGGTCAATAATAATAAATTAAAATATTAACAACAATCATATTTATTGAGCACCTACAGTTCTAAGTCTACGTGTTTTCCTTGTACTTTCTCATTTAATAATGGTAGGTACTGTTACTTGTAGGAAGACCATATGTCCTGGATTCTCTTGAATGGTCCTGGTTTTTATGCCTGTTTTCTTAGAGTAAAATCATTAACATTCTCTACCATTCACAAAGGTGTCTCTGTTTGGAAAATAAATTACATGGTTACCCTAGTTAACATCTATTTTTCAGCATGACTCTTTAAACTACAAAGAGGTTAAATAATTTACCAGGGTCACACAGGTAGTAATTGGAAAGCTGTGAATTTATGATTAAATAGCTGCGTATTCATGACCTGCATTAAGGACTCTGAAAATAAGGAACAAGACTTAGTACCTGTCCCCCTGCAACTTATTAATTAAATTACATTATATCTATGCCTGGGTACAGCAAATACAATTCCAGACATAAATAGTGAGGAAGCCATACAACTCAGTAATCTTTAAACTATACTTAAAATTCTGTATTTAAGGCATTAGAATCTGTATCTAAAGATTACAGTTCTCTTAGTCTTTAGAAGACATACTCTTTCAGTAAGCCTTAGAAGTAAGCAATTGAGGAT
The DNA here is from genome assembly GCF_003031525.2 of Neophocaena asiaeorientalis asiaeorientalis. Taxonomy (NCBI): domain Eukaryota; kingdom Metazoa; phylum Chordata; class Mammalia; order Artiodactyla; family Phocoenidae; genus Neophocaena; species Neophocaena asiaeorientalis. The sequence continues at coordinate 603,130 of NW_020172694.1, forward strand.
GGTGTTTGAAACCAGAGTAAAAACGGACCTTTGACTTTAAAGAGAAATGTAAGAAAGGTGACCTTGAAATGGAATATGCAGCAGAAAGGGCAGCATCAGGAGGAAGTAACCAATGGAGGAGATGAGAAAACTCACGATAAAAGGTAGCTTTACTATGGGTCTCCAAGCTTCTTCATGTAACATCCTTTCCTCCTCCTTTTTCTTTTTTTAAAGGGGAACAGAAGGTTTGCATCTAAAGCACAAAAGGAACTTCTGGAAGTATAAGCCACTTTAATCATCTAAAGGCCACTAGCTGTCTACCTGACCAGCTTCCTTTTCCCCCATCCCTGACCCAATGCAGTCACAAAATTAACAATCAATAGGAACAAAGGGACGTTTTCATGAATGCATTTATTGGCATGTTTGGATGGTGCACATATCAGTGTTCCTGGCTCGTGACTTCTGAAATTGGTAAAGTGTGAAAAATATTTCCAGAAACTATATCTCTGCAGGTTGAACGCTTACTTGAAATGGGAAACCTAACAGTTTTACTTGTTTTGTCCCTTTATTCTCTCACTCACTGAACACTGAATGAATAGCTGTTTTGTCCTAGGCATCAAACTATAGGCTGAGGATACAAAATGATGATATCATATCTTTTTCCTCAAGGAGCTTGTAGCCAAATGAGGGAAGCATATAAGGCAACACATAAGATAATTTTGAAAACACAGTGAGTGAAAATTTGAAAGAAAAAAAAAACCCTTAAGAAAGTTTAAATTTAAACATAAGACATTTTATTTGTCTATCAAAAATACTCTGAAATAAAGAAACAGCAAGTTCTTGATTCATTTGAAATTAAATCCACTAGCAGACACAGTTGCTCACTTCCTACTTTACACGTTTTCTTCACTTGGATTCCAGCACAAAACCCTCTCCTGCTTTTCTTTGTGGAGGCTCCTAGGTCTTTGCTGCTTCTTCCTTTTTTCTTGCCTCTTTTTTTTTTTTTAATTTTGTTGAAGCATAGTTGATTTACAATGTTGTGTTAATTTTTGCTGTACAACAAAGTGATTCAGTTATACATATTCTCTTTCATATTTTCCATTATGGTGTAAAACTGGTTATTGAATATAGCTCCCTGTGCTATACAGTAGGACCTTGTTGTTTATCCATCCTATATGTAATAGCGTGCATCTGCTAATCCCAAACTCCCAATCCTTCTCTCCCCCATTCCACCTCCCCCTTGGCAACCACAAGTGTGTTCTCGATGTCTGTGAGTCTGTTTCTGTTTCATAGATATGTTCATTTGTGCCATATTTTAGATTCCACAAATAAGTGATATCATATGGTATTTGTCTTTTTCTTTCTGACTTCCTTCACTTGGAATGATAATCTCTAGGCATTTCTTAATGTTACAGCTCACCTGAGATCATGCTCACTCATGCCCTTTCTGTTTATACCCATTCCTCAGCTAAAAATCCTGAAATACCTCTCCATTTTACTCAGAGCAAGGATAGGTCTAGGGCTTAAGGGATTGAAGCTTATAAAATATAGTTCTCTCTTCAGAAAAAACAAATATGAATTTATCTTCTGAAGTTAGTAAACAAAAAAAAATCACAACCAAATTATAAACTTAAAAAAAGCTAATACCACAAATATCACCAAATCAGTAAAACAACATGTTTTATTAACTGATCAATTTTTTCTCTATTTTTGGCTGCATATTCTTTTATCTCTTCATATGATAATAATTTGGTACTACCATGTTCTATAGAGCATCTAAAGAGATAATTTAGTCTTTCCTCTAGTTGAATTTTGTTTTTTATTATTAAATTTTTTCTTTCAGCTTCACAACTATTTATTGATACGTGCATGTCAATTTCTGATTGTTTGAGTTTGAAAAAACTTCCGCTAAGTTTCTTTCACAGATGTGCTGTAAGATTCAGTTTCATAGATTAGCTTCTAGCTGCATATATCTCAATCCTCATCTCACCTCTTGGTGCCATAGGACACTGTCATATTATTATATAGCTTGCTGTTTCAAAGCATGATGAGTCACTGAGTCACTGCAGTGTAGGTAGGAAGATTCCTGAATACCATTCTTAGAAGCAGAAGTTATTGGAACATACATAAACATATCCATTAAGCCCAAACAATGTATCCCCAAGTCAACTCTCAGGGGTTTGATTGGAGCTAGTAAAAGAGAAGGAGATTTGATTATCTTTGTGATAAAAACCAAAGTCCTTACAGTGACCTTCAAAGATCTAGATCACGCACACCTGCTAACCAGTACCTTTCTGATCTTCTGCCCCCTCTTCCCGGTTTCTCCTTGCTCCCTGCTTCTATTACACTGGCCTCTGCTGTTTCTCAAACATCACAAAACCTTTGTTTCCTTTACCAGTAATGCTCTTCCCTAGGTATTACCTTGGCTTACCTTCCTTGCAGTCTTCCTCTAAGCATTTGCTCAAATTCACTTTCCCTTAAGACTTACCCTGACCACTTCATTTGAGACTACACTCTGCCTTCCTACCCCATTACTCCCCATCTTTCCTACTCTGCTCTACTTTTTTTTTTTTTTTTTTTTTTTGCGGTACTCGGGCCTCTCACTGCTGTGGCCTCTCCCACTGCAGAGCACAGGCTCTGGACGCGCAGGCTCAGCGTCCATGGCTCACGGGCCCAGCCACTCCACGGCATGTGGGATCTTCCCGGACTGGGGCACGAACCTGTGTCCCCTGCATCGGCAGGCGGACTCTCAACCACTGCGCCACCAGGGAAGCCCCTCTGCTCAACTTTTTTAGCCATAGCTTTGATCACCTTCTAGGATAATACATAATTGCTTATTTATTATGTTTACTGTCTGACTCTCCTTGGAAGGTAAGGTACATGAGGGAAGGGATCTTTACTTGTTTTTGTTCACTGATATACCTGACACAAAGTAAGATTGCAAAAAAAAATTTTTTTTGAATGAATAATGTATATTGAATTTACAAAATATACTTTGTTTTAACTTTAAAAACTTGGCACATATGTACTTTTTAAAAAAATTTAATTTTATTTATTTTTTTTATACAGCAGTTTCTTATTAGTCATCAATTTTATACACATCAGTGTATACATGTCAATCCCAATCGCCCAATTCATCCCATCACCACCCCCACCCCCACCTCCCGCGGCTTTCCCTCCTTGGTGTCCATACATTTGTTCTCTACATCTGTGTCTCAATTTCTGCCCTGGAAACCGGTTCATCTGTACCATTTTTCTAGGTTCCACATATATGCATTAATATACGATATTTGTTTTTCTCTTTCTGACTTACTTCACTCTGTATGACAATCTCTAGATCCATGCATGTCTCTACAAATGACCCAATTTCATTCCTTTTTATGGATGAGTAATATTCCATTGTATGGCACATATGTACTTTTAAAATGGTACATATTTGAAATTAAGTATTAACTTTTACCTTGTAAGCATTTCCAAGGTAACTTATTAGATTTTTCTATAATCTTTGGTCAGGGGAAAAAAAGACTGTACCACTTGCTAATAAATTTCAAACTTTTATTTTTATTCGAATTATATATCCTACATTGCTTATAATTAAGTATAAGTTTTCAGAAAATTAGATTTTTTATTCACTCCTGGCACATACGTAATATACTAATCATTAATGTGGAAATAACTCATCAAGTTCAGTGATAGAGTTTCCTCTGTCTCCAGAAGGATCACAAAGTAAGGGAAATAAACATCATGACCCTGACATTAGAGATGCTGTAAACATCCTTACCACCAGCCTCATCCCTACCACAGCAAGATTGATCTGGTCAGTCCACTGACTTGACTTTTAGAATCTTTGATCTAATTTCTTACTAAATAGTAAAGTAGTGTAATGTTTTATTTCCATTTACTCCCCAAATCCTTTAATATATACTCCTTTGGACAATCCGTCCCCTCATAAATCTCATTTTATATGGTTAAACTCCCACTTTTATATTGAATTTATTTCTCAAATGTCACTCATAACCTTCAAATTTAATTACCTTTCTTCAGTGCTACTTGACCTGTCTATGGCATGTGGTATCATTAAATCTCCATTCCTCGAACTATATTTTCCTTGCCTTCCATGACTCTGCATTTTCCCATTCTCCAACCTCTCTAATTACTGCTTCTACTTCTCTCATTCATTTTCTTTTTCTTTCCCCATTCCTTAAATGTGGCTGTTACCCAAGCCTCCGGTACTTGTCCTTTGATCCTGTCTTTTCACTCCTCCATGCAGTAATACATTTTCAAGACTGCAAGTATCAGTAGGTGAGTCTCCAACCTATAATCCTAGTCATGGTCTTCTTGCTGTTTTCTTATTTATTTCCACTTTTCACGACAACATTAATTAATTGTCCTACTATTCCTTCTAACAGGTGAAGTGTGTGCTCTCAAGGACCTATTTTCAAGTTAGGAAACAAACAATAAATTCCTAAATTTGTAAAAGTGTTAACTATAATTGTGAGAACCACAACAAAGGAGACAGGGGAATCTAGCCTAAAGAAATAATAAGTTAATTGTAGCAGTTCATTCATTGATTTATGCATTCAAAGAACTAAGACTGACAAACGTAAGGAACAAAGCTACTAAGACATAATTCATTCCATGAGATGTTATTATCTAGTGTAGGAAATAAGCATCCAAACAAATAAATACAACACAAAATACCTCAACTGTGATCTGTATTAAGTTGTAACAGAAAATTAAGGAGGGAAATACCAATTCTATTTGAGGGGTGTTCAGTAGGGCTGAACCACCTCAATGAGAAACTAAATGAACTATCTATGGGATACATAATAATTTAGAGTTCAGAGAGAAATTATTGTTAGAATATTTGAAAAATTCTTCTTTAAAAATATTCTGCTGGGCTTCCCTGGTGGCGCAGTGGTTGAGAGTCTGCCTGCCGATGCAGGGGACACGGGTTTGTGCCCCGGTCCGGGAATATCCCATATGCCGCGGAGCAGCTGGGCCCGTGAGCCATGGCCACTGAGCCTGTGCGTCCGGAGCCTGTGCTCCGCAATGGGAGAGGCCCCAGCAGTGAGAGACCCGCGTACAGCAAAAAAAAAAAAAAAAAAATTCTGCTTACAAAAAGTTATAAAGAGAGGTATAAACTATTAGGTATAAAATAAGTTACAGGAGTATACTGTACAACACGGGGCATATAGCCAATACTTTATAATAGCTATAAATGGAATATAGATACCCTTTAAAAATTGTGAGATACTGTATTGTATGTCTCTAATTTATATAATATACATCAGCTGTACATCAATAAAAAGAAGTTAAAAAATTATTTATCTTCAGTTGAGACATGACATATTAGGCCCGACTTGTCAGTTCTTAGCATAACTTGACAATTGCAGCTAGTCAAAATACACAAACTGTTAGACTTCTAGTCAGCCAGACTTTCATAGATGGTCTATCAGCATCACTGAACAGACAAAACTGTACAAAACATCCCACTTTTGTCTGTGTCTCTCAGCAGAATGCGAGATTCTTAAAAGACATTTTTGTGTGGTATTCCCCTCTGTGATTCTCAGCCCAAGAGATTGCCTGGCATATTTGTTTTGCAAAACTAAAATTACTTGAGAAATAGTATTAAAGAACCAAAATGATTTTTCTGCAGTACAATCGTGGCATGACTATACATATATATTTTTAAAATTTCTAGCTTCACATTTATTTTAATTGCTTTACTTGCATCTTCAATGTGTTTAACATTTTAAGCTATGTGTGTGAAACAAATTCTCTTTCTGCAGATTAAGATGATATGAAAAGTTATTATTATTATAGTTATTACTTTTAGATCTGATTTAATTCAATGCTATATGGGATTCAGCACTGGAAAAGATTAGAAAATTGACCTACACACATTTGTATGGAACAAAATCTAGATATACTTTTGTAAATGGGGCATTACTTGTTATACCATGATTTTGTAAGATAGGCACCTTATGTTTTCAAGCTACTGTAGGCTTCTAATGAATCAGGGAAAAAATTGTGATTAGATGTTTAAAACTTCTAGAAAAAGATATGCTTTGACTCACATCATTACAGAGAAAATCATTTCGTAGAGTATATGACATTATAGTGAAATTTAGCATAATTCAGTCTATAAGTGAATTAATATTTTTTTTTAGGGAAAAAGTGGGCCTTTAGCATTCTATATAGCTTCTCCTTCTCACTGCGATGTTACCAAAGTCTTTTGAGAGGTAACCATTTCTTTGTGACATCATTCAAATATTTCAGACATCAAAAATTTCTTGGTGGGGGCTTCCCTGGTGGCGCAGTGGTTGAGAGTCTGCCTGCCGATGCAGGGGATACAGGTTCGTGCCCCGGTCCGGGAAGATCCCACATGCCGCGGAGCGGCTGGGCCCGTGACCCATGGCCGCCGAGCCTCCGCGTCCGGAGCCTGTGCTCCGCAGCGGGAGAGACCACAGCAGTGAGAGGCCCGCGTACCGCAAAAAAAAAAAAAAAAAAAAAAAAAAAATTGGAGTTCTTTCCACTCCAGATTTATATAGTGTTGTCTGATAGAACTTTCTCATTTATGGAAGTGTACTGACAATATGGTAGCCACTAGGTTCATGTAGCTACTGGGTATTTGAAATGTAGCTAATGCAATGGAGGAATTTCTAACTTTATTTAATTTTAATTAGTTTCAATTTTAATTGAAATAGCCCTACATGGGTGGTGGCTACTGTATTGAACAGTGCAGAGTGCAGAGGTTAAAGCTCCTCTCAGATTATTGACGTTTTACCCCTGGAAAAAATTGTCAACTTTAAAAATATCTGTGTATAGAAATGAGAAAAAATAAAATACAACCAAGCACAAGGCTCTTATACATAAGTCATGTATGATGAAAAAGAAACCTCAATTTTCTCATTTCCAAAATAGCCCTAGAAGAAATAATTGAGTGTCTAAATTGCAGTTGAGTATCTTTGAGCCGTATGTTAGTCCTCACATCCTTGATGAGAGCTGCTGCTTATGCACTATGTTAGAACACCGTAAAGTCATGCTGGAATTCACAGGTTCAGCAGTCAATTCAGTCTTTGTGCAAAGTAATGTCTACAACTCAGAAAAAGTACAAATTACTGTGTGTTATGTTCAAGTTGTTCACAGTCCAAACAGAAGGTTAAACTGCTCGTTGAATACAATTTCTATATGGAAAATGTAAAGTACATATCTTTCTTGAGGACAGTATCGCCTCTGCTCCTGATTCTGTTTGCTGAGTTATCTAATTCTAGTACCTGTTTCACTAACAGCAGCTATTTGATTCATAATGTGGTTATGAACAGTAATGTTTTTTAATTAATAATTTATTTACTTTTGGCTGCGTTGGGTCTTCGTTGCTGCTTGCGGGCTTTCCTCTAGTTGTGATGAGCAGGTGCGACTCTTTGTTGCGGTGTGTAGGCTTCTCATTGTGGTGGCTTTTCTTGTGGATCATGGGCTCTAGGCACGTGGGCTTTAGTAGTTGTGGCACACAGGCTCGCGGGCTCTAGAGTGCAGGCTCAGTTGCTGTGGCACACGGGCTTAGTTGCTCCGCGGCATGTGGGATCTTCCCGGACCAGGGCTCGAACCCGTGTCCCCTTCATTGGCAGGTGCATTCTTAACCACAGCGCCACCAGGGAAGTTCTGAACAGTAATGTTAAAAGTTATGGTCACGGAATCCTTCCCCACTGCCTGTCAGATTGTCTCCTCATGAATAGTCATGATGAGTTTTGTCATCTTATGGGAGTTGCATGTCTAGCTTGTTAGGGATACATCTTGCATACACGAAGAACCATAACACCTATGTGAAGGCAGTGGGTAAAGCATTAAAACTTGTCTGGGCACCAGCCATAGTGGGCCTACTTAATGGGATAAGGCATGACCTGGGGAAATAGATGTAGGTACAGAAAGTTCACAATGGCAAGCATTCATAGATTTTGAAAGAAGATAGACAAGGAATAACATGGAACATAGACAAAGAGCTGGTTTGTGGTGAGGGTTAATGTGAAGTAATGGAGATGGCATAGGAGATGGGAATATCAGAGGGATCAGGTCTGCCCAAACATGTTGGCAAATATTTGGCATCTGGGAAGTCTATCATTAAGAAATAAGTGACAGTGCAAGAGGAAGGTAGGACTGTGGTGCTGAAGGGACTGAAGAACTGAAATGCCACCTGGAGTTTAATGGAACAAGCAGAAACCTTCTTACCAGAACTAGGGTACAGGTTCAGGACCAGAGTAGCAGTACAATTGATGTGATGCTGAATCTGGTTGTGCTGATTTAGAGTTTAGTACCACCTTCTTGTCCAAGATAAGGTTTGGTTCTAAAGACGTTCCCTGGGTGAACTTGTAGATATGGATTAATCGGCCTCAGCTGGGCCTCAGGACCTAGGTTGTAGACAGAACCTGGCTTGCTCCAGCTGAGCAGGATTGCTCCCTCCTCTAAATTCCTATCAAGGTCCTTACTTAGCATGATCCTGTAGAGCTTTGCATTAATTTTCTTAAAAACTTACAAAAAAAGTAACAAATTCCTTTTATGCTTTTATTTCCAATTTGAAATTGACTAACCAGAAGTTGCAGAAAGAATACAAAGAATTTCTCTGTACCCCTCACCCAGCTTTTCCAAATGTTAACATCTTATATAACCACAGCGCAGTTATCAAAACCAGGAAATTAATATTGACGCAATACTGTTAATTAATCTACAGACCTTATTCAGATTTCTCTACTTCCCCAAATGTCCTGTTTCTCCTTAGTTTCCTCTGATCTGCGACGTTTCTTCAGTTTTTGTCTTAATGAAGTTCTCACATTTGAAGAGTGCTAAAGAGATATTTTGTTGAATGTGCCTCAGTTTTCACTTGTCTGAGGTGGAAATCATGCTGTGAATTTTTGGCAATAATACCTCAAGAAGTGGTATTTATTCTTTCTCACTGTTTCATGTCTCAGTATATCTCATAGAATCAATATGTCCCACTACTGGATATTAATCTTGATCAGTTGGTTAAGGTGGTGTCTAGCAGGTTTCCCAACTGTAAAGGTATTTTTTCCATTGTAATTAATAAGTGTTATGTGAAGAGATGCTTTGAGGCTATACAAATACTATTTCTCATTTTACTTTTACCTGCTAATTTCAGCAACTATTGATGATTCTAAATCATAAATTTAGAAATCATCACTACCAATCATGTGTGTTTGCCAAATAATGATTTTCTGTTTATGTCATTTTTTCTACATTTGTTAGTCAGAATTTCACTATAAGGAAGCACAGTCCCTTTATCTGCCTATCTTACTTCATCTCGATTAAAGGATATTTATATTATTTTAAGGGTTATAGTATTACAATCAGTACTATTTTTAATTCTTATCTTGCTCAAATTGTCCCAGATTTGGCTATTGGGAATTCCTTCAATCTGGCTCCTGTATCCTTTTGACATACTCTCATCATTTTCTGAGCACTTCTTTATTTTCTAGTATTACAAGATGTCAAAAAAGAAATTTTAACATAGACTTCTTCAATTTTCATAATAAAATCACTGAACACCACAAATATAATGTATGTGAAATGTGTCTACATGAATCAAAAATATCTGGCTAAGGAAAAAATTAACTGACTTACTTTTTCATTTCTTCCACATGTTTAGACATAGTCTACATAGAATGTTTTGGATTAATGTCACTAACTCATCGGAACTGATAATTAAAAATAAAATTCTCTTGTATCAGAAAGTATATTTAACATTTTTATATTCATTTTTGTCAAGTCTCAAATCATTATACCTTAAAAATATTTGTAAATCAAAGGCAAGTATATGTGGTTGTGAAATAATATTTATACAGTGAGGGTGATCAACATGACCCTCAAATTTTTGTCAAGAGTAGTATATAGAGACATTATTGCTTACCAGCTAGACGAGACATACGTTTGTTTACTGACTCTACGTACATCATGTTTTCTATGAGTTATTGATGAGCTTATAACTCAAGAGTGCTAGGGCAAAGCAAAGTTAGAAAATCATGATGAAAGGTCATCATAACTTTGTGAATGTATTCACAGCCTGCCAATTGAATATGTTATTTATGCAATGCTGGTTTCAATACATATTATGTCATCATACGGGGATTGGTGGAGATTTATTTCACTTGATTTGGAGGAATCTGTTTCAAACAATTGTTTCTGACCTGCTAGATGACTGGCAATTCTACTTCAAAACATAATTACCAACTTCATTTAGAATAATTCAATCAATCTACCAGTTCTGAACCCTCCTTTTTTTTCTTTTCTTTCTGTCACAATATTGAGTTCTCCAGAATATATCTGAACCTTACAGCGTATGTGCTTGTGGGGTATGTTTGTGTGTGTGTGTGAGTTGGAAACCAATACAGAGTTATCAGCTTATATTTTACACAGCAAGGACTATTTTGCCAACAACTATTTCCTATCACTATTATTCTATATAAACAAGACAGTTTAACATGAAAATGTAAAAAGAGCATCATCTCAGAATGATCATCTTAGAACATCACTCTCCTTTAAGTTCAACACATTCAGCTTTGTTACAACCTCATATATTGTTCTTATTTCTTCCATTTCATCACAGGCTGCTAAAGACATGAATGTAATATTTCTGATAGCAATCTCAATACTAGCAAATAAACAACATATAATAGCAATGGGGTACACTACTATTAAACTATTAATCCTTCAGAGAGTAGCTGGATGGCTCATTTTGCAGGAACCATATCTTTTCTTATACTTCTACTTTTCTTGTGGATACACATCTTTTTTACACATATAGGAGAGCTGTGAGATAAACTACTACCGTGACTCTAATTCTAATCTAAAAGGAAGAATGATCTGGAGCTCAGGGTAGTTGCAAAAACTTGCTAGCTGCTCCCAGAGTATGGGCGAGGCCCAAATTCTTCATAAAATATTCTCTGCACCCACGTTTAAAAGATTTAAAAATTTACCTTCCACTAGTGCTGCCTTGCCAGCTTTCTATATCCTGATGGTTCCTCTTACTTTTCCATAACTTCAAATTTATTAGTCTTACTGCCTAGTCTTTGGGTTGATATTCTTTTGGGTGATCTTGTTCTTGAACTTGGTTTTTACTAAACTATCTTTCAGTAACACCTGACTTCAAGCTTTAAAGCCCATGGGCTAGTTCCACCCTCCAGTCTAATCTCAGCTCTTGGAACACACCTATCAGAGCCAAAGAGCTTCTAGTTCTCTGAAAATAAGGTTTCAGTCACTGGTTGTAATAGCTAAGTTACACACTAGTTCTGTCCTCAACTTTTAATCCCAGGCTTACTGAAGAAGTAGTATTTCTGAGCAGAACTCTCTAAGGGGTGGAGTCTTGATTTCAAGTTAAGTAATATATAAACTTGTGGATTTCTGGAAGCTTTAAGGACTAAGTTTTAATTTGGCATGCTTGATCCAACAAGGGATATTAATAAATGTCCACTGTTGGAGTTACACATGATCCATGGCCAGTGGACATTCCTTTGAGAAGTGATGCTGATGGTCACTTGCTCTATATCCTCTCCTGTGAGTTTAATTTACCCTGCCTTGAATGCTCATGAGGTGACTCTAGGAAAGCCTACAGTTTCCAGCCAGCTTCGGACCTCTGAAATCACTACTGTTTGGGACCACCAACAATTCACTCACTGCTTACTAACTGCTTATGCCAAAGATAATAGACAAATTTGTCGCCTGTGGAGAAGTGTTGTTATCATTGAAGCAAAGGAGCTGTTTCTCATCTAGATCTAATTTGTGGCAGGCAGCCAAAATCACATGCTGTCTGCTTCTCTCCAGATTCTGTTCACAAGTGGCATGACAAATAGAGCTTCACTCTGGGAGATCCTTCACTCAGAAAATCATAGCCATCCCGTCATGCCTGCAGTTGACATTAGTCATTGGTTTTGGTTAGAGACAGACAACTACATGTCATGTTGCCTTTGAGCAAGTCAGTGTTAGGGCACTTTCAGCACCAGTTGGCAGAAAATCCAACTTAGCTTAGGTTAAGAAATAAAAGGAAATTTATGATTCATAAAATTGAAAAAGGTTAAGTTAGCTCTAATTTCAGGCCCAGCTGGAATCAGGGTTAAAATGGTGTGATCAGAACTAGGTTTTTCTTGCTTGTAAGTTGTTTGGTGTCAGCAGTATTGGTTCATGTGGGTCCGGTCTGTTATTTTCCCATACTACTTCCAAAACCATGTTCCAGTGGATTGGATTTTTTTTTACATACTTGATCCAAGAACTGAAGACATTGGAATGTGATGGGCAGCTAGGTAGGCTTGATTCACATTCTCTACCTTTGGGGCTAGGAGTGAAACCTCACCTAAACACATGGGTTAAAAGTGGGAAGTGTGTCAGTTTCCAGAGAAAATTTTAGTTATTAATTCAAGGACTAGGATGGATGGGTGCTGGTGGCATAAGCAACTGAAGTCCAGAAAGAAATAGAATATTAAGACTGATAAATATTTAAGTGACTGGATATTAGCTATGAAATGAGATGTGCCATGAAGAACTGAAGTTCAATCTCAGTAAATTTGTTCCTTCCTGATCCCCCCCAGAAAAAAAAAAAAAAAAAGACTGTTGTTGAAGTATTATTACCCTCCTGTCTTTTTGTTGTTTCTGGATATATATAATTTCTATGAAAACTTAAATTTGGTACCCATGTTCTTATTAGTTTGCATTAGTGGAAAATGATTAGTATAGAAATATATGTAGTTTTGTGACTTTAAGTTAAGCAGTAAGTGAGAAGCAAACCTGTCCTTGGCAAATTCAAGATAGGTAAAATAATTTTGTTTCGAAGTCATTAAAACTCAAATATTTGTCTAAAGTTCATGCTCAGATGTGCTCAATTTCTTCTTAAATCTTCTTCCAAGGAATCTGATCTTGCCAGTTACTCATTCTGTACATTCATCTTATAGCTATTATTCATGAGACACAAAGCTAGATGCTATTTGAGAAAGAGTATATGAGATATGATCTTTGCCCTCCAGATGTTTACAATCTAATTAAGTTTTCAGTGCTGTCAAAGGGCCAACCAAGAAGAAAGTCAACAGATACTTGGAAGTGCTCTTTGTCTCTCTGTAGGGCTTCTTCATGTGGGCTAATTTGATGCCTATAAAGAACTAGTATAAAATTAAATGATTTGAGTGTTCCATTTAGTATTTCCAAACCATGTCAGCCACCACCTACACAACCTCAATACCAGAGAAAATTGCACAGTCCATGAGAATGTACAAGGAGCTTAGGAATGAAATAGAATAAAATTATAGGAGTATAAATAATTAGGTTTCCAAATCACAAATGCTTTCAACACAGGATATGACTTTAGTCTCCACAGTAAAGAGGTTAATGATTAAATTATGTTCTTCCATTTCAAACTTACTCTTCAGATCTTTATTCTATTTCAAAATTTCCATAATGAGCATGTTGTGCTTGTCAGAAGTTGACTTCATCACTAAAACTTTCATGTTCATATCATTCACTTTCATCCCCAAAGTCTTAAACTTCCAGTCACTCCCTGTAATTACTTCTCCCAGTCACACCTGTCATTAATCATCTTAGAAAGCCCATGCAATGTCACAACATTTGAAGGGCAGAAAAAAGATGTGAAGCCTCAATGGCATCGCCTGTGTTAATTTACATGAATTGGGAAAATATTGAGATTTCTCCCCAAAGCATGATTATTGACCCAGCTGGGACCTCAACTAATAAGGCAGTAGTCTGAGCTAGAAGAATTCTGTTTACTGTGCAGGTTTATACTTATGTTTTTATATCAGCTTAAAAAAGAGTCTTGAATAAAACAGGAGAATAAATGAACAAGAAAAGACTCTTAAATTTACTCTGCCAAATGCTTCTTTCCAGTTAAAGTTCTAAAATACCTCCAAATATCACATATTATTCCCTAGACACTGGTCACTTTTGATGAGCATAACAGAATTTGGGATGGATTTTATAAGACAAAACACTCAACAAACATTTTAATCTCAGATCCCTAAGCAAATATTTATGGTGATTTCCACCCCCAAGTACCTGTAACCCTAACTGACAAAACAACATACTAAATATGGAAACCTGCTGGCAATGAACTTGGCAGTAGTTGTCAGAGAGAGTGGTACTTGGTGTAGTTTCTTTGCTTTTGTGGAATTATAGGGGTTAGAGGAGGAGGAGCTATGATATGGCAATCAACTGATTTTCATATACTTACCAAATCTATCAGACCACTTCCCAGGATAATACAGTGCTCTCATTTGACGTCCAAGCTACCAAAGCTGGATTAAATGTTAATTTGATGACAGAGTTTATATTGAAAGCTTAGAAATCAGTTAAAATATGGAAATCTGTTTTTTGATATCTGGAGGTTAACTCTTTAATCTCTTTAGTACATAATTTTTTCACTACTTTTCTATAATATTATCTTAGCCCTATTTATATAAATATTAATTATCACGTGACATCAAAAATCACTAGTTATATTCAGTGTTTAAGAAATCTAGGTCACTTTGGATAATGAAGTTCAAAGAAATTAGGGATGATAAGATTGTTTCAACAAAGACTGAACCAGGCAAACAAGTGGGAGTAGTTAGACTAAGCAATAACATACATATACTACTCTTTATGAGGTTTCTGATGAAATCATGTAAGACTGTGATAAGGAGTGTTTGATAAACATTCTTTGGGAAATAGAACAAATGTTTCCAAGAGTTCTTAGACCTAACTCCTAACCATGGTTAAGTGTTAGTAAATATTTTAGCTAGCAATAAAAAGACCCTATGTCACTTATTTTTTGGAGATATGAGTGACTCAGTAGATTGTTGTTGAACCTTTTCAGTAAATACGCATCTGACCTTCTCAACCCTTGTGTTTGGCAATAATTTTACATTTCTCCTTACTCTAGGTCATGTGATACAAATATGTCTTCCTAAACTTTATGTGATAGAAGTTAAAATGTGTTTGGTGTTTTCTTTCGACACTTTTCATCAAATGCTAAATTCATGTGCTTTCTAACATTATTAGGATCATATGAATCTAATGCAACATAAAAAAATGTCCTGTGAAAATACTGTAATATAGAAAAGCAGAAAAGGACACATACAAAATATTTGGTGTAGTAATTATATAAAACTCACATCAGATTCTTCCAAAACTTAGTATGAGCCTGAGTGCCATGACCCTCAGCTGTCAGCATCCTGTGCTTGTATCAGTATCCATCTGGCATATGTTAGTGATATGTATACTGTTGTATGATGATATATTGGTTCCACAAATGATTCATTTCTTTCCCAGCCTCCTTCATTGCATTCAGTGCAACCACTATGCACCCAGTTGCTTAAGCCTAAAATATGAGAGGTGACCTTGACTCTACGTTTCCTCACTTCCCCACATGTGGCGTATCAACAAGCCCTGATTGTTCATTTATTCAAGGTCCCCAGAGGAAACAGAATTCATCCCAAAAGGTGCAAATAAAAACACTTGAATGAAAGGATGAGTTTTGGTGATGTGAGAAGAATTATGAAAAAGACAAAGAACGGTGAGGCAAACAGATTAATAACAGCAGGAAGTCAATAAAGTCCCAGGGGCCGAATGGATAAAGGGAGAAAGGAATATTATCAGAATCAGGAAGTCTTGAGAAGGTGAAGTAGAGCATTGGGGGGAGAAATCATAGTCATGGGGAAATGCAGATACTCTCAGAGATTGAGGCCTGAAGTAGGGAGTGTGTAGGGGAGGGAGAAGTACCTTCGCACCTTCTAATTTTCTACCAGCATCTCCTGTTGGCTGAAACCAAATGGAAGACATCTACAAAGGGAGCATGGATGATGCAGTAGGGATGATCAGCCTCCTAAATGCAGAGTAGATCAGAGAAGGATGAAAAAGTTTTGAGAGTCAATAGGACAAATTAGCAATAAATGGCATGTTGTACCTTAAAAATACAGCCAAAATTATTCCTTTTAATTTCATCTTGCTGAAACTACACTACTCTAAGCCACCTTTCACTTGGCCCATTTCAGTAGCATCCCAGCTACTCATTCCATAACTGTTCATGCTTATCTCCCAACATCAGAATCATTTAAACCAATAAAATTATAAATTTCTCCTGCTTAGAACTCTTTAATAGCTCTCCATTACACTTAGAATAAAACCCAAATTCCTTACCGTGTGATGAAGAACAAAGAACAAAGAGGCAGCAGATTCAGAATTCTTTTCCTAAGGTTGTTTAGGTTGCTCATGGTAGCTACACTACATTTTCCATTGGAGCCTATTACTAACAGTCAGAGCTACAGTTCTTGACTAGGCTGCTTATTTATTCATGCTGAAATGAAAGATCTTCCCTTGACCAGATGAGGGCATGAAAAATACCTTTGATTATCTAAATGCTTTATTTAAAAATTTATAATGGCAGTTCACCTTTTTCCCCTAGGGTTTTCATAAGATTATAAAATGTGAGATTTGAAATATAATTGAGAAAGCCATTGGACCTACTTTTTTGGTTTTTTTTTTTTATTTTATTTAATTTATTTTTTTATACAGCAGGTTCTTATTAGTTATCTCTTTTATACATATTAGTGTATATGTGTCAATCCCAATCCCCCAATTCATCCCATCATAGGAGATGAATGTGAACAAGCTTTCCCTTCCCACCTCCGCCCCTCCTTAGCTCTCCATCTGGAGCCCTCAACCCCTTCATGTTCATTCGTTTGTTCTCTACACCTGTGTCTCTATTTCTGCCCTGCAAACCAGTTCATCTGTAGCATTTTTCTAGGTTCCACATATATGCATAAATATATGATATTTGTTTTTCTCTTTCTGACTTACTTCACTCTGTATGACAGTCTCTAGGTCCAACCACATCTCAACAAATAACCCAGTTTCGTTCCATTTTATGGCTGAGTAATATTCCCTTGTATATATGTACCACATCTTCTTTATCCATTCATCTGTCGACGGGCATTTAGGTTGCTTCCATGACCTGGCTATTGTAAATAGTGCTACAATGAACATTGGGGTGCATGTGTCTTTTTGAATTATGGTTTTCTCTGGGTATACGCCTAGCCATTGGCCCGACTCTTCAGGCACAAGAGGAAAAGAAAATGAGGCTCAGAAATATAAATGGATTAGTTCCATGTCAATAGAGCTAGATAATGGTAGATTCTGTTTTAGAATCCAGTTCCTCCAGCTCCCAAGTCAGTTTTCCGATAATTATATTGATTTTCTTCATAGTTCACAACATATTTCTTATATCTAATGCTTTTAGAATATATTGTATGGTGCCTTTCCAACATTTGATATTTAATTTAATTCTTTAGTGCTTGCTCCAAAAGCAATGTAATAAATAAAGTATGTCTTCTCTTTTGTTTTATCAAATACCTCCCAGATTAAAATAACTTGTTCAGTCACCAGAAATACAGTCCTGACAATCACTAGCTACTGTTTGGAGACGTTAGGGAGGAGAATGAGTACATCGCTATTATGTTTGTCAGTGCTGTGGCAGCTAATAACACACCTCTGGGTTTCAGAATCATCACAGCCATGTGCACTGAAGCTTCTCATAGCAATCAGCTTGTAAGAGTCTACTGTTGCTACAATGAGTTTTCATCAAGGTCAGTGTGAATTTTGTCTTTAACTTTATTGTTGTCACGGTGAATGCATACACGTTGAAGGTAGTGAATAGGTTTGGTTTGGAAACATGGAAGCTGTCAGTGTTTTTTATAGAAAACCAAATACCTAACAGGTATCAATCTATCTAAAAATGGCCACTCCAAAAGAACAATTTTATAATTTAGTTTTGTTTTCAGTGAAGGCATTGTCATGATTTATTTAAACTCTCTTCAGTACAATTAGGATAATGGAGCTATTTTTTTAGAATATAATCAAATAATGACTTCTAATAATTAATATACCAAACTAGAATCGTTTGCCTGTTGTCAGTGTTCTATTTTTTCTGTTTTTTCAGAGGTAACTCTTCTTTTCTATTCTATATCATTGCCTTGTAGTACTTTTGGTTCTCATCCACAACTTTTCATAGAACAAGCGTTTGCTGAGTATCTGCTATGCACCAATCACTGTGCTAAGTAGTAGAAATATAAAGATTAATAGGCCATAGTTAATGTACTCAGGGAACTAATAAAACAGAGAAGGTAATATTATGAAAGGTGAATGGCATTCATTTACTCATTTATTTCACCATAATCTACTACATGATACATTTTAAGCACTGCTAGTTTCCAGGGATACAAATATAAATAGAGTACAGTCTCTGTCCTCAATTTCACCATATATTAGGACAACCGACATACACAGAGATCAATGTAATATATTGTGATTATGTGTAAGTGTAGAGATATGTAAATGGTGCACAGAGAAGGGTGCACAGAGAAGGAAGAGCTATTTCAGACTTGAAGGATCAGGAGAACCTTTCTGGAAGAGTTATTACCTTAGTGGTAGAACACAAGTTAGAACACAAGTTCAAGTTAGAACACAAGTGGTAGAACACAAGTTGTATATAAAGATATATATAAAGTGAGAAATAACATGGTGTACATGGGGGATCTACTAGCAGTTGTGGTTGACATAGTGTAAAACACAATACAGGGAGTGGTGAGAGATAAAACCAAAGAGTTAAATAGGGCAAGATTTTGAAGGACTTCGAATGTCATATCAGAGAGATTGACATTTGTCCTTTGGTCAAAAAATAATAAAATGGTTTTGAAGAGATGAGCAGCATAACTATATTTGCATTTTCATACACCATCATGCCAGTATATTAGACATTGAATTTCTCAGTACAAGATGCAAAGTAGAGAGCTGAATTCCAAGACTGATGCACTAGAGCAGGCCAGTGATGACCACAGATTAAAGAAAGTGGTAGAGTGTATGAATAACAGGTTTAGAAATTATACAGGATCATGTCAATATGGCAATAATTTGTGATTGATTACAACTGGATTAGGGGAATAGGAAAAGAAAAGAACCAGTTTCATGCCTCGATCTCAAGGGAAAAAAAATCAAGAAAAGCAATAGATTTTTCTTTTTGAAAATGGAAAAGAATGATGAGTTTGATTTTAGACATAGACTGTAAAGTTCAGAAGGGCAGAATAAAGTCTATTTTGTTAGCAACCATACACATGGTGACTAGCACAATTCATGCTACATTTTAGGCATTTAATATATTATATACAATATATATAACAACAAATGGATATGAAAGTGTATTTGCAATATTCATTTCAGATATTTACCAGTGTATTCATATATGTATCCGAAACTTAGAAACAAAGAAATGATTCGACATATGAATGTAAAACTTAGAGAGAAGTCTGGGTTAGACTTGTACTGGGAGCCATTAGCGTATAGGTGGTGATCAAAACCAACAGAATGTATGGTATCAGAGAGAGTGAATCATGATAATTTCAATGGGCTAAAGGGAGAAAAATTCCTTGGGTACACCAAGCTTTAAGGGGTAGGCAAAAGTACACACACACACACACACACACACACACACACACACACACACACGAGAGAGAGAGAGACAGAGAAGTAGTCCTAGAGTTATAGGGAGAATCAGAGAACCAGAGGAGTCTGTTGTCATAAACATAAAGGAGTAAGGGTTTTAGGAGAGTTTGGTTATATCAAATACAGTAGAGAGAGTCTAGGACATGATTTAAAGTGTGTTTTAGATTTGATAATTAGGAAAAATCAGGTTCAGTGGAATTGAGGAAACCAGATCGAATAATAAGTACTGAACAGTAAATAAGAGGTCAGGGAGTAAAATCATCAAGTTTAGATTACTCTTTTGGAAAGAAAAAGACTTGAAGATGAGCTCAGTGGTAATTTTGTGTCTGGGGACGTGATTTTTCAAAGTGATAGTCTTGAGGGTGCAAATAGGATGAAAAGAAGTTGAATGTAGAAAGAGATTAAGAAAGAGGGAAAGAGGAAAGTGAAAAAGAGAATACATGAAAGGAAATTTGGTATTCATAAAAAAATTAAGTACTACAGAAAGCTGAAGATGAAACATATTTGTGTTAAAATGTTGGAGGGAAATTCACCCTCCAAAACTAGAAGGAAGTTGAAGAAGAGTGGAGATATCAATAAATGTTTGAATAGCAGAGTGGAAATTGTGGTGGTCCCTAAAATAAGAGGCAAGTTTACCTTCTGAGAGTTCTGGGATCAGGGACTGAGTAAAGGGTTTGAAGAGAACTGCAAGCAATTAATATTGGAGAACACCTGAAAGAGAAATAAGTGAGGATCAGTGGAAGGTTTGACAGACAGTACTCTAATACCCAACTGTGATTGAAGGGCAGACATTTGGAGTGATAGCTCTGTGTGAGTTTTCTTCCATAGTATACAGCCACTAGGCTTTGGACCAATGAAAGTGAATAGTAATGTCAGCCAAT
This sequence comes from Neophocaena asiaeorientalis asiaeorientalis, assembly GCF_003031525.2. Lineage (NCBI taxonomy): Eukaryota > Metazoa > Chordata > Mammalia > Artiodactyla > Phocoenidae > Neophocaena > Neophocaena asiaeorientalis. The sequence goes on from NW_020172694.1 coordinate 623,532, forward strand.
ATGATATTTTTTTCTGGGTGAATACATTTTAGGATAAATAGAAAAGAAGTTTAGAATGTGGTGGAAAAGTAATTTAATATTCATAGGATTTAGGCTAAATCAGAAAAGAACAGATGTTTTGAGGAAGAAAATTGAGACATCAAGGGATTATAAGTCTTTATAAAGTTAAAGAGCAGGAGTTGTGTGATTCGTGAACTAAAGGTTACAAAGTGCAGAAAGTTGTGGTCAGTATTTAGCTGAGTTCTGGATTTCAGAAGTAAATGTTATAGGTGAAAAATGTTATAAGGTATGGCCAGGAGAGTGAATGACTCAGATATGGACGAGGAGCCACCAAACTGTGGGCTAAAATTTTGGATAAATTTATCCACTTTGCGGACTTCCCTGGTGGTCCAGTGGGTAAGACTCCATTGCTCCCAGTGCTGGGGGCCTGGGTTCGATCCCTGGTTGGAGAACTAGATCCCGCATGCACGTCGCAGCTAGGAGTTTGCGTGCCGCAACTAAGAAGCCTGTATGCCACAACTAAAAAAGAAATAAAAAGATCCTGCATGTCACAACTAAGAGCCAAAATAAATAAATATTAAAAAAAATTTATCTACATGGATTTTGAAGCTACCCAAATGACAATTAGACTTGGGGTGGAGACGAAGACTATGACAGAGTCTTTGATTAATATGGTGATATGAATAGGTCTTTAGAAAATTGTAGAGATAAGTATAGATAGAGCAGAAAGACATGAGTATTTTTACATAGATTTGTGGAGACAGACCTGGAGATCTAGAAGACAGTTCACACATCTCTCCACTCAAACATAAGATAATGAGTAGGCTATCTTTGAAAGCACTGATAGAAGCTATATGATGTGGGAAAGAAGTAGAGTTTAGTTAAAATCTAGTGTATAGACCATATGAAAATAGATTAAGGATACAAGTTATTTTGTGCCATGGCCTAGAGTGGAAATATTTGAAGGGCAACAGTAAGAGATTTGGGTGCCCTTATAATAACAATGAGAATATGGTATTGTGAGATAATAGATGAGGAAGGAAGTTGTAAGGCTAAAGAAGCAAGGAAATTGCATTTCAGTTATTACTTAAATGAGGAGTAGCAATTATTCAGGAGGCCGCTGTAATTCCGACAGAAGGAACAGCACGCACAAAGGCAGAAGAGAGAAGAGAATATAGTGAGAATAGTGAGATGGTTGTTGTGACTTGTAAGGGCGTTAGGTATAGTACAAGATGCATGTGCACGCTTGTGACTGCGCCTGTCAGCATGGTGATAATAAAGTGATTGGAAGTGAAATTAGAGAATTTTAATATGGAATGTTGTGAAGCATCTGGGTTGCCATTTCAAGGTAGCCTACTTAATCTATAGGTAATATAGAGGAGACTTACGTTAAGATATTCAAATCTGTGTTTAATAAAGATAACTCTGGGAGCAGTTCAGAGCGTGAAATATGTATGGGGGAGGTGAATAAAATGAAGAGGACTGGTCAGGAGTTAATGTAATAGATCAGGTGAGAGAGGAATGGCCCTGAAATAAAGATGAAGCTTACGACACTTAGATGTATGACTACAATTTTCAGAGAGGCTGAAGATGACCCCAATATTTTTCACTTTGAAACATAGTGAACATTACAGAAAATAATGGTAATTATTTTAAATGATACTAAGTGTGATGAGTCTATAGCGTATTGGACAGAAGATATCTATTAAGAAGTTGCACAAAGATAGCTGGAGCTAAAGAAATAGATGAATTTTGAAGAATGTATTCTTGAAAGTAATCTGAGTATACATACAGTAGTAGAACTGATGGATAAAGGGAGGGTTGCCAAGGCAAAAGTATAACATAAAAGTAAAACAGGACCATGGACAGAGCCCTGCATGGTATTAACATTTCTGAAATGGCTGAAGAAGATTGGAACAAAGAGGGAGTAGAGGAGTAATCAGGCAGATAAATGAAAATGAAAGAACATTTTCAAAGAAATGTACTGAGAAAGTTGCAAGAACTGTGAAGAATCTGACATTTTTACCTTGCTTGCAAGCAAACAAGTTAACCTTCCACTCTTTTCTGGGTGCTGACAGAAGATACAAGACTGCTGGGTCAGAGATGAAGGACTTTAGTATTCCTTCAAAAGCACTAGCCAGGGCTTCCCTGGTGGCGCAGTGGTTGAGAGTCCACCTGCCGATGCAGGGGATGCGGGTTCATGCCCCGGTCCGGGAAGATCCCACATGCCGCGGAGTGGCTGGGCCCGTGAGCCATGGCCGCTGAGCCTGCGCGTCCGGAGCCTGTGCTCCGCAATGGCACTAGCCAGATTGTCTACAGGCCTAGATGGATGTCTGCCCACACAATGGACTGTATTACAAGAGAGAGACTCTGAACCTCAGGAACTTGCCACTTTATAGCAGCCTGTAAGGAAGCCTGTATTTTTATTCAAGGGGGAGACATTACCTCATCCCTTAAGATTGCTGGCTGCAAACAGAAACCTGAGGAATGGCCCTGTGAAGAGTGGTCAAGGCCTTACCTTCTTGGTGTGTATAAGCAAGATGTATAAGAGTCCCATGGAAGACTGTCTCCCAACAGAAAGTTTCAAGAAGGAGGGTATGGTCAGCATATCACGTGATGCAAGAAGATAGGATGGTTCTGGAAAGAAGCTCATGGATTCGGCCATTAGATGTTTTTTGTAATCTTTTAATGTAAATATGTTTCCTATTTGGTATTATTGAGGTAAATGTTCCACAAATTGGAGTTCACTTTCTCAGGGATTTGGACATATGCTTGGGATGTGAGACTTCTCTATAAAATTTTAATTTCCTTGTTCAGTTTTAATGTACTCTAGAAAAGGTGATGTAAGCATATGCTGAATTATTTAACTATCTTATGTAGTCATCTTATTTCAGTCTCTCTCTCTGCACATTTGATCATCATGGATGTCTCAAATGTTATTACTTTAGTTGACATATGCTAAAGAGAAGAGAACAGAGCCAGTGTTGATATGTAAAAGATCCATTTACCCAAATTTAAAGTCAAATGATATTATAGCATGCTGTAAGAATGATTTGCAGAAGTTTAAATATAGAAAAGTACTAGACCTATGCTGTAACACACTATTTGTCATAAAAGTATACCAAACTTGAAAGAGCTATGCCATGTCTCTCAGTTTGATATACACGTTGCTTATAATCTTTTTTTTTTTTTTTTGCGGTACGTGGGCCTCTCACTGCTGTGGCCTCTCCCGCTGCGGAACACAGGCTCCCGACGTGCAGGCCCAGCGGCCATGGCCCATGGGCCCAGCCGCTCCGCGGCACGTGGCATCCTCCCGGACTGGGGCCCGGACCCGTGTCCCCTGCATCGGCAGGCAGACTCCCAACCACTGTGCCACCAGGGAAGCCCTGCTTATAATCTTAACTTCAGCAAAATAAAATGTTTTAAATGTGATTTGACTAGTTTTGTTATACTTTAAAAATCTTGTGTGTTGTATTACTGAATTGTTCCATGGTCCAAACATGACAAGAAGAATATTAGAAAAGAATCTTTCTGTCCTGCCTTCCAATTTCCCATCCTTCCCCTCTTCGCACTACTACACACATACACACCCAGGTTGCCACTGTTATTACATTCTCATCTATTTTTTTCCAGAGTTTTCATCTGCATATAAAAGCAAATAAGAATATACCTGTGAAAGGCAGAATTCTAAAGATGTCTCATCAGTTTCCTGTCCCCTGGTTATTTAACCAAATGCTAATCTAGGTACTACTGTGGAGATTTAGCAAATGTAATTAAGGTTACTAATCAGCTAACCTTAGAATAGGGAGATTATCTTTGATTATTCTGGACCCAAGGTCATGAAGCCCTTTAAGAACAGAAGAGAATGGCATAAAAGTAAATCAGAGAAAAGGAGGCAGGAAAGTGAGGCAGTGGGGGAAATCAGAGATTTGAGGAGTGAGAAGGACTAAGCAGCCATTCCTTGCTTGAAGATAAACTGGCCCTTAAGCTTGGGAATGTGGGTGGCCTCTGGAGTTGAAAACGACTCCCAGCCAAAAGCTAACAAGGAAATGGAGACCTCAATCCTGTAAGCTCACGGAACTGAATTCTGCCAACAACCTGAATGAGTTTGAAGTGTACTTGTCCCAAGAATCTCCAAAGGGACTGGGATGGCCAGCACGCTGATTTCATCTTTGTAAGACTTTAACATAAGTAACCTTACAGAAACCATGAAATGATAAGTTTATGTTGTTTTAAACTGCTGAGTCTGTAGTAATTTGTATGGCAGCAATGGAAAATGGGTATACTATTTTTATTTTCCCTCTCCTTTTTATATAAAGAGCAACATACCATCATACAGTTTGTATTTTACTTTTTCCGCCAAACAGTGTATCTTGGAGCTGTTTATATAACAGTACTAGAGAGTTTTGTATTCTTGTTATCAGCTGCATAATACCTCACTGTATGATATGCCTTGATTTATTTGAGTAGGTCCCTATTGATGGCTGTTTGAGCTGCTTTTAATCTTTTGCTAATATGCTACAATAAATAACCTTGTTCAAACTTCATCCACATATGTGCTAGTATATCTGAGAGGTAGGTATTGCTAAGTCAAAGGACATACAAATATAATTTTGATTGATATTGCTACAAGGGTTGTTTCCTCTATTCTCTGCTGCTTTTAGACTGTCATTCCTTTACACTCCTTACTATTGCCTACAAGGCCTGTATCCTCTAAGCTCTTTTCTCCTGAAATATTATGCTTCTAGTACACTTGCTTTCGTTCTGTTTCTCAAATATTCTAATTCCTTTTTGCCTTAAAGCTGTTGAATTAGATGCTCCCTTGGTTTATTATGGTCCCCACTCTCCTCCTTTTCTCCACACAGCTGCCCACCCCCTTGCTGTTTAGGTCTCAGTTCACGGTTGCTCCATAGCTTGTTGGCTAGATGAATAAAAAAATTAAATAATGCAGGAGCTCAGAGAGGAACATGGTCATAAACTCTACACTGGAGTTAGGCAGACTGGGGCTGGGACAGAACTTGCCAAGCATGAGGACAATGCAGATAGAGATTATGAACAGCCGTGATGACAGCATCATGTAACTTGAAGTTCATCTTGTGGACTAGGAGAAGCATTGACAGTTTCTGTCTGGGAGTGATACGATACAGCCATCTTGAAGATCCCTCCCTTTAAAGTGATCAGGGGAGAATAACAGCTTCCATCATAGCATTGGGTATCATGTATGTCAACCATGTAATTATTTAGTGAAGATAAATGTTAAGACAATATATTTTTGATTATCAGCAAGGCTTTTGTGTTAGATTTATGGTATTATTATATACAGACATTTTATAAGTTCCTGATGTTCTATGTATTCGTGTATTTTAGGTATCTGTCAATCATTGCAATTTTCATAAAATATATTTTGTTCTATCAGTGGAATCCAGAAAGTCATTATAAAGGTAAAATTCACTTGTTAATATCTCAGACTATAGTTAATGTTATTGCTACAAATTAAAAAATAAAAAGTCTTAAAAGGAATTCAAGCAGCACAAAGAAGTTGTTTGCCATTTTTTTTTCAGAGAAAAAAAGAATTGTTTGGTTTATCTCAATATAGAATCTAACAGAAATGATAGTACATAGTAGAATAAGATAGTATGATCATGAAATTTTTAACAAGAAAGGAATAGTATACTGGAGGTAATGTAGTTGCTTTTTTTTTTTTTTTCCGGTACACGGGCCTCTCACTGTTGTGGCCTCTCCCATTGAGGAGCATAGGCTCTGGACGCGCAGGCTCAGCGGCCATGGCTCACGGGCCCAGCCTCTCCGCGGCATGTGGGATCTTCCCGGACTGGGGCACGAACCCGTGTCCCCTGCATCAGCAGGTGGACTCTGAACCACTGCGCCACCAGGGAAGCTCTGTAGTTGCTTTTTAAAAAGGAAGTCTAAGTTTTTCTAAAAATAATGTGAGTACTGTCAGCTATGGCACTTATTTATTGAGGCAGTTTGATGTTCTCAGAAAAAACAATGGACATGAAAGGGTCATTGGTGACATGGCACATATCTACTTTTAGCCTCTAAAGAAATGACAGCAGCTGTGGAGAACTTCCAGTGTCACAAGTTCAAGATGAATTTGACACAGGAACTTCTCTGGAGAAATATAATTTTTAAAGTATCGACCTTCTAAGAAGAAAATGTTTGAGAGACAAGTGGAGGAGAATAAAATATCAGGGTTTGGCACTTCCATAAATGAAACTATATCTGTGAGAAAAGTGAGGAGATTAAATATAAAACCTGAATTTCCCATACTTCAACTTGCAGTTGTTTACATTTTCTCAAACACGTTTTTTTTTAACATTTAAAACAAAAATGCCTCAATAATTAGAGATAAAGGTTTTTTAGTATGCCTGATCCTGTCCAATAAGTACCTGCCTTCACAGTTAATTTGACCACCAAAAGGTCAAATTCCACCCCCCATACACACACACACACACACACACATACACACACACACACATACACATACACATACACATTCCAAATGCCTCTACATGGACCCATGCTACCCTCCAGTTTTGAACTGCTGGTCCCGGTGGACCAAATTTTTTCCCCTTCTGTAACTCCAAGGGAAAAGTAGAATAACAGGATGAAAATTAGGCTGGGATAGACAAGGAGGGGGAGGAAGACTTAATAAGGTTGAATTTTATCTACATACATGAAAACGAATATCATTATGCCAAAAGACATAGTGTTTCAGACTTGCAGAATTAAAATTAAATTGAAAGCAAAAGATATTTCATCTTCAAAAAATGTTTAAATCTTAAAGAAGTTCATTTTTTCCTGAAGTTAATATTGAGACTCATCTGATGAAAGAGTTGAAGGATTAAGCACATTCTGGGGTGTTACATTTGATTAACTCTATAAACAAGGAAGAATATATTTTAGACAAATAGACTGATAGTAAAGTTGGGAAGCAATGATTAGAAATACACTAGAAGGACTTCCCTGGAGGTTCAGTGGTTAAGAATCCGCCTGCCAATGAAGGGGACACGGGTTCGAGTTCTAGTCCAGGAAGATCCCACGTGCCGCAGAGCAACTAAGCCCGTGCGCCACAACTACTGAGCCTGTGCCCTAGAGCCTGCGAGCCACAACTACTGAGCCCATGTGCCACAACTACTGAAGCCCGCATGCCTAGAGTCTGTGCTCCTCAGGAAGAGAAGCCACTGCAATGAGAAGTCTGCGTGCGGCAACGAAGAGCAGCCCCTGCTCGCCGCAGCTAGAGAAAGCCTGCGCGCAGCAATGAAGACCCAACGCAGCCAAAAATAAATAAATTTATAGAAATACACTAGAAGTCTAAGGTAATGCTGGAGCGGTGGGGTTAGACTAATGCCTAGGTTGCAAAAGCCTTTAAAATAGAGTTTACCAGGCCCCAGCAATTATGAGAATGGAACAGTGTCAGTGATACAGAATGTAACCATAGACGAAGTGTTACATGTAAGCTATTATTCATGTAATTTAAAACAAAACATAAGTTTGCCTCAATTACCTAGGTTTTTCAGCTGACATATTACTGGTTTGAATTACTCATTTTAATTGCAGCAATTCTATGTGTCTCTTTGCATTCATAGACAGTTTGGGATTTAGAGAAATTGTTTGGTCTGTTTCCTGACATTCTGTCACGCAGCTGTGCTCAGAGCCCCCCAGAAAGTTCAAAATTCTTGAGTAAAAGAGTATGAGATGCATGTCAATTGCACTCAGAGGGGAGCAAAAGGATTAGGAGAGAATATGGAAAATTGCTTAGCTGGTCTTTTCGATTATCCATGAGAAGGCAGAATAATCCAGGAAGGGACTGTCTTACCTCCCACAGCAATGTATTCTCTGATTAACTCAAGGAAGCTGATATCAGAGTGTACTTGGATTCAATAGATTGCACCAGAAAAGTCTGCAAAAGGATTATCTTATTAGCTGAGAGAGAACACATAAAGAAAATTGATATACACAATAGATAGGAGTACATGACAAATCCTCAAGCACTGTAGCCTCAATGAAAATTTTAAAATCAAATGCATGTACGTCCAAGATGAAAGGTGGGATATTAAAAGTTGCTAAGACAGGTGGTTTACAAAAAGATGGGGAAATACAAAACAGAGAAAGGCAGTGTGGGGAAAACTGGAAACTGACAGCATGTACTTTGTAGCAAGAAATTTGTTGACATATATTTGGAAACAAATTAAGAACTATAAAGAGAATAAATAGATTCTTGGATATTGCTGTAGTGTAGGTCGCCAGGGCCTTAACAAAAGGAGATGGGGAAGTGTTTTTATAGATTGGCAAAAGCTGTGGCAAGGCAAGTTCTTTGATCCTGGCAGGATTTTAATTGCTTTGCTGGTGATTGGCATGCAACTATGTTCAAATGAAGGAAGAGAACATATTTCGAGAGTTATTTCAAGGATTGCTTTCTGATACACTTCATTGAACAGCTTAGGTGGTTAGAGGCTGTTTTGGACTATAGCCTAGAAATGGCTCTGAGTAGGATAAATAAGGCTGAAATAGAAGACAGTTGCTATTCCACACTACAATCACAATAACCTTCATTTAAAAATACTCGCAAGGTCAGGAAAGAAACAAGTACATTACAGAGTGAAGTATACAAGATCTTAATTGGAAGAATTCTGAAATGCTTGGATAAATTTTGATTGTATTCTTAATAGAAATGAAGAGCAGCAGTAGAGCTGTTTTTTCCTTTGGGTTTCAAAGCACCTGTATGCGTGTGTGTGTGTGTGTACATACTCATACAAAATCCAGAGCAAATAAAATGAACCAAATGCTTCTGTGGGTTGCTCTGTCTTTCTAGACTCCCTTCCTAAAAGATGAGTTAAGACATGGTAGGACAAGACATGACAAGAACAATAGCCAGACCACTGTGAGTTCCTGACAAAGTACATTGTGTACTGTTATTTTCCCAGGGGATTCATGACCCTGCATTATGGATCAGTAAGAGGGGAGTGTTTAGGAACCGGGATCCTCCATAAAAATTCTGTTGTTTTTTTTTTTCTATGATTGTTTCCAATACTAAAGGTACACTGAGAATGCTAATTTATATGGAGCCCATCCTGAGTAACTTAGAAATTTATTTTTTTCAAAAGTATATTCTCTTGAGCTTTGTGGCTTTGGGTAGACTTTGCTTAACAGTATTTGCTTCCACTTTTCATCCAAACATATCCATGGTGTGTCCTATTTTTTGAAGTATAGGCTTACGGGTTAATTTTTGAAAGTTATTCCTACAGCTGTCCAGGGGAAGCCTATAAGGTTCCCATGAACTAGGCTGATTGTTTCTTCCTACTATCCATCAGGGAGAAGGGGAGGTCTGACAAAAACCTATGATAAGTCTAGCATCTGGATGAAAGCACGCAAATATTATTGTTAGACTTCCGTTAATACCAAGGATTAAACTACTGGTGAAAATGTTTTGTTCCCACATTTCAGTCCTGTCTGTAGGACAGTTTACATCAAGATGAAAATTGAAACTGTCATCTATCTGTGTCATCTGTATATGGTGTCAAACACCCAACTGTGTAGGGAAAACTGAAAAATGAGTAACTTTTCCACTTCATCCTGGGTGTTCTGTTTAGAACCTCAAGTTTTATAGACTTCCTGCTCCCTGTAAAGAACATGACGTTTCTCTAGAGACCCACAACTCTCTGCCTTCCCCTGGTTTGTGTCATGTTGCCTTCCACTAGGATTCTCTATAGCCTTATCAGGCTGTTCCCTCATGGATGATTGGCATGGCTTTGCATGTTGCTTCTCCTCAAGATTCTACCTCTTGGACTGTTCCTTGTATTCCCTGCCCTACAGCCATTGGGCCAATACGACTCCTTTCAGCCATCTGACTTCATCACCAGTATCTCAACGTAACCAGGAGCTTGAGAGTCTTGCTTCTCTGCGAAGAGATATTTGATATTCTGACAGACCTGTTTTGGGGGCCATGTGATTTGAAAAGGACAGTTTTTCTTTCTATGCAAGAACTGGTTCTGCACTCTAGAGAGAGCTCTCCCTACAGCAGAATAAACAAGGGTCAACGTTCCAGACTCAGGTTGTTGATGGAGGAATAATGACCCTGAAAGGAAGCGTAGCGCAATGTAATCAGTCTCCCCTCCCCCATCGAAACTAGGACAGAATTGTCCCCTTACCCCGACCACCACCAATACACACATAATTCAACTTTTGTGACTTCATTTTCACTGTGCCTTGGGATTTCTCTGTTTCAAAAATGTTCCTGAAAAGGATTTTGATGAAGAGTATATCATTGGAACCAGTGACAAGAGTGTGAAGATACCACTATTTCATTAAATGCTTCTTCTAAACTGACCTGCTTTGTCTTATTTCAGAGTGGTTTCAGTTCAGCCTCACTGTAAAATAAATGTGCATCCTGAGTACAAGCAAGTGGGAGCATATCTCTCCAACTTTCTGATATTCAGGATGTAGAAGGTGACTTATAGGAAAGAGTTAAGCAGCTCACACAGTTCTTCTATGTAGCTCTTCATTCTCTCTCCACTGTTGCCTAATGAGATTTGCAGATTTGCTGTAAATGGGAAGAGGCATCTTCTTCTCCTTCAACCCATATCAGTGGAAGCAGTGTCCCCAAATCCAAAGCAGTACCTCCACCTGGATTTTGGTTCAATCCCCTCCTGCCTACTTTGGCACCTTTCTCCACCAAATATCATCTCTCTTTTCTACCTTTATTTCATTTTTTTTAAACTATTAATTACAAAGACAGTTCTACCTGATCATCAATGACCTCTTTAATATTAAATCTAAAGAAATTAGTTTTTCAGTTGCAAATCCTACTTTTCTAATTGCCTTCCTTATCTTCTATTTTTTTTTCTTGCTACTTCTGCCACAATTTCTTTCACAAGGTCTTTTTTTTTCATCCATACCTTATTAATGTTCCCTTATTGCAGTCTTGTTGCTTTTTTTCCCTCCTAAGTATTGCATTCCCTCTCATGTCTTTTTTTTTTAAGCATCCCCATGACTTATTTATTTTACATCTGAGAGATTGTACCTCTTGATCAAAATGGGTGACCATTTTGCCTAACCCCCATCCCTTCTCCTCTCTGGCAACCACCAATCTATTCTCTGTATCTTTGAGTTTTGTTTTGTTTGTTTTGTTTTTTTCAGATCCCACATATGAGTGAAATCATACTGTATTTATCTTTCTCTGTCTGACTTATTTCACCTAGCAAAATACCTTCAAGGTCTGTCCATGCTGTTGCAAATGGCAAGATTTCATTCTTCTTTATGGCTGAGTAGTATTCCATTGTATACATATACCACATCTTCTTTATCCATTCATCACTGATGGATATTTAGGTTTTTCCATATCTTGGCTATTGCAGTGAACATAGGGGTGCATATATCTTTTGAATTAGTGTTTCTGTTTTCTTTGGATAAATACCCAGAAGTGGAATTGCTGGGTCATATGATATTTTTAATTTTTGAGGAACCTACATACTGTTTTCCATAGTGGCTTTACCAATTTACATTCTTACAAATAATGCAGGAGGGTTCCCTTTTCTCCACATCCTCATCAATTATTTTTTATTTATTATCCTTCTTTTTTTTTTTTTTTTTTTTTTTGCACAGGCGGACTCTCAACCACTGCGCCACCAGGGAAGCCCTATTATCCTTCTGATAATAGCCATTCTGACAGGTGTGAGGTGATACCTCATTGTGGCTTTAATTTGCATTTCCCTGATGATTTGTGATGCTGAGCATCTTTTCACATGCTTGTTGGCCATCTGTATATCTTCTTTAGAAAAATGTCTATTCAGATCCTCTGTCCACAATCAGTTGTTTTTTAGTGTGTGTGTATATGTTATTGAGCTGTATGAGTTCTTTATATATTTTGGATATTAACCCTTTATCAGATATCTCTCATGTCTTTAATCACTGTTGATATTCTTAGGGATCTCAGATCTGTGCTGCAAACCCATAGATTTGTTTGAAGAACATCTCTATGTGGAGGTTCTGTGAGCAACTCAAACTCAGTATGACGTCCAAGTCTGGACTCACTGTATTTCCCCTCAAACCTACACTCTCTCCTGTATTGTCTATTTTAACGTCCCAGAGAGGCCAAGCTAGAAACATGCAATCATTCTGGACACCCACTTTCTTTCACTGTCCCCACCAAACTAACTCATTCACCAAGGACTGAGGATTCAACATCTAAATCCCTCTCTTAACCAGCCAACCAGCCTTGTTCTCAACTGCCAGCCCTGCCTTCTTGGCATAATGCAGTTCTCCTGAATGGTCTGCAGCCTCCAGTAGAGCTCCCTTTGTCTAATTCACCTTCCATATTGCAGCTACAATGTAAATATAAACATATGATGCTTCTCCTTAAAACTGCTAAATTTTTCCTCAGAGCTTTCAGAGAAAAGATAAATATCTTAACCAAGTGTTCTAAGTCCTTTTTTCTTCTAGTATCTGTCCACCTGCTTTATATTCTGCTCCTCCACTAATACTTCATTTACTTAGAAATAAGAAGTCCTTTGGTTTCCCTAAATTCACCTTTACTCTGACTGGAATGTTCTGTCATTTGTCCCCATGCAATACAAGCCACACACAGATACACACAAACATATATATATGCATACACAGGATACATATGGTTTCTCTTTCTAACTATTAATTGCTCTCAAAGTGACAGGAATTCGTTCTTAACCTCACAGTCTGATTTAGGCTCATCCACTGTGTTACTTGTTCTTTTGTTATCATGGTGCTCTATAATCAAAGACCTACTTATCTATATTCCACATCAAACTGTGAGTTTCTTGAGGGCAGAGACTGTGTCTTAATTAACTTCATATCTTCATGACTCGGTAGAGGGGTTGGTGCATGGCAGGCATCATTTCTTAAATGAAATTTAGCCAGGTGAGGTTTCCCTCCAGCATTTCTCATCGTGGGGTGAAGTTTTTAGCCCTATTCTGGGGTCCTGGTCCACATTTAACCAAGCTAACAGAAGAGGGCCTTTACAAGAAAGTGAAGGTGGGGTTCTTATTATACTGGTGAAAATAATGCCTAATTATGATCTGATAAGGGACTTAAAAACCAAAATAAACAACTCTTTTGCACTCCATCTTGGTTCAGTGTTTATGTTTGATGATCCAATGGTAAGATTTTTTTTCTGATAATTATATCTGCCTGCCTTTTCTACAGTTAAGAGTATTACAAAGAGGATTAAAAAAAAAAGACAATTAAAATAATCAATTTAATGGGATAGGATGGGATCCATGAGAGTTCCAAGAATGTAGTTCAAATGTCGCTTTACATTTTAGTACATCTCATTCCAGACAGAGTTTACAGAGAAAAGGGTGAGAGCCAGTATTAGTGTAGTGGAAGTTTGTCTATCTTTGCTTTCCCAATAAAAATAAAATGGCAGATCATGTGTTTTACCACTAAGAAAAAAGATACCAAAAACTGATATCCAAATGCAGGTGTGTAATTTTAACTAAAGAAACTACTTCTGGGAACTGTAAGATAAACTTATTTTTAAATCATATCTTGGCTATATTTTTAAATAATATACTCCAGTCATTCTTCATTAGCCTCCAGATACTTTTCAGATGAAACATCCCTAAATTTAAAGCAGTGGGTGTAATTGTTAATCTGACAGAAGTGCAATAAATACACCTTTTTTCTCTGTGTTTCTAGACACTTTTGACACCCTGTATTATACTTATTGTACTGTTTTTAGATTAACAATTGAACCTATTGTTATAAATTAAGGGGCACTTAAGCTGAAAACATGTTGAGCATTATATGAATATGTAACTTACATATTATTTAAAAATAAGTTTATTCTCTGTTCCCCAACTTTGTGGACACCCTGAGTTACATAGACATTACAGATTACACGTTTTTAAGGATGTGAGAAACTTCACAGTATCTATGTTAAGTGAAAAAAACATGATATAAACACACAATTTTTTATACATAACATCAAATTTATGAATATATTTGGAAGAGAATATGACATGTTAACAGTGATTATCTCTACTGGTGTGATTTCTTGAATTGAATTAGCAAAGTTTTAAGAGGAATATATCTTATCCTTTAAAATTTTTCTTTTTAAAATTTTTATTATTTTCCTGATGGTTTTCAACAGAAATATAGAATAGAATCAATCCTTGAGGACATTTTAGCAAGTTCGAGAGGGTGGCTTGGGTATTTTCAGCACTACTCTGGTTAGCAGTTTGAATTAATGATATTCGACTTCATCCTGCTTTTGAATGGTTACTTTTTTTTTTTTTTTTTTTTCTTTGCGGTATGCGGGCCTCTCACTTTTGTGGCCTCTCCTGTTGCGGAGCACAGGCTCCGAACGCGCAGCCTCAGTGGCCATGGCGCATGGGCCCAGCCACTCCGCGGCACGTGGGATCCTCCCGGACCGGGGCACGAACCCGTGTCCCATGCATCGGCAGGCGGACTCTCAACCACTGAGCCACCAGGGAAGCCCTGAATGGTTACTTTTGATCATAGTCAGGAGCATCTCTTTCACAGTGACAATCCCCAAACCTGTGTGATAATGTTTACTGACAATTACAGGCTTAGCTAAGAAGTAACAACAGGGAGTAAAGCAGTCTTTGAATAAAGTTGGCCTCAAAATGAACAGCAGTGGGGGACTGATTAGCTTAGTTTTATTTAACATCTTTAAGCCTGATCTTTGACATTTTCATTAGTGAACAGAAATAGCACATTGATGCAATTCTCAGGTGGCTCACAGAGGAAAAAGCTAAACATACCAGAAACAACTAAGTAATTCAGAAGATCCCACTATGTTTAAAAATGAAGATATACATGGAGAAATTTTAGGATGTGACAAAATAGGAAGCTAGACAATATTTTTCACTGTCCCCGCCCCCCATTCTGGAGGAGACAAAAATGTATTTGTGGAAATCAACCATTCTGTTGTCAAAATTTCAAAGGTTTATTGAAATTATATGGCAGGGTTATGTAGACAAGGAACCGTGAAAATTTAGAGAAATATTAGGGCAATTTTTTTCTTGTTTTCTCAATCAATTATTGGAAAGATTTATCAAAGATTTATGAAAGTAGTAAGAAATTCTTCCAACATCCTTTCTATCAACTACAAAAAAACCCCCAAAACTCTAAAACAAGAATTAACAAAATAAATCACGTCCAAGCAATTATATACGCTGATACATATTATAACATAACCACTGGAAATAGAAGGGGCATTTTTCACTGAACTTTCATCACGTTATATTCTTGTTACTTTGGCTGCCCATTGCCTATCATTTTGATTCTCACTTATGAATGAGCACATCACCAGAGTTATGTGAGATTATGTAGGGAGTTGTAATATAAAGTCAGAGTGAACATGGGACATTTCCAAAATTCAATTGTTAAGACATTCATAAATCTTATTGGATATATTAACATTACTGGAGAACTGTCTCTCAATGTTGTTGAAGCCAATGTTTAAGTGACAAGTCAAGAACAATCTCCCTATGTTATTGAAGCCATACTCCAACCCCTGTAGATAAAACCTCTATATGAAAATGGATTTGAAGTTCAAATAACGGAGTTAATACTGAGCATTAAGAATTGAATCTGTTCCTAAAATGAGAATTGCCTGTACAGATCTCATTTCTTCCTTCGGTCATTCACTGATTTAGCAATGTTTATGGAGCCAAACTATTTTCAAATTACTGTAGTAATTAAGTTTCTTGACCTCTCATTATTCTTAGAACCTGGAGGTCTTAAAGGCAGCGCATCATGTCATTCTTTGAAACCTTTTCCTCCAGCTCTGTATTGGGTACAAAGTGTGTTTGTTATGACTAAGGCATAGTCATATAGGGAGAGATTTTGGAATCAGACTTTGTAGATTCAAATCCTGCCCTTACTCTCTCCCGTAAAGTAAGTTACTCAACATCTCTGAGCTTTAACTATCATCTTTAAATGAAAAGTATTACAATTAGGCTCTTAGCACAGTTTCTTGCCATGCTAAGGACATCAAAATATACTAGCTGCTGTTTTTCAAGGAGTTTGCTTTTTTTTTTTAGAATATCGTGAAAAGAAAAATTCCTACAATGCAAGTAATTTCAATTGCTGCCTGTAACTTTCATTAATCTCATACTGTGTGTGTGTGTGTGTGTGTGTGCATATATGTCCAAGAAGAAAAATTAAATGTGTATATGGAAAGTAGGACAGTCATGTTAGAATGATAAGAAAAAGGATTTATAAGTCAAAGGTCCCTGAAGCCATCAGTCCTCCATACTGCAAGATTGAAAAGACAAACAGGTTAGAGGGCTTCATAAACTGAGAAATTGAAACACAGTATAAATGTGGTGAAATGCTGTCTCTAAATTCTGGAAGCACCTCAGCTAGAGCACTCTATTCAATATCAGAGAAATTATGCATGGTGGTGCATTGTTATTACAGATTGGGAATGTATTCTCGTATACTTCTAAATGGGCAGAAAGAGATAATACTGGTAATACAGTGTGGAGTAACATTTAAAACAAATCAGATTTTCTCGTATTAATGTTTATAAATTAAGATAATGCTGTTGCCTGACTGAAATTTTTTTCAATTTATTTGAAAACTCAATAATGTGTACTCAGCATTTCAGACCAAAGGGATAATTGGTTTTAGGGGCAATCCTATCATGTTTTAATTAATTCTTTGAAAGTCTTGAAACAGAAGAGAGAGCGTAAAGTAATGCTTTAAATGGGTTATATGACCCTCACTTCATTCAAAGCCATGTTTCAAAAGGAAATCTATATGTGCAATACTTCTAAACTTCAACTTAAAATAGTTTTAATGACCAAAAATTCTCAAAGTTGTAATAGAAAAAGAAATATGCCTATTCCTTGTTATTGAGCTATTTGAGAAGAAAAAAATCAAAAATCAAAATGAATTAATCAGTCTCCTTTTCCCAGAAGAACTCATGAAGGGGGAAAAAGTGATGATTTCAAATTCTCTTGGGAATGAATAATGAAGGAAGATTTAACTCAAGTTCATATTTGCACCTAGTACATTCATCTTCTTCACAGAAATAGTAGAGCCTTTCTCTCAAAAGACAGTGTTCATATATTCACACAACTATGCCCACCTGGGTTAATGCCACATTCTAAACAATAAAAAATAGTGCAGATCTATTTGTTATCTCAACTTGCTATACTGAATTTGGGAGAGAATATTGACTTGAACTACATAAACTGAAAGGACCAACTGTATGTTCAATATATGCTTTGAGTTGAAGACTGAAGAAAGTCACACATAAACAAGTCCTCAGAATCATCTATTTTCTCCTATCAGATGGTGGTGTAGAATTTTGACACATAAAGACAGTTTTTTTTTTCATATGAAAGACGTTATTCACACATAATGGCTTCTTCGAAATCTGGTTGTGGTTTGGGAGTGTGGTATCTGTTCCAGCTGTGTTGTTTTTAAGACCTTGGTCCCCCTAACAAGGGGCAGAGGTAGAGAAGGAAGAATGTCCTATCCCAGTGAAGCTGGGTTCAGTCAGGCTCAACCCAGATCATGTATGGACTTAAAGCACTTTTGTATGAGTGTGTGTTACCAGAGAAAAGGGTCAGGTTGCTGGCCTGTATTGCTTGTGTTTACTAGTATTAGATAACTGCATTCTGCCTTGCTCAAAAAAAAAAAAAAATTAATGGCTTTCGGTCTTCATTAAATAGCATAAGTTACTTGATCAGATTAGCAGTTTTTACCTTTTGAAAGTGAGGGAAAGATACAGAACATGGAGTGATTTAATTGTGTTGTGAGACTTAGGAGAGGCTAGAAGATCAAGATATCTTCTTGGAAAGTTACGTAACAGAGGAAATTTAACTATCTGGGGAACATCATGAAATCATCAAACACCTGTTGTGAGAAGAGGGCATTATTCTTAGACCATCTGCTTCCATACTTGGCCATGAACAAGTCATGTCTGTCCATATCCAGTTCTGCATCAGAATTCCTATTACTAAAAAAAAAACAAGAAATGTTTTAAGTTAGGTTCTTTCTCCAGAGAGATACACAAACATATTGGCCAACAATACAAAGCAAATAATTTCGGACAACTATGTTCGGTGTGAAAACTGCTCCACTTTGGGGTTCACTTTTAATTCCAAATATTTAATTCCAAAAATTCAGAACAAACCCTTTGAGGGGTAATTTTAGAACAAACCTCCTGACTTACCATGAAAGCATCAGCTTTCATTCTGAATTATTTTTAACAGTCTCTGAAGCTGTAGATAAATAGATGAATAATAGATGTTAAGTTGAGGAGTGAGGTGGGTCTAGAAAGAGGAGGTAGTAAGTGGAATGTTTGGGGCTAAGAATAAAACCAAACTCCTCTATTAAGATTGGGCATTAAAATATTGTGTTAGAGGCTAACTATATTAAAAATTTGAAGAGCATATCAAAGAGAAACATTGCTTACTTGGTTTTGATTTCTTTGCATAATTCAAATGCCAAATCACAATAGTGCCTCATAGTACAAGCAACACAAAGGCAATAACATTCTAGGTACACAATGAAGTTGGAAGAGTTTAATTTCTTCTTTGCCTCAATCTTACTGACACTATTGTCTTCATAAGGTTTTCTTTAATTTTCCTTTTTCAAATTTTAACTCCTAAAGTCAATTAAAAGTATCTCTTTTACTTCTGCTGATCCATGAAAAAATATTCTTATTCAGAGCTCTTTTTCTAAAGATACCAGCAAAACTACTCTATAGGCAATTTTCCAAGCTGGTTTTAAGCTTTTTATTGAGCCTTTCATCATAAAAGATCTCCAGTGTTTTTCTTTTTTTTTTCCTAAGCAAAAAGATATTAACTTCCCTGAAAACTTTTTTTCCTGGTCTTGTAATTTGAAGTGTATGTTTTTTGTTTTGTCATTAGGTTTCCAATTTCCATTTACCTATATCTCTTTTCTTAGAGTTTGGAGCTATTGCTTCTAAACATTTTTTTTTTCTTTCAGCTTTATCAAATAATTGACAAATAAAAATTGTATATATTTAGGTGTACAACTTGATGTTTTGATATATGTATATACTGCGAAATGATCACCACAGTCAACCTAATTAACATAGCTATCACCTCACATAGTTACCATTTTCTTTTTCTTTTCTAGGTAGGCATTCTCTTTTGATCATACACAACTCTGGGTAAGGTGGGTAGAGGAGGAAAAATTAGCAAACGTGACCGAGAATAAGTGGACTCAGAGAAAGAGGCAGCACAAGGGACCACAGAAGTCATGCAAGGTGGAGGTTTCACTGCAGGGAGGATGTGGGTGTCTAGGAGGATGAGTGCTTTTGAGGCAACAGATCTGGTAGAATTCTCAGATTGGAAAGGAGTTTGTAGAGCGCTGGCTGAGAGGAGATGGAAACACCATGTTTAGAATACCATTTGGAAAATACTGGAAGTAAAGAAAATTAAAGATGGGAGAAGTATAGCTCAGATGTGAAGCTGGGTTGTTGAAAGGTAATAGACTATATAGTGAAGTTCTGAGTGTTTGTTTCCCTGGACTTCTCCTCTGACGCTATTCTTTTTTCCTGTTAAATCCAGTACACTGATTATTTGTCTGCTTTGGGATATTTTTCATTCAGATATTTTATATGTCCATATATGTACATATATAATTTGATATAAATATATCAACTTAATAATGTATCACATGCTTACTTTGTCAGTGTATTCTTCCAAAACCCTTTTCCTATTTTGCCTGTCACTCCCCTCCTCACTCCTACCTTCTTTCCCCACATTATGATCCTCACACATAGTCCATGTTAACAGACCATTATTGATGTTGCATTTCTCATATATTCATAAACACACATGTATAGGTACACATACAGGTTTGGGGGGGCATTATTATTTTTAAAAGGAATGATATAGTCATACTTTTTTGCCCTGTTTTCCCATTCAGCTCTAGTGGAAATCTTTGCATTTCAACTAGTAGAGCTTCAACTAGTTTTTTGTTTGTTTGTTTGTCTGCTTAAAGTTCCATAACTGTTGGACTTCCCTAGTGGCACAGTGGTTAAGAATCCACCTACCAATGCAGGGGACATGGGCTCGAGCCGTGGTCCAGGAAGATCCCACATGCCGTGGAGCAACTAAGCCCATGTGCTGCAACTACTGAGCCTGTACTCTAGAGCTCGTGTGCCACAACAACTGAGCCCATGTGCCTAGAGCCCATGCTCCACAACAAGAGAAGCCACTGCAATGAGAAGCCCGCACACCACAACGAGGAGCCCATTGCACAGCAATGAAGACCCAATGCAGCCAAATATAAATAAATAAACTTATGTTAAAAAAAGGTTCCATAACCATGATGTATAGAAATTTACTCCACCATTTCCCTATTGATGAACAGTCATCTATTTTTTAATTCTTTCTGCTTTGTATTTATCAATAGTGCTGCATTAAACACTGTCCTGATATGTATATTGTACATATTTTCATTTTTCTGAGATAAAATTCAGAGTGAGATTATAGTATCTAATTTTAATAGCTATAATGAAATTGCTTTTCGAAATGACTAATAACTCACATTTTTCTAGCAGTGTGACCAATATCATTTTCCCCACATTCTAGTTAGCAATAGATATAATTGTACTCTAAATTTTACCAGTTGATGAGAGTAAAGTAATATCTTTATGTTCATATTTCTTCTGTTCCTCCTACATATCACACACTGCTCTAGGTATTATATTAAAATAGTGGACAAAAGTTGCATTCTCATGGAGCTTATATTCTAGGAGGGAAACACAAATAACAGGTAAACAGATAAATATATGTCATACGATGTTAAGTGCTATGAAGGAAAAAATTTGACAAGTCGGGGCACAGGGTGATGCATCCACCCTACCTCATTTCATTGTTACTTAATTTATATATTCTCAACTTTAATGAGCTTGATTATCTTTCCTTACATTTATTGACATTTGGATTTAGTCTTCAGTAAACTACTAAGATCTTTATATTTTATAGGTATCAATCTTACGTCATTGCATTGCAAAAATTTTCCATAAATATTTTTGTCTATTGACTTTATTATCTCCTTTGTCAAATTTTATGCCATTATGTATCTATTTGTTCTTTTCAAATGTCTGGTTTGCCAATCTTATTTAAGCAGATTTGTTTTACCACTAGACTAGACTTTCTCCTAGTATTTCTAATGAATCAATAAGTATCATAATTTTTAAATAAAATTGATCTAGATGATCAGAAATAAAATAATCAGTGTTGGCTAAAAAATATTGAGAGTGCCTCTAAAGGGAGATGAAACTCAATGCTGATCTTTGAAAGATAAACAGAATTTAAATGGGTAAAAAGGAGTTGTAACTCATTTTTTTTTAACTTGGAGTCATGTTTGAGAAGATGCATTGCATATATATTACTTTGTCTTGCAGAGATGGATCACTGAAATCCTATGTAGTTAGTGTTATGAGAATCTGAATCACTCGTTAAGCTAGACAATTACATGATTACTACATGGTCACATATAAATAAGTTGTCAACAGCTAAATAACACATATAAGTAATTATGAAGACAATAAAAGTACAGCCATAGCTAAATGTTGAACATCTTGGTATAGTACATTCTTCTTCTTTTTCTTCTTTTTTACATTTTTAGCCTTTATTTCAAACTCAATGCATGTATGTACAAGTTTGTAATATTCAGTTTGTAGATGTAACAGTATTTATTTACACCAGCTTCAATTTTGCAATATTACACATATGCCAGATGGCCGTCTTAATACATACAGTATTGTCCCACCCTCTATTCCCCCACACGTATTTGGATATATTCACTTAGGATCATTTCTTGTTCTGTTTGAAAAAACAAAAACAAGTAAAATGTCAGGGTGGTACTGCGTGCTGTAGGTCAGCATAGAAATACAGAAGACACAGGAGGGAAGTACAGACAGACCTCATAAAACAGGCACCTGGAAGCTAGCCAGCAATCAAGGAAGGCATCGAGGCAACTTTTCTTTGCTTGAGGCCACACACTCTTTCTTATCTCAGTATCTCTCTACTCTTTTATTGATCTGTTTCCCTCCTCACCTGATTTCCTCTGCTTCATCTCTTAGGATATAGCCCTACAAGGACCACCAGCCTGCACTCCACTCCTGTCAGCTGATCTTCTCATCTTTGAATTTTTTAAAAAAACTTTTATTGGAGTATAGTTGCTTTACAATGTTGTGTTAGTTTCTACTATACAGCAAAGTGAATCAGCTATACATATACATATATCCCATCTTTTCTGGGTTTCCTTCCCATTTATGTCACCACAGAGCACTGAGCAGAGTTCCCTGTGCTGTACAGTACGTTCTCATTAGTTATCTATTTTATACACAATATCAGTAGTGTATACATGTCAATCCCAATCTCCCACTTCATCCCACACCCACTTCCCTCTTGATATCCACACGTTTGTTCTCTACATCTGTGTCTTTATTTTTGCTTTGTAAATAAGATAGTCTATAACATTTTTTTCAGATTCCACATATATGCATTAATATACAATATTTGTTTTTCTCTTTCTGACTTACTTCACTCCTGTATGACAGATTCTAGGTCCATCCACATCTCTACAAATGACCCAATTTTGTTCCTTTTGATGGCTGAGAAATATTCCACTGTATATATGTACCACATCCTCTTTATCCATTCCTCTGTTGATGGACATTTAGGTTGTCTCCATGTCCTGGCTATTGTAAATAGTACTGCAGTGAACACTGGGGTGCATTGTGTCTTTTTGAATTACGGTTTTCTCTGGGTATATGCCCAGTAGTGGGATTGCTTTTGGAAGTCCTAGCCATGGCAATCAGAGAAGAAAAAGAAATAAAAGGAATCCAAATTGGCAAAGAAGAAGTAAAACTGTCACTGTTTGCAGATGACATGATACTATACATATAAAATCCTAAAGATGCCACCAGAAAACTACTAGAGCTAATCAATGAATTTAGTAAAGTTGCAGGATACAAAATTATTACATAGAAATCTCTTGCATTCCTATACACTAACAATGAAAGATCAGAAAGAGAAATTAAGCAAACAATCCCATTTACCATTGCAACAAAAAGAATAAAATACCTAAGAATAAACCTACCTAAGGAGGCAGAAGACCTGTATGCAGGAAACTATAAGATATTGATGAAAGAAATCAAAAACGACACAAACAGATGGAGAGATATACAATGTTCTTGGATTGAAAGGATCAATATTGTGAAAATGACTATACTACCCAAAGCAAACTACAGACTCAATGCAATCTGTATCAAATTACCAATGGCATTTTTCATAGAACTAGAACAAAAAACTTTACAATTTGTATGGAAACACAAAAGACCTCATATAGCAAAAGCAATCTTGAGGGGGAAAAAAAGGAGCTGGAGGAATCAGGTTGCCTGACTTCAGACTATACTACAAAGCTACAGTAATCAAGACAGTATGGTACTGGCACAAAAACAGAAATATAGATCAATGGAACAGGATAGAAAGCCCAGAGATAAACCCATGTACCTATGATCACCTAATCTATGACAAAGGAGGCCAGAATATGCAGTGGAGCAAAGACAGCCTCTTCAATAAGTGGTGCTCAGAAAACTGGACAGCTACATGTAAAAGAATGAAATTAGAATACTCCCTAACACCATACACAAAAATAATCTCAAGATGGATTAAAGACCTAAATGTAAGGCCAGACACCATAACACTCTTAGAGGAAAACATAGGAAGAACACTCTGTGACATAAATTGCAGCAAGATCTTTTTTGACCCACCTCCTAGAGTAATGAGAATAAAAACAAAACAAAACAAAAAAAAACAAATGGGACCTAATTAAACTTAGAATCTTTTGCACATCAAAGGAAACTACAAACAAGATGAAAACACAACCCTCAGAATGGGAGAAAATATTTGCAAATGAAGCAACTGACAAAGGATTAATCTCCAAAATATACAAACAGCCCATGCAGTTCAATATCAAAAAAACAAACAACCCAATCAAAAAATGGGCTGAAGACCTAAATAAACATTTCTCCAAAGAAGACATACAGATGGCCAACAAACACATGAAAAGATGCTCAGCATCACTAATTATTAGAGAAATGCAAATCAAAACTACAGTGAGGTATCACCTTGCAGCGTTCAGAATGGCTATCATCACAAAATCTACAAACAAATGCTGAAGAGGGTGCAGAGAAAAGGGAACCCTTTTGCACTGTTGATGGGATTGTAAATTGATACAGCCACTATAGAGAACAGTATGGAGATTCCTTAAAAACTAAAAATAGTACATTGTTTTTCTAATTATGATCAAAACAGAGAATTATTCCAACCAGCCGATTGATCTAGAAAGTTCTCTGATATAGATTATTGGGTGTGTTTTCTAGTCTAATTTAAAAGCTGCCAGTGATATGTTTTTCAGCATCTTTTCTAGGCAAGTTAGACCACAGTGCTACAAATTATGGAGAAATTTTTCATCTATCATAAGATAAATCTGAAATTTGGAGCTTTTTTTAAATCAGGAAATAAAGGTTTTTCTTTCCTTTCTTTTTTTTTTAACTAACCTGTAGATTTTTCTTTTCTTTTTTCCCTCTAAGTCCTTCTCTTATAAATAAAGCCTTCCTAAATATAACTAAGAAATTCTTTTCCTACCCATCTTTTTATACCTGGGTTGACTAGCTTCCATAATAAATCAAAATACTCATTATATTAAAAATGGTTTGATACCATTGTCTTTATGCAGGAAGACAACATATTTATTTGTTCCACAAATGTGTACTCACAGTCACATAAAAGAATAAAATTGTTTTCACAATACATTAATTTTTCCTGCCTTTGCCATGTAAAGTATTACATTTCATATTACCTTATACTTGCATTGCAATTTAAATTTGAAAGAATTTTGTGTATTTTAACTCAACATATTGAGCTCATCATGGAACAGTAGGGCTACTGTGAGTTATTTGAAATGATTTTCTACTTTATTTGCCTTGTATTTCTTTTAAATGCTGATATATTGTTAAAACATAGCTTTCAATATCATGTAGCTAAATAGACATACATGCGCAAACACGTATTTTAATTTTGTACGATCAAGTTATTCAACCCGTACTGCATTTCCATAGCTCTTTTATGAGTTCCCAGAAAAGAATGCAAACTGAGCGGCTTGTTTGAGATAACTCTGTTTGTACAAACCTAAATCTCACTGAATTTTATTTTCTGCCTTATTGCATGCAATTTGCTTCTTCTCCTATATATTTTTTCACATCATTACTTCTGTTCAAGTTTAATCCATTAAGCGTTATGTAGAATTTTCTTTCAGTGTAATAACCTTGTGCATTTAGAATACAAATTGTATACCACACCCATTTTTCTTACCACCTACTGTGCATTTAAAAGTTGTTTATATGTGCCACTAATGCTTTTTAGATGAAGCAGGTATGTAACTAGATTGGCCACCTAAATGGTTTCACAGAGTCCCCTAAATATAAGGTCCATATTTTGTAGTTTGGAGAGAGTCAAGACAGTTCTTATACAGAGGAGAAACTCCAAATTTTGGTTCCTCTGATCCTAGACAGTTACGTGATCATACAGTTTCTGGGACCGTAACAGATTTTTTTTTTTTTTTTTTATTAAGGGCAGCACTCAGGTGATTTCTCCACAACTTTTGGGTTCCAGCTTAAAAAGAAATAACTTGTGATTGTGACTTTAAACAGAGCCCTTCTATAATTCCTAAATTCTCTTTAAGAGCTCCTTCTTTATATGCAGTCTCTATTGGCCTACCCTTGACACTTTGTCTCCTTTATAAATTTAGCATAC
This sequence comes from Neophocaena asiaeorientalis asiaeorientalis, assembly GCF_003031525.2. Classification (NCBI taxonomy): domain Eukaryota; kingdom Metazoa; phylum Chordata; class Mammalia; order Artiodactyla; family Phocoenidae; genus Neophocaena; species Neophocaena asiaeorientalis. The sequence goes on from NW_020172694.1 coordinate 649,370, forward strand.
TTTCAACCCTAATAGTGGAGCGTCAATGTTACTTCTTTTCTTTTTGATTAGAAAATTCTAAGACATTATTTTCTAAAATTTCACACCAATTGAATGCTACTGTAAATTGGGTAAATCCAACGTACAGTATATTTCACACTTTGCTAACCTTGAGAAGATTAGCACAAATTAAATTTCATATTAACCAAGTCTAAAACCATGAGCAGGAAAGTAGGCACGTAGGTATTTGGCTGATTGTGCTAAAAATATATTCACGTTATTTGTGTAGAGCATAAATGTAGCAAAAGTATTTATTTAAATAAAATACTGTGAGTTTAATTTCTTCTGCTTTCCCATTCATTTGTAGATGTGAATAATAATGACTGTTCTGAGCTTTTGCAAGTCTGGTAGGTTATTGTCCACAAAGCTATTATCCTTTTATTATTTTGTAAGTGTTTGAGAGAGATATATTTGGTAAAATCAACTTTTTAAATGTATAGTTTCATCAAGTTCTTTGTTTTAGTAATTTTTAACCATTCAGTATAAGCATACACTCAGAAAAAAGGAAAGTCATAATCAGACCAATAATATGTATACAAATTAAATGACTATTTTTCATTAAAGTGCAAAGTGCACTTGAAGTGCAAAGGCATTTCACTTTTATCTGTTACACCTTTTTAATTTAATGATTAAAAACAGTATTGGGCTTCCCTGGTGGCGCAGTGGTTGGGAGTCTGCCTGCCGATGCAGGGGACGCGGGTTCGTGCCCCGGCCTGGGAGGATCCCACATGCCGCGGAGCGACTGGGCCCGTGGGCCGTGGCCGCTGAGCCTGCGCGTCCGGAGCCTGTGCTCCGCGACGGGAGGGGCCACAGCAGTGAGAGGCCCGCATACCGCAAAAAACAAAACAAAACAAAAAAAACAGAGTATTATTGTTTGTATGAATAGATGTACATTTCTCTAAGGTTTGCACTGAGAAGGCACAAGGATTTCACTAGATTTTGCAGGGGATCTATGTCCCCAAATATTATTATATAAAATGTTAAATGTTTTCAGATACTATAACAGGTTTTAAGGAGATTTGAAAATAATTGTGATTCTCAATGTTGGTCTGGAATAATTGCCAGCTCCTCACTAAGATCATCAGGTGAATCCCTAAAATATACTAAAATAGCTATCAAGCAGGTACTCTGAATTTTTACCTCACTTTTCTGTCACTTGAATTTTATCAGTGACTACGTTGAAAACATAGACAGTGGTTGAAGACGCTGAAAAGTTTTAAACCTAAAAAATCAACATATTCCATCTTTCAGTATCACTTAGACTTTATACATAGAATTTTATTTTTCTTGCTGCTACACTCACATTTACTCATAGACCATTAGCCATGAAAGTTCGCTCTCTACATTACTTTGTTCCCTTTTAATGATTTAACCAGTCTGTGACAAGGGTGATGCTTCCCATTTGCACCCTGTGCCTTGGATGTTTAATTTAGGATTTGAATTGTTAATATGTCTTGATTACTGTAAGCTCTAACTCATTGGATTCCATTTCTGAGCCTGGAAATAGACAACCTACTCAGTGAAAAGGAAATCAGTGGTCCATTTGAATGCTAATTACTACACAAGCCTTTATACTGTATCAAAACTTAGCATAAACATGGTCATCAGGGGAGGTGGAAAAAACCGTTAAAATGCTCCCCAGGAGTCTGAGCTCATAAGAACCTACAGTGATATCCAACAAAGAAGAAAAAGAGTTGCTTAGCTGGACTGGTTCATTTTCTGGATGTGTATTCCATATTACACTAACTGTGAATTGGATATATATTACTTATCCCAACAAGGAAGAAGATAAAATTTTTAAAGCTTTTCAAAGTATAAAAGCTGAAGCTAGGAAAAAGATGCTCCAGTGAAAAGAGGGCCTACTGTACAGAACGAAGTTTGCTTAAAGTTGTGTGAAATACTTAGTTTTCTTTCATAGAAAATGAAAATATTTTACACCAAAAATTTTTCTTAAAAAAAAAAAAGTTGGTAGTTATTGACAAAACACTTGTTTTTACTGTCTTGTATCTATTAAGCACTTAAGTATAAATATCTGTTTATCTCATCTGGATTGCCTCCTGCAGTTTTAACCAGGTTGCTTTAGACATTTTGACTAATATCTCTAGAAAGTTATTAAAGTTTTAGCTGGTACATAAAGTAAAATCTTGATTCAAGGGAAAGGAACAGGCAGTGACATTGGGCAGAAGCAGATACCAAGGCAACAATATCACCAAGCAAAAATTTTCCTGACTCTCAATTACATTTTGTTATTTTATTCAATGATCATTTAAATGCAAGATATTCTTTCCAGTATAATTTAATTAGATCTGTACCAGTTTATCCAGCATACAGTCTATGTTGTTATTATCAATTACTTCAATCAGTAGCTTTTAAATTTTGTATGCATCACATTATTTGGGATACTGGTGAAACCAAGATTCCTGGGCCCCAGTGCCCCTGGGAATCTTCATGTTTAGCAACCACTCTAAGTAATCGTGATGTAGCTAGGACCACATTACCTCAAATAAATAGCATTCATTAAATGGTGTTATATCTGTTCATTTTCAGTGAATTTGATTTATTTGTGTTTCATTGGGAGATTTGGATGATATATTGCTGGAACTACATATCTTCTTTAAAGAGAAAAACAGGAACGAGAGGACTGTTTTTTAATGTCTATAGCATTGCTGACTCAAATGACTGTATTTTCTCACTTTAATTAGAAGATCTTTTTTTGTTGTGGCCTCTCCCATTGCGGAGCACAGGCTCCGGACGCGCAGGCTCAGCGGCCATGGGTCACGGGCCCAGCCGCTCCGCGGCATGTGGGATCTTCCCGGACCGGGGCACGAACCCGCGTCCCCTGCATCGGCAGGCGGACTCTCAACCACTGCGCCACCAGGGAAGCCCTAGAAGATACTCTTATCACTCAGAAATTCCAAGGGTTTCACGAGCTCTGTGCCAGGAACCAGGGACAAAGACCAGATATATTTCTCACTAAACCATAACCATCATGTTCTTTAAATGGGTATCGTAAAAAATAACTTGATATTACATCAAATTACATAATATGATTTGTGATCATTAAAGCTATATATGATAAATAAAGATCTTCTAGGGCTTCCCTGGTGGCGCAGTGGTTGAGAGTCCGCCTGCCGATGCAGGGGACGCGGGTTCGTGCCCCGGTCCGGGAAGATCCCACATGCCGCGGAGCGGCTGGGCCCGTGACCCATGGCCGCTGAGCCTGCGCGTCCGGAGCCTGTGCTCCGCAATGGGAGAGGCCACTACAGTGAGAGGCCCACGTACCGCAAAGAAAAAAAAAAAAAAAAACCTCCTAGAAAAGTAAAAATTCATCCTAGGGGAAAAGAAGGTCAAGATGGGTTAGGTTGGTTGAAGGATTATCGGCAAATATTGAACACAGAAGGGGAGAATGATTCTGAGCATGGTTTGTGTCCCTGAGATTATTACATAGGCCAGATCTCATTATCTCACACACAACTTCTCAGGCTAGAAGGCTGAAACATAAACTAAAAGGTGGCACTTAAAAGAGCCATTGCTCTGTAATTGCTATGGGACATAAAGAGGGTGACACATTGGCGGGATTGGTGCTGATGGTGTTGGCAAGCACTGTTGGGGCATGAGACAGGCAGTGATCGCTATGTAAATGCCAGAAACACTGTTAACAGCAGCACTGGTGACCATGGCATTGGGAAAGGTGTAAACACTGGCAATGCCATTGTGATGGCTGGAGTGTCTTCCGGGCCCTGTACATTGGAGGAAGATACCAAACATGAGAGAGAAGGAAGGGTCAACAGTGATTTCCAGGTTTTTTCTTAAATAAATGGCTGTGCAATTTTCTAAAATAGAGAAGATCCTGGGTAAGAAGCAATTCAAGAAGCGATAAAATTTCATTTTTGTACATATTGAGCTTGAGCTGTCTGTTTTATATATAAGCTGCCATTGGATATATATGGATGATACTCAGAATGAGGGATCATAACCCCACTTTGGGAGTCATCAATAACTGAAGATAGGAGAAGTGGTTAAGATACTCCAAGGAGAAAGCATATAATGCTAAAAGAAGAGAAAAAGTTTTAGAACAGAGGACTGAAGTGCAATAATATTTAATATCTATCTTCCTGGATTAAGTATATCTGGGCTGGGTTTGAAGAATGAAAGTAAAGTGCTCGATAAGTAGATTGGGAATAAGTCATAAAGACCAAGCCAGGCAAAAGATATAGCATGTAAAAAAAAGATGCAAAGATGAATGAACTGTTATAATGCATTTAAAGAACCAAAGAAAGTTCAGTGTCATGAGAGTAAAATGCAGTGTTGCAGGTTAGAGGACATTGTTGAAGGAGTAGGAGACAAGGCAGGAGACACAGGCAGGGACCTGATCATAAAATGCTTTATACAGCATATTCAGGAACACATGGAAATGGAGACCATTATAAAGGTTTTAAGCAGAGAAGGGATATAATCAGATTTACATATTAAAAAGATGAGTTTGTTGTCTTAGTTAAGGAAAAATTGAAGTGCTTTAGGTTAGGTAGGGAGAACAGTTAGGAGGCTATTTCTATATCTCAGGAAACCACTGACGAGGGTCTAAAAAAGTAAGTTAAGGTGACAATGAGAGGTGATAAGGCAGGGCTCAAAAGAAAAAGATAGCTCACACAGTACTTTTACCGATCTTGTCTTTATGTAGAAATTTGTTGTTTTATCCATCGTGGATTTTTTTGTTATTTTCAATCAAACAATTATTGCATTAAGTATTATTTATCTTTAAAAAAGAATGAAAGGAATGGAGTTGTTGAGGACGCCCTTGTTTCTGATTCAGGAAAATGAGTAAATTGGATTGCCCTAAGAAATATAGGAGGAAGAGGAACTTTGAGGAAGCAGATGCAATATAATGATGATATGAATGTGATGTGAAGCGGCTCAGATAGTAGTTGGCTTGAAGTGTGTTTCCTCAAGATAAAGTAACAGAGTGGAATGGATTGCTTAGGGGAAAGTGTATGTGAAGAAGGACTTCTAAGCACCTTAAATGTGCTTCTATTGCACAACACGTAAATCATATTCAAATTAGATTATGTAAAAAGTTTTTATGGTGTTTTCTTAAAAGATTCAGGTGTGGGAATGAGCCTGGACCAGAGGGATAATGGGAGATAGTGATTCAAACACTGTGGTCATGGAACAATAGTAATAGCAAAAACACTAACATGGGCTCAAACAAATTACCTCAGTCATATGCACTGTCCATTAATAATAATAATACCTTATTTCTTAACGGTGCACTCCAACTCCCAGCTCTTAGAGTGTATGTGGTGTGGCTTATAGCCTTCTTTCCCCTCATTATACCATCTCCACACTCCTGTTCCACCCCCGCCAACCCCGCCCCCCCACTGGAGATATAAATTACTGGTGCTTGGGGTGGGAGCTTTCAAGAGCTGAGGCTAGAAATCAAAAACTATTACATGCAAGCGTTCTATTCTATTTCATGGTTTCTCAAACGGCACTATTGACACTTTGGGGCTGTATAACTGTTTTTTAGGGGGGTTGTCCTATGTATTGTAAGATTTGGCAACATCCCTGGCCTTCAACTAGATGACAATAGCAACCCCAATGCCAATTGTGACAAACATGTCTCCGTAGGTCCCAGAGATGCAAGAACGGAAGGGGACAAAATAGCCCTGGTTAAGAATCACTGCTCTATTTAGTTTCACCTTCTTTGGAATATTCTCTTGGATATCTCCTCCTTTGGGATAACTTTCTTCTCTGTTCTTTTATCTTTTTGAATGTCTGACTGTTGGTAAGTATCTCATACTACCTCCTGTTTAAGAAGAGCACTTCCACCAGTCTATAATATGATTGTCCCGGAAAGGCATAGGCCTAGTAGTAGGCTATAAAAAGAAATAAGAGCACCTTCATTAGATTGCTTCTTTGCCTCTCTTTGCTCCTTCCACCAAGTACTGTTTTGAAGATAAAATAGGGTCATTTATGTTAAAACATGAACTCTTCTTAGCAAATAATATGCAATGAGTTGTATCCACATAAATATTTAAGATTCTAAGCACCGAATGTGTAGATGTGTACGTATAGGATAGCTGCTTAAGCTGTTCAATCTAGACAAAAGTCCTTGAGGCTCAATCCAGCTCATGACCATTAGAAGTTCATCAAAATTTCGGATCTAGGACTTCCTTGGTGGCGCAATGGTTAAGAATCCGCCTGCCAATGCAGGGAACACGGGTTCGAGCCCTGGTCTGGGAAGATCCCACATGCCACAGAGCAACTAAGCCCGTGCACCACAACTACTGAGCCTGCGCTCTAGAGCCCATGAGCCACAACTACTGAGCCCATGCGCCTAGAGCCCGTACTCCACAACAAGAGAAGCCACCGCAATGAGAAGCCCGCACACTGCAATGAAGAGTAGCCCCTGCTCCTCGACTAGAGAAAAGCCCACACGCAGCAGTGAAGACCCAATGCAGCCAAAAATAAAATAAGTAAATAAATAAATTTATTAAAAAGAAAAATTTGGATCCATTGTGGAAGCTTCATAAAAATTTTGGATCCCGTGTATGGACAATAAATTCTGCCAGATTTCTACCTTGAGGGTTCACATTTCAAAAATGTGGTGGGACGGTACAGAATCCAATAATCTTCTGATATTTATTTATCATCAGACTTGTTCATTCTTCCCTCTTTCCTTCCCATCAGTGGAAATGAGGTCCCCTCCTGTACTTGACTTTTTTCTCCATATGCTTATTCCTCCACCCAGTCCTCATAGCCAGGAGTCACGTAACAGCTGCTTTTCTTGGGTGCAGCATAAGCCCATGTACCATCAGTCATCTTCCCACCAGCTTTCTCTGCTATTCACACAAGCATTTCAAAATGAGAGTGAGTAAAAGTATTACAAACGTAGATTATAACTTTAAATTTGTATAAATAGACAAGAAAGAAAAATATCTGTCAACTTTAGAACTTTTCTAATATTACTAGCAAATAACTTATTACCCATCCCACTACAGATTACAACATACCATTGTCGTATAACACTACTCTACCCTGCACCTCCCACAATTACCAAGCTTTATCTGAAGTATAAAAATATCTGCATATATAAACAGCCATTAAGTGCCTAGTGATTTACATATGTGTAACATTTAATCTTCACAATAATCTTGTGAGACATTTTTTCTTATCCTCTCCAATCGTTAGATGAAGAAGCTGCAGCCCAGAATGCTTATGAAATCAATTCAAGATCACACTGCTTGTAAATGCTAGATGGAGTCAAACTCAACCTGACTCCAAATGTATGCCCTCATTCCCCACGCTATGACATCTGTGCTAGACAGCAAGAAAAGTATGATGAATGATTTCCTTTAATCTACATGGGTATGTGTCTATAATTGATTCTCCTTTGTGTTATGTGAAATATTGACATCATTTTTTTGTGTGTGTGGTACGCAGGCCTCTCACTGTTGTGGCCTCTCCCGTTGCGGAGCACAGGCTCCGGATGCGCAGGCTCAGTGGCCATGGCTCACGGGCCCAGCTGCTCCGCGGCATGTGGGATCTTCCCGGACCGGGGCACGAACCCGTGTCCCCTGCATCGGCAGGCGGACTCTCAACCACTGCGCCACCAGGGAAGCCTGTGTGAAATATTGACATAATTTTCATGAAACATACTTAAATCCTCAACATGGTTGTGAATTACAGATAGCTTAACATGAAAGATCATCCATCTTGAAATTGAAAAAGAACATCATTGGGTATAAGTGCATCATACAAAATAATAGCAAAAATGGGTAAGTGACATACCCACATGCAGGCAAGAAATTAAGTTGCCTATAAACACTGGCACATATACCACTCCCACATGAATATTTTCAATTCTATATTCCCCGGGCTTTCTGAGCGGGTTTTGACCATACTCTGTGTCTTTAGATGCTTGTATGTGATAAAACCCCCTTTCCATAGGAGAGAGACTCATCTGATTGGGAGAAAATGTGATAAAGAAAATATACATTTAGAATATTCACTGAGAGTAATGACTACAAGCCTTTCCTGATGTGAGCAAATTGAGGAGAAATAGGATTTTGTATACCTGGAAGAAATACTGAAATTGGTCCATAAGAGAAAACTGTGAACCAAACAGCCTTCAAAGTCATCCTGATTGTGTGCATGAGAATGCAGTATGTGTCATGTCTAACCACTGTTGAGATCTTGCACGGGCTGGCATTCCATCTTCAGGTTTTATATTACCAAACAAATCTACAGTGTTGTGGCCTTGCAAAATCTCTTTGAGCCTCACTGAGTTTTAAAGCCTTAAATCAAGACCCTGCCAAGATGAAATGATTCTTGCAAGAATGATAACCCACAGATAAGACAAAATGAAATCTAGTTGGATCTTGAGATGACTTGAGCTAACTCTAGCAATGGAAATGTCAATCAAAGGGCCTCAAGCCAAGGCTAAATCCAAACTTGTGTTTGACTCCTAAGACTAGATACCTTGGTTATTATTGCTTCTATTATCTTTATTCATTTTTCAACTTCAAATGTGAAAATGAAAAACCATAAGCCTGCAATGAACAAATATCAGGGGCTGAGTACATCAGTAATTTAAAGTAAGAAAAAAGAGGTTGTCTCTAAATCCAGAGCATTTGTACCTTGTGAATCAAGTCTGGGCATTAAAGGCTCTGGTGACTCCTCTCGTTTTTTGTTTTGTTTTCTTTTGGTGCTGAAGGTGGCTAGTTTTGTAGGGTCACTGAGGAAAAACAGCAAACACATTCTTCACGTAGTTCTATTTTAATATTGAAATATTATTTTGGGCCATTAAATTCTGACATATTTTGTGCTGACAAAATTATCTAGAGAATACATTACATGTATTATTTCAACCAACAGATGTAACTTTGGCCTTTCTCCCTGTGTAAGAAATAGGGAATTTTCTGGTGTTATAATACTGCACTGGTGTGAAATATTTTTAAAATGTGTCACAGCCTTGACAAGAAATCTTACACTGTATAGTTCTCTAAATAAAATTGGAATGCTATGCAACTTTTGATTATCTAATTCAGATTTTCTAATCTGAAAACACGTGGTTTGGGCTTCCCTGGTGGTGCAGTGGTTGAGAGTCCGCCTGCCGATGCAGGGGACACAAGTTTGTGCCCCGGTCCGGGAAGATCCCACATGCCGTGGAGCGGCTGGGCCTGTGAGCCATGGCCGCTGAGCCTGCGCGTCCGGAGCCTGTGCTCCGCAACGGGAGAGGCCACAACAGTGAGAGGCCTGCGTACCGCAAAAAAAACAAAACAAAAAACAAACAAACAAAACCATGTAGTTCTACTTTTTAGCAAAATATCAATTGCCTCTGTAGCAGAAACTGCTAATTGTTTTTCATTATCCATTCTCTCCTTCCTTTTAGTGATAGAGTCTCCTGAATTTTAAAGGGTTACATGAATGCCTGACATATATCATTTTTCCTGGTCTCCCTTGCAGTTACTTGTGGCTGTACTACCAAGTTTCAGGCACTGAGGTATAAGAAGCGGTGATGCGACTGCCTTGGTTACGTCCTTTAAAGAGGTAAGGATATTCTCTTCCTGAAGGCTAGGACAGGGAAGTGATACTCATCAACCAATTTGAAGTATGAATACCATAGAGAATGGTGTATTTGGAGTAGTCCCAGAGCACCTAATGGAGCAGAACCACTTACATGTCTCCAACCTCCTATCTCAGGAGCATTAGGTGACAGAGATACCTGGAAATATACATATATAGGAAACTGACATAAAACAAAGTGAACTACTTTCAAGTGTGCAATTCAGCAGAATTTAGCACACTCACACTGTTGTGCAACAACTACCTATATCTAGTTCCAAAGCATTTTCATCACCTCAAAAGAAAACTCCACACTCATTAAACAGTCACTCCTTATTCCCACCTCCCATTGTCCCGTCAACCACCAATCTGCTTTCTGCCCATCAGCACTTTGCTTGCCTATTCTGCACATTTCATATAAATGGAATCATACAATATGTGACTTTTTGTGTCTTGACATCTTTCATGCAGTGTAATGTTCTTGAGGTTCATTCACATGTGGCATGTATCAGCACTTCATTCCTTTTCATGACTCAATATTAGTGTGTGTGTGTGTGTGTGTGTGTGTGTGTGCTGTGTATGCTACATTTTGTTTATCCATGCATCTGGTAACGGACATTTGAGTTGTCTTCAACTTGTTGCCGTCATGTATTAGTAGTGCTGCTATGAAGACTCTTTTACAGGTGTTAGCAATGACTTTCACAGTTTCTTTTTTCACTTGTGGAGGCCAAGAATAAGAGACATCAGTATAAATCTTCCCTAAGGTAGCATTCTTTCATTCAGTTTATCACTTACAGAAAATCCATTGAGTTCTATGGACTGTAATGGGTGCAGAATGGATGCAGGGATTAGTGACATATGGATTCTTACTTTCAGAAATTTAGAGCACAGGAATAATCTAAATACATATTCTATTTTGCTATGATATTTTTTCCCAAAGGAGTTGCAAACAAAGTCTATACTGATTGTTTCGTAGGAAGATAAGGTCACTATGGCAGATTGGGTGTATTTTATTTTGGACATTTTAACTTTGTGATTTATATTATATTTGCAAGTGGAGGTATCAACGAGGCATGTAGACTTTTCTAGCTTGAGTCTGGAGGCCATTGGAGAAGTCTGAGCTAGAGTCCACAGCTGGAATCATAAATACAGAGTAAACACAGAAAGATGCTATTTAAAGTCAACAAGTTGTATGAGATTGCCTAGGATGAGCTTATATATGGAAAAAGGACTTAGTCCTGCAGCACTCAAAGATTTATTTGTTGAGAAGGAAGAGTCAGAAGTGACTGAGATGGAAGTGTCACTGAACAAAATGGAACCCAGGGAAATGCGATCCCCTGGAAGCCAAGAAAACGGTGTTTTAATGAGAAGGCAATGAGTAAAAGTGTTAAATGTTACTGAGATGTTAAATAATATATGGATCACAAATGACTTTTGGATTTGGCAACATGGAGGCCATGGGTGATTGTGGCAAGAATAGTTCTAGTGGAAGGGTAGTCATGGAAAATAGGATAAACATCTAAAGGAGGAAAGGAAATTAAGACATCATTATTGATCACTCTTTCAAGAAGTGTTCCTGTGAATAGAGGCTAAAGACATGGTAGAGTCTTAAAGTGGTGTGAGATCAGTGAATGACTAACAGCTAACTCTTATAAAGCAGAACCACATGTGGGAGTTGTTCAAACTATGTTTACATATATTAACTCATTTCATCGTACTTCAGCTCTATTAGGTAGATATTATTCCCATTTTACAGATGAGGAAACTGAGGCCTTGAGCTTTCAAATAATTTGTCCAAGAGCATATGGTAATAAGTGGCAGAGCTGAAATTCAAATCCAATGAGTTTATTATTCTAGAGTCCATACTCTTAACTAATTTTATTGTTTTTGACAGGTCTCTTTAATAACACATTTTTATTCCATTGCCTTTTACTTGACAAGGACCCACCTCCTGGACCACAGAAAACAGCTAAGAAGTAGAACTGCAAAGCTGATGGTTTGATAATGAAATGAAGTTCAGACCTATGGTCTTTGATCCTGGCTGACTTTTTTTTTTGGAGGGGGAGTCAGTTTTATAGTTTTTATTGAAGCTATATATGCTTGGGCCTATTTTATAATTTTTAGAGAAAAATTGACATTCCAAATGGCCTTGGCTTCTTATTCATTTGTCAGTTGGAGGTTGTGATGCAATTATTCTTCCAATAACTAGCAGGAAGAAAGGAGATAATGAAGTCAACTGTTGAGGGGTCTTCAGACAGCAAGGAGATTCAGACATTGGCTACTGTCAAAATAATGTTTACAGACATGCAGGGAATCCATAGGATGCCTCAAATTAAGATTAAAACAGAATAGCCAATCTAGAGTGCTTTTAAGGAAGGTTTTCTTTATTTTCTTTATTTATTTTTTTGCGATACGCGGGCCTCTCACTGTTGTGGCCTCTCCCGTTGCGGAGCACAGGCTCCGTGCGCGCAGGCTCAGCGGCCATGGCTCACGGGACCAGCCGCTCCGTGGCATGTGGGATCCTCCCAGACCGGGGCACGAACCCGTATCCCCTGCATTGGCAAGCGGACTCTCAACCACCGCGCCACCAGGGAAACCCTAGAGGGTCCGAGAAGATCTCACATGCCGCGGAGCGACTGGGCCGGTGAGCCATGGCCGCTGAGCCTGCGCGTCTGGAGCCTGTGCTCCACAACGGAGCAGGTCAAAAGCAAGTATGAATATATTCCATTAGAATTTATCATAACAAATACCGTGTTTGTCTGTATTTCTATGTGTGAAATGTACTCGAAGGTGGACAGTACTACCGAAGATACCTTAGTCATCTTCCTTAACTTAGTTCTACTACTTATTAGCTGTGTGGCCTTGGGCAAGTTACTTAAATTCTCAGTGCCTCAATTTTCTTATCTATAAATGAGAATAGAAATGAGTATCTATTTATTGAATGCAGAGCAGAGTTAACATTCTCAATTTGTATTGGATGAACAAAAGATCACATTTGACATTTCTTAAAACCACTACATATAAGAAACATACACACACACACACACACACACACACACGCACACACACACCACACAAAATCTGACCTTTCCCTGACATTCTCAGACTTGGCAGATGTAGTTTACTCTAACCAGTTCCAAGTCTCTCCTTCTTTACAGCATGCACTAACTCAGCAGCAGTTTTCCTTAAGCACTTTTAACGTCTTGCTTTTCCTCCACTCAGGAACTGATAATAGCTTTCCTACTATCTGCATCAAATCCCATTTATTCTACCTGTATTCTAACCCTCCCAAATTTGAGGATCACTCTGTTTCCTAATCTTTAACTTTCTTTGATCCAGTTTCCTCACTTCCCGACATGTATAACGTTCTCATTCTACCAACAATTTACCTCTACTCTTTTCTCAAATCTGTTCTGGAAACTCTACTCTTTTCTCAGATGTGTCCTAGAAACTCCTCGGGTTTAAATCCCATCTCCTACAAGATAAAGTTCAAACTTCATATTTATTATTGCAGTAAATATGCAGGATTGAACCCACATTTATTCTAATTTAATTCTACCCTAACTTCTATACTATAGAGATTAAAAACTCTGTCTTCAAAGTTCCTTGGGGTTAGGCTTCTGAATGCAAAGTAAGGTCCACCAGTTAGAAATACTGTTTTTGCATGGCATTTGGAAAGGTGACATGACAGTGCTGGGAAGATAGCCTGGACTGAAGAGGGAGCGGCAGGTGAGGAAGTGAAGGTAACCACTATTGATTATTCGTGTTTCTGTCACCTTGGTGTGTTTTCTGCTGTCATGTATGGCAGTAAAGATAATTAGGTTTTCTGTAGTGGTGTCACAATTTCATGAGTGCTGAGGGGCCATTATGGTGGCTCCACCAATGGCTTGCTTATCTTTGTATTGAATCTATGTTGCTATTGTAAAAAATTAACAAGCAGAAACTTCAGTTAAATAGAGCTGGGAGATCAGGAGGGGAACACTTACACCCTGAAATAATATCAGAGTCCAACAGGAAGAAGAACGACTCCTCCATTTTCCTGGCAAGAACTCAACCAATGAAAAACCGCTGACTGTTTGTTTACTATAGCCCTCAAACTTCCTTTTTCTCTCTATAAAAGCTGTTCTTCTTCTCTTCCCATGTGGGACTTGCACATGACTCATCATGGCTGCAGACCTGCGATTGCTCTTCTCTGCCTCTCCTGAATAATACCATCTTTGTAGTGGAAGTATCTGGCAGTCTGAGTGGAAGTATCTGGCAGCTTGGTTTTGGGAGTCATTCCTAGAAATAGCCTAGAGCCCATTTCATTCAATTTTGTAAGCTTTTAATCTGCTTATAATTGCTAGAATATTTTGTTGTTGTTTTCTTTTGTTTTTCTTTCCACCACAGGTCCTCAACTGAGTCAAATTAATAAGACCCTTTACAAACTGTTCCCAGTCTCACTTTCCTGCCTGATTTTCTATAATTGTCATGTCTTTCTTTCCTTGTCTCAAACAGTATATGCTCTAAACTGCTATCATTTCTCAAACATTCAAAGGAATGTGTGTCTACTCTATTCCCTCTGGATAACATTTACTCTTTAGTTTTTTCTTTCCACCACAGGTCTTCAACTGAGTCAAATTAATAAGACCCTTTACAAACTGTTCCCAGTCTCACTTTCCTGCCTGATTTTCTATAATTGTCATGTCTTTCTTTCCTTGTCTCAAACAGTATATGCTCTAAACTGCTATCATTTCTCAAACATTCAAAGGAATGTGTGTCTACTCTATTCCCTCTGGATAACATTTACTCTTTACTTATGTAGGAAACTTCTATTCCCTTTTCCAGGATTTTAAAGACTTTCCAGATCTTTCAGGCCAATTCACTTCTCTGTCTCCTAGATTTCAACAGCAACTCCTACGTATATTTTTCATAGTCTAGCACTGATCTCACTGTGTTCTGATTATTCATTTAAATCCAAGCTTATCAGACTCTAAACTCCAAGAAAGTGGGAAGAGGATCCCAGCCATTTGTGCATTACATGGTAGGTTTTTTATCTGGACAGTTCTAGCTAATTTTTGTGTTTTAAAAAGCCTATTTCACATCACAGATCCTCTTGGAATCTTTGTCATTAATTCTAGCCACAATGATGTTATGTCTTTTGTAATGACTCAAACTGCAAAGGGGCTGAATTTTAGAGCTGGAAAGAAATGAAGATATCCTTAGGTCCACACTATTGATGTGCAGGGACATTTCAAAGTCATATAGGTTGACAATAGATCTTAAGTTTGATTGTTTCCAAAGTAATTCCCAAAATGCTGCCTCATACCCAGTGCATTGAAGTCTAGTTCATTATTTCATGAAAACTGTATTAATATTTGCTAATAGTAGGTAATGTTAATAGAACACTGTTCTTATATGATTTATACCTATTAACCAATGTAATCCTGGCAAACCCCCTAGAATTTGTTAGTTAACCAACTTTGTAATCCCTTCAAACACAGTAACCATTTTATTCAATCATTTATTTTTCAACAAAAATTGAGCACCTACAATGTTCCAGGCAGGCAATATGTGGTAGAGAATATATTACCAGAGGATATAATACCAGCTAGACAGAGTCCCTGCCCTCATGAAGCTTAATTATAGATGAGGGGAAACGTGGACATGTAGACAAAATAATGTCAGATTTGATAAGTGCTATGACACTGAAAACAATGAACAATGCTTTAGGCGGGATAGTTAAGGACAGCTAAACCTGTGACAGCTAGGGGAGATGAGATCCACAGTTTTGGTGGAAATGTGAATTTTCATAGAAGAAAGGACACTTTATTGTAACCATAGTGAGAAAAGAAAAGGAGGAATTAAATACAGGTGGGTTTATTGCTCTGATTATAGAAAAGTAAAAAATTCCATATTGATGGCTGTCATAGTCACTGCAGAATTAAAGGTCAATGAATATATAGAGAAGCGTGTGAGGTCAGAAAACAAAAAAGGTTTCTCTTTAGCCTCTGCCAAATGTCCATACACTATCTTCTATACAAATGTCTCACTTACATTCTGTGTATCAGAATCTCATATCTAAATTTTCATCCTGTTTAATTCTGAGCACATTTTGGCAAGCAATAAAGAGAGTACAATCACAAGAGCTGCTAATAACATCCTTGTTAGTCAGATTTAACAACCAGTAAACTGGTTGGCATTGAGCTATGAAGAGAAATGGGTGGTCTTTGATGGATGTTTATACCTATACAAATAACTCAATTGTGACTGTCCAAAACTGAAAGCTTTTTCAAGGCTTTGTACATTTATACAGAAGTGCAGCTTTTGTTTGCTGTGAGTTAATAGCTTTAGCAAACATGTAGCCAGGATGGTTTTGAATGGAAGGTGACCCGTGAAACTAAGTCACCTTGCTCGACGTATAAGAGAAATAATTACATATGTGCGCTGTAAGACAACTGTTGTTATTTTGTGCACTAGAGATACAATGCACTAGGGACATAATACTCCTTGATTGAAGTTTGGATAAAGATAACCACCTCCCCTTCTGGTTACCTCCAAAGATATTCTTATAACATGTTTTTCTGCATGTCCCCAGACATTTGCTTAACACCAGCTACTGACATAGTAAAAGATTAGCTCTTACAATAATTGCCATAAAAATACTGAATAGAACAAAAATGCTAAGAGGGAACTTCTGCTTGACAGCCTGAGATGGAAGATTAGTCTTTTCTGGTCTTTGTACTTAGACTGGAACTGAAACACTGGCTCTCCTTAGGTTTTGAGACTTTGGCTTTTGGACTGGAACGGATACATTGGCTCTCCAGATGTGCACCACACCAGACTCAAAGGATCAGTCTAACCAATAGTACTAACTGGGGAGAATGTCATGTGCAAAAAAGAGAAGTATAAGAGAATGGGATGTTGCAGCTGGAAAGTGAGAGAAGCCTGACTCTTCAGGAAGGCAAACAAAGAATGAAGAGCCTTTGGATTCCATATGGATAGCCAATATTGCAAAACTCATTTGTTCATGGAAATATTTTTAAAAATCATAACATATTGGAGGAAAACCAACGTATGGGATAATATGTATGTTTAGATTACAGTAGACAGCAAATAAAAATGGTCTTTAGGACTAATTAGTTGCTCAGAAATAATAAACATTTGAGTCATATACTTTTATATACAATAAAACCCAAATATCAAAAATATTTTTTGAAATATTAAGATATATAATATAAGCAGCTATAACCAAATAGGCAGTGCAATATATGGCAGTTAATAACACGTTGCTGCCCCTGTCATCAGTGCACAGATTTCATGAATAAAATGATCTCTTATGCAACTTCCTAATGTTCTCTATTCTGGAGAGCCATTTCCTAAGATCAACTGTAGCATGATAATAGTTTTCTAACACAAACACTTTACATGAGAAGGAAAAAATATTGTTTATCTCAATCTTTTTTATAGAACATATATTAATATCTCACAAAGTAAATTGTCCTTGGGAAATGCTACCATGGGCAATGGGAGACTTCAGTCAGAAGGAGTAATATTATTAAACTATGATTTTAAAGAGATCAATGCAGTGACTGTGTTTAGAAAGGAAGGAGGCAGACAACACAATCCTCGGGAAATTAGTTAGAAACTAGTTGGGAAAATCCAAGAAAAGCAAGATGAGCCCTTGGACTTTTTTGGTCATGTAAATAAGGCAAGGAAATAGATTAAGAAGATACTAACAACTTAGAATAAATCTGATTTAATAATCAATTGTATCTGGTAGAAAGAGAAGGAAAGGAACCAAGAAAACTTACCCCAGGTTTCTGTTTTAGAAGATGGACTATGTTGTGTTGCCATATTTCTTTGTAGATACTGATGTTTTGAGTTTGGGGAGAATGAGTAGGGAAAGGGAGAAGGGAAACACAATTAATTAATGTATGAATGCTTAGAGTCTGAGAAACTTACAGGATGTCTGGCAAATAGTAAATGCTCAGACAATGTTCACTGAATATATGAATATTGTGTTTAGTGCCAGAGAGGGAACTAAGTTAGAGCTACAGGTTTTGAAATTATGGACACTCAGATGGTAGCTGAAGTCCTGAAGATAAGTGAGTGAGAATATGAAAAGTGACATATACTTTGTGTTTAATATGTAGGACGCCTCTTGTGTTTGGCAATTTAAAGTAAGACCTTGAACAGTAGAGTTTTGGTGGAGTGATGGAAATAGAAGCCAGATTGCAGTTGAATCAGAAGTAAGTAGAAATGAGGAGGTGGTAATAAGACTGTTGACCTGCTTTTCTCAAAATACTGTGCCAGGTTTGTACCCTGCGAGATTGTGATTTAATGGGACTGGTAGAGCAGTGGGGCTCACTCACAGTGCCACCTGTACTGGTGTATTTTTATCAGTAGTGGTATGAGTAATCTTAGCTAAAACTCTAAAGTTTATAAATGATTTACTTCTCTTTTGTTTATTAAAATGAACATTAAAAAATTATCTCTGTAATGTCTTTTTCATGCTCTTCCATTCCAAAATGCTCTTGTGAATATAGAGAGAGCCCACACGTTAGGAATTAGGCAGGGGCTTGTGCTGTGTCTACAAAAATCAGCTGCTATATGAGATCTAGTCATGAAAGTTTAAGAACTGTAAGTTAAGGACAGGTGGACGGGTGGAGAAGCAGAAACCAATTCACTCAAGTGAAAAAGAAAAGAAAGAAAAATAAACTTTCTGTGGATTGGATATGCACAGCTGAGAGTTTCATAGATTTAAGGATTCTCCTTTGTTAAAAGAAATAACCTCACTATATTAAAGGATTTGGGGTAAACAGTTTGGGCAGGAGCCTTCATTCTTTCCATAGCATTCTTGTGTCAACTCACATGCCCAAGAGGCCAGATGTGACTGGAAGTGTTTCCATGTATCTAAATGGTAGCACTTGCAGGCACAGGTCAATGATTGGACTGATGGCTCTTGGCGTGATGTCATCTAATCTAATTGAATGGGTGTTCTTGTCCTGCTGTGAAAAGAAGTAAGACCTGCCTTATTATTTCACTTATTGAGGTATCTTCCCATGAATTTGAAACAGGAGTTGTATGTTCTCATTAACTTTCATTTTCTAAATAAACATCTGACTTACTTATTGAAGCCAACTTATATTGACCTATATATGCACAATCATTCATTTTTATTTTTCAGCTTTAAAACCTATATTTATGAGGCATTAATTTTAATATTACTAATTTAAGATTTATTAAACTTTAAAATCAAAAATTAGAAATTTTACTGATCCTAGATACCAAAATGTCTTTTATAACATGAAATCATTTTTGAGAAGACAAACCAACTACTAAATCACTATAGTTAGAAATACCTTAACAAAAGCTAATTTTTGTATCAATTTCTGAAAAAAGGAATAAGATTTAGAAAAGCACTGACATTTTCAGATTAGTGACAATAAATTTTTCATGTAAAATGCTTTTAATAATACAATCAAGAATTCACACAAAGAAAGTTTGAGCCCTTTTTCTCTCTTTTTTTTTCCTTCCCTTAGTGTGTATATATATATATACATATATATATCCTTTCAGAGTACTATGGATTTAAAAAATAATTCCCACTACAAATATTGTGCCTATATGCTTGTTTGACAATTTTAAAAAGAACACAAATTGACCCATTGCCTGAATTTCCAAAGAATGTCATTGACTAAATAAAGATTAATATTGGAATCTCTGTCTTTTCACTTATGTCTTTTCACTTTTCACTTATGAGTACATTATCTGTGGGAGACTACATTCTAGTGACAGATTGTTAATTTATTTTTACAGCTTGGTTTTTAGTTTCACATTCTAAAGAGTTAAAGTACTTTTATAATCAGAGTATCTCATTATTAAGAAGATTGTTTTAACTACTTTCATCCACTTATTCTATTTTTGTGAATCTTCATATGTGGGCTTAGAGCAATTATAGACATTTCTAGTTGTTTTAATGTTTCTTCTGGATTTTCTAGCACCAGGATATCACCTAGATTCTATGAAAACAGCTGGACACTTCTGACATAGCCTTTGAACACTCCTTGTCTCTCCTCATTTTTAGTGGAATGTTTTTCCTTTCCTGAAAGTGATTAGGACTTGATTGTGCACAGCATCCTCACTGCCAAACGTACAAGTGCAAGTGCATGAATGTATACAAAAAATATTGCTTATAAACATGACGTGTGAAGCTCACAAATACTTTGTGTTTTCATTCTGTATCTGATTAAAATACATAAATGCCATTTCAATCAGCTTTGGAAAGTTTCAAAGATACTTCATAAGATCAAAATTTAGTGGTTGCTTTCTCAAAAAAAGATAAAAACTCTCCCTTTTGCTCACTCTGTGTATGAAGGAAATGTCATTACAAAAACTTCATTAATATGTAAATTGCAGCATTTTGATTAGCACTTGCAGACCCCTTTTGTTAAGAAAAAAGATGGAAGGAGCTAACCAGATTGCAATAATTTACATAATAAAAACTCAGTGGTGGCAATGCCACCAAGTAGAGAACCTAAAGAAGGCTAGAATGTCTTTTTTAAACAGCTTAATAAAGTATTAGAATCACAAAGTACAAAAGGAAAGAAAATATTTTTCTGTTAACTGACAAACTCTATTTTAGGGGAAAATTACAGGTACTACAGATTATATTAAGATGATATGAATGAACATGTAGCCAACAATATCAACACATACACATTTTTTCAATTTAGAAGTGAATGTTTCTATCACTGCTGTGTAGGGACTTAAATATAAAATACAGGAATCTACTCATGAACTTGGTTTTGATAAAGAGAAGATAACCTAAGATGAGACTTCAGTTTGTTCTAGAAATTGCCAATGTTCATTTAAGGGATTAAAGGCTGTATTTCAACTTGATGTAAAAATTTTAAAAACACTAAACTTTTAAAAAACACTAGATAAATTAGATTTGATAATTCAATTTGTAGTACGTATTTTTTTGGTACTTTGTAAGCCAAGGGACATTTTGTGATTAGGTCATCTAAACAGAGAAAGCCAAATAAAATAATGAAAACAATATTCTGGGTACTTGGACGGGAAACAATTTTTCTTGGAAATATATAGATAGCACTGTAGGGTAGGAAAATATTCCTTTCCTCTACTCATCTTAGGTTCATTGTCTGGGTTCCTGTAAATTAGACTAACCAAAGACAGATTATCAAGAGAAAAACAAAAGTTTATTAGCATGTGCATTCAAATACAAATGGGAGTACTCAGTGATGAGTAACTCAAAGTGGTTGTTAGAACTTGGGCTTATATAGCATCTTAACAAAAGAACCATACATTTTTAGGGTAATGACAGGATAAAGGGAAAAAAATTAGGCAAATTGTGGGAAGGCAAATATATGGAGATAAGGAAGATAGAGCTAATTAGTAAAGTTTGCTATGTAGATTCTTCTGGTGCTATCTTTGGGCTCACAGGGGTCTAGAGTTATCTCCAATGATTAACTTTTGTTCTTCCTTATAAAGAAAAGGAGAGGAACCCCTTTACAATTTTATGTCCTCCTTTTAAGCAAATAGGGAGAAGGCAGAAATATTTTCTTATATCTGATTCTTCTCAATTGCCTTCAGCTCAAAATTATCCTTATACCCAAACGTCGTATTTGGGAATGGCATATTCTGCTATCCTACAACACAAAGTGGGGCTAATGCATGGCTTTTTCAAATTATTGACTTTTTCCCACTCCACTTTTATTTGTTAAATATTACATCTACATATTCATTCAATGTACATTAAACAAAAATTCAAGACTATGGCTTATGTGAAAATATGACACTGTGGAGGTAAAATACAAAAATATTATTTAGAATTTTTTGGAAGGATTTTCTGTCTGGAGAAGCTTGATAACAGAAACTGTGGACAGGATAGAAAATAGTGAGCTGGGCATGAGGATATGTTAATGAGACTGTCTTCCAGTTGAATCTAGCAAAGCAAAAACCATACTTGGCAACAGCAATTTGTTTATTGCTCAAAGGAGTTCAAGAATTGCCTTTAACAGCTGATTGCTTCCTAGAAAGGAGGTAATTCTGATCTCAATGCTTTATCTTTTGTAATGTTCTTGTCTTTAGTGTCATAGCAATTAGGTTAGCACCAGAGAAACCTATTAATCATTTCTGTAACTGCTAAATTGCATAAGCATGTCGATTTGGAATCTTGGGGTGAAAATAGAAGATTAATGAGCTGACCTCAGCTCAGTGTGAGAATACAAGAACTAAATATCTGGTGACTGTCTTGTTTTACAGAGTTGATAATACAAATTTTACTCATTCTAAACTCTACCTTAATATCAAGTAGGAAATGGGGTAGGGGATTTGTTCAGAAATAGGAAAATGAAAAGAGATAAAGGAACATTAAACCAAGTAACACCCAATCAACAGATTTTTGGTGGGGCAGGGAGGAGGAATATAGGCTAAAATTAATAATGGCTTAATGTGTTGTAGAAACTGCAAAGGTCTTTCCCTCCACATTCACTGTGGCAAATTTGATGAGTCTTCCAAGGAAGGCTGGCCTCTTTATCTGTGACTTGACTACCTTCATGTGGTACCTATGCATCACTTGGATTCTGAGTCATTATTAATCCTAGTCAGGTGCAAACTACAGAGTCCAAAATCAACTTTGGTTATTCAACTCTCAAGAAGGTTTTAATAATTATTTTCCACCCTTGGTCTCCCAGTGCTAATGACTATGTCTGGCTTTGATATATTTTATGGTGCCAAAAAATATCAACTCCTTGGTTAAGAAACTGTTCAAACAGAAGGAGAAAAAGGAAAATATTTGACAGCCAAAAGACACTAGTCTTGGGACTTCCCTGGTGGCCCAATGGTTAAGAATCTGCCTGGCAATGAAGGGGACACGGGTTTGATCCCTGGTCTGGGAAGATCCCACATGCCTCGGAGCAACTAAGCCCGTGTGCCACAACTACTGAGCCTACGCCTCAGAGCCTGCGAGCCACAACTACTGAACCCGCGTGCTGCAACTACTGAAGGCCGCACGCCTAGAGCCCGTGCTCTGCAACAAGAGAAGCCACTGAAATGAGAAGCCTACGCACCGCAATGAAGAGTATCCCCCGCTCGCCGCAACTAGAGAAAGCCCACGAGCAGCAATGAAGACCTAAAGCAGCCTAAAATAAATTTATATATATAAAAAAGAAAATACTAGTCTAATTTATCACAGCTGGAAGTGTTGAGATTATTCCGAGTGCATACCTCCTCAAATGTATAGATATCTTTAAAAGTATATAGTTTGGAGGGATTTCCTTTGTTATAATTTTGAAAGTATTTTTTCCCCTCAGCTGGCTTCTATAAAAGAAATTCTATTATAATATAACCAAAGCAAATGTTGGTGTAATGTCTAAGAATAACAACATCTTTTTATTTCCTTGAACCAAGGGGCTATTTTATTTCATTGGAAAAACAGTTCATATGAAGTAGTGTACCCATGGGGAACATAATACAGATTAAAAATTTTAAAAAAAGAAAGAAAGAAAACCTGCAGAAAGGTTTGTGGTTTAGTGAAACCCTCAGAACATTTACCAACATTTTTGACATTTTAGCCATAACAGAACTTTGAAAAACCTTCTGTTCAGAGGAAATTACTCATAGCATGGTTCAAAAAAAAGGCAAAAAGAGAGGAAAGAAAGCCTATTGCCTCCAGCATCCTAAGGTCTTGTACATGAATCAAATATTACTCTACAACCAAGTGATAGAAAGGTAAAATATGAATATTCATGTTTATTTTAAAAATCTTTAAGGATACATAAAATTGGATATTCCCTTTGCATATATCTGTGTACTGAAAGGGGAGAGGTCAGATTAATTAAAGTTCTTACAAAAGCTAACACTAAGAGTCAGAACAAAAAAACAAGAATAACTGAAAATCCCTCTTTTTTCTGAATGTTGAAATAGTTCTCTGGTATTTATATTTGTGACAGAATTAATTGGATATGTATTTCTGTTTGAAACTTCAGCTTGCATATTTAAGCACAAGTCATGACATTTATGATGATTAAATACAGAGTGAATATATAAGAAACTACTAGCATTCTGCTCTACATCTTTGCTCAAAAATTGTATATTCCTTTGGGAGCATGAGCTCTTGATATATTTGGAGATTAAGGGACCAAGTTATGATTTTACATCAGTCTTTTGCAAAATGCAAGCCACAAATTATTGCACGCATCAAATAACAGGTAGTGTTTTCCACAATAATATAGCTAGTAGGTAAGAGATAAAATTTGAACCCAGGTTTCTCTAACTACAAAGATTCTCACCTTAACCTGTATATCTACACTGCCCAGCAGTATGGCTCAATCGTGAGTTATGAGGAAAGAAGAGCACCCCTTTTCTCTTATCAGCTCCCTGTTTTGTTTTCAAGGTGTTGAATTTATGGAGCTGATGAGAATGGGGTATTCTTTAATAGTGATATATTTGAAATTTATTTGTAATTTGCAAGTATGTTTGGTTTTAGGTTAATTAAATTACTTGATAATTTTTTATTATTGATGGCTAGCTAGTGATATGGTCGTGAAACTTATCTGTTCTGCAAAGTACATTATTGCTGGTTCTAATAGAGTTTGTAAAGAATAGTTTGAGACAATGGAATTCTTGAAAGTTATATTGTAGATAATTGAAAAGACATTGAAATTTTCTAACAGGGCAATAATACAATTATGGCCATATGTAAGAATATTCTAGTAACTTTGCATGGGGTATATTGCTATTGGAAGAGAAAACTGTCAGGCAGACTAGCATACTCATCCAGAACTCGAAGTCTGCATCCAGGAGAGGCCACAGCAGTGAGAGGCCCATGTACCGCAAAATAAAAAAAAAAGTAGGTTATATAATTAGGATCGTAGGAGAGTGCTAAAGGAGGTGGATGAGGCCTGTGTTCATTATGGGTTTATTATAATGTGATTCCATCATTAAACACAAGACTTTGCAATTATTTTATTAAACGATACTAGTTTCCACACCTGGAATAATTATACTCAGCTAGTGAATAGAAAAAAAAAAACCAAAACACTGCAATATTCACATGAAGGCAAAAATCTAGTTTTCTTGATCTCAAAATATATACTGTAGAAATGAAAAAACATAAACAAAAACCCTGATTATTAGCCTTAGGTATAGAAATGCACATTCCTTCACTCAGTTGTAGAGCTGAACTCTTTTGACCTGGGAAAGAAAAATAATAAGCTATAGTAACAATATGTTCAGAAAAATTGGAGTCAACTAATCAATTTTCAGTAACTCTCTGATTTATATGTCTAATAACATGACTGGCAATTTATAGTCCCTATCACTAAATCTCAAAACACAATTTTCTGCAGCCATAAGCAATTTGTTTAGTGTAAATGGCCTTTAATCCCATTGATGATTGATTAATCTATAAATCACCAAAAGAGCCACATGAGCCTGAAAATAATGTCCTAGCTTTCTTATTTATTTTTAATTTTTAAGTTCTCTGTTATTACCAATAAAAGAAAGTCAAGTCTTCTAAACATCCAAGATAAGAATGTTAATAAAATATGAAAACTCTGGTTACTATTACCATTAAACCATTTTGAAACAAACTCGGGAAAACATACAGAGTTTTTGAGAGTTTTGGAATACTTTAAGACAATATAATTTACCTGAAAATTGAATAGAATTGTGTTTGATTAGGTAGGCCATAAAAAAATTCATCTTATTTCTTCTCTAGAATCTGAAAGTTTCTTTGTCATTTTGGTGGGAGGTAATCAATTTAACATAAAAATATTTTTGAGGAAGATAAAACACAAAGTAGGACATTCATTTAGAAATATGAAAGGTGGTCATTTATACATTTAGTGACAACATGTAATGATTTAACTCAGCTTATCATATTTAAAGAGAGAAAGTAACTAAAAGCACAGTGTGACTAAACAGGAAAAAGAACACATCTGAGTGACTTTTATTCCTTTCTATGAGGGGGTGGGGTAAAGCACATAGAGCAGCATGTAAACGAGATTTTCCTATGGTTTTGATGAATGAGCTTGTAGGTAAGGACAGTTATTAGAGGATGATGAATTCGAAATAGGAGTTGTCTGTTCTCATTATATTCATCAATTTTCTATACATATTGAAAATTCCATAATTTTGTCGCTCTCTTAGGGTAATCTGCTTAGGTAATTTACCTTCTTTGCTTATATTCCAATACAGAACTGGTTCAAGGTCATTTCCAACTTTACCCAGCTTAAGGGGAAAAAAAAGCATATTTGTGTGAAACATGACTTGCTCAGTTTTTGCCAGTTTCATTGTTTACCACCAATGTTTACCTTCATCTTTTTCTCCCCATCAAGGTGGCTTCAAGTTAACATTGGACTTTCATCAGCACTTAAAACTTGGTGAGTTTGGGTATCATACTTCCTCTATGCTGAAAGCAAGTTGGAAAGAAATTTGATTCTGTTGCTTCCTGTTAGAACATTTCAAACTACTTGGATGTCAAATGGGAGAAATTGATTTTGATAGAGTTCTGGGCTCAGCTTGCCTAGGCATACTTTTACAGGGTTGTGTTCACTCCCATTCTAATCTTTCCGGTGAGCAGACTGCTAAGGCATTATTCATGCATTTCATAGGAAGTTGGTAGTTCCATTTAGTGATTTACTGGCTTGGTTGCTTTTTGTTGAAGCCTGAATAAAGTGACAGGGATCTTTTTTATTCGAGATTGTTCTTGGCATGGCAAATGCAAGATATTCAGCTAAAATAAATAGACGTGAGAGTCATAAATGACATTAAGGACTTGGATTCAAAAGGGAATGCTTAAGTTAGGCTTGAATAAAGAGAAAAAGAGGATTTCATTGTTACAATTGCTGACGTTGGCAGATATAATTGTTTTCTCAGATGCATTCTCTTTACTATCTGTAGGTTGTCAGTTCGAGAGGAAAGAGGAGGGAAAGGTTTGGTCCCCCCCTCACCTCCATCACCCACCCCCTGCCTAGAGAAAAATATCTAAAACCTGAACATCAGTGAGAGGCTGTGGGCTCCACTGGGGGCCTTGGGAAACATGCAGAGCTTTAGAGATTCCCATCTCTACCCTTCTCTCCTCTCCTTTCTTCCCCTTATAGTCAGTTGATAAAGTATATTTTACTGTGTAATTATTCACTGGTTTCTTGTCTCTTCATGATGTGTTTTTTTAAAAAAAGAGAAACAAATAATTTTCTAGCAGGTGGTGACAGATTTTCAACAAGGCAATGTGCAAAGTGACAAGATAGAAAAGTTTTTTTTCTTTTTCTTTCTTTCTTTCTTCCTTTTTTTTTGGCCTGCAGAACCAAGACTTTGAGCCCTTTGTGAATTGAATATATTAGGTTGGCTGGCAGAACATTATATCAAGGACGCCAAACCAGTGTAAAGACATAGTCTATAACCTCTAATCTTACAGACATGAACTCTATTATTTCCCATTAAAATTAGAGGTTACAAAATTGTAACAGATGTCCTTAATAGACATGTCTTTATTACTGGGGAACATTAGGTAAAT
Source organism: Neophocaena asiaeorientalis asiaeorientalis (assembly GCF_003031525.2). NCBI lineage: Eukaryota > Metazoa > Chordata > Mammalia > Artiodactyla > Phocoenidae > Neophocaena > Neophocaena asiaeorientalis. The sequence continues at coordinate 676,500 of NW_020172694.1, forward strand.
GAAAATTGAACCCCATATTTTAAGTTGCAGCTCAGGAAAATACAAAGCTCCGTGGCTGTATCTGGCATTTTAAGCCTAAATTATAGAAGCCTTTATACAATTTGCATTAATTGATGCATCAGCAATTTTTCTAAATCACAGCAAGTATGAAATAGTGGGAATTAAAAAAAAAATTGAATCCTAGCTACTCTAAGCAAACTACAATATTTGACATCCCCTAATTCATAGGGACTATACAGTGCATTTCAATAGCAAGAATATTTTAATTAACTGCTAAGAGAATGGGGCTGAGGGTGGAAATCTTCCAATAGACCTATAATGAAGACAAGCTGAGGGATGAATAACTTGATAATAAAAGAGCTTTATGACTATGTGCTGCTGCAGGTGTCTGAATATTTTAAAATAGATTAAGATGATCTTTATGTATAGGACAGTGAAGCTACAAACACACACACAAAATGGACAAAAATAAGAGACAAAGCTGCTTTGCTCAAGTCACTAAAATTAGATATCATGTCACTATGAAATTACTCCCATTGACATGCTTAATTAAATGTAAATATATTAACATTCTACATTACCTGGATAAAATTCTATGTAACTCCAGTATTGTAACCAAACAGGACCCCATGGGACCTTCCTGGAGCAGACCCCTCCCCCATATCTTCTGCTTTAGTTCCTCTTTGAAGTATCAAGATAACAGTATCTGATGCACATTTCCTGAGTTGTGTTACAGATGCTAAAACCCCCATCAGGGGTAATGGTGGGATGAACTGGGTGATTGGGATTGATATGTATACACTAATATGTATAAAATGGAACATAGCCCTCATACCTACTGGAGCCTAAGGATTGATATAGTGTTAACCCCTGTAACACTGCCCTGTTACCTCACCATCAACCAATCAGAATTGTTCATCAGCTGATCACACACCCTGGGACTCCCCTCCCTCACCTGGCCTTTAAAAATGCTTTTCTGAAACCCAGTGGGGAGTTTGGGTGTTTTGAGTATTAGCTGTCTCAGATTCCTTGCTTGATGCCCGGCCAATCAATGCTGCATTTTCCTTCACCACAACCCAGTTTCAGTAGATCGGCTTTACTGTGTGCAGGTGAGCAGACCCAACTTTTGTTAGGTAACAGTATCATGTTAGAAGTTTTAATTTTACAGTTCAGTTTTCCTCTGCTTAACAAACTGCTTTCAAAAATAATTGAGAGTAGAATTTATTATGGTGCCTACATATAGGTGGGTATGGCATTTAAAGAGGTGAAAAGTATTTAGTGCCTAAGAACAAGATATGGTTTTTAAATGCATAGATTTTTTTCCTCACATGTATAACTCTTTATGAAAGAAAAGATGCTGTACTTGTAGCATTTTTCCGTTAATAATAGTATTTCTATTTAATATAACCAGAAAAACAGCATGTTTAGATTTTAAAAAATTGTTTTCCCAGTTCTAGAAGTGGCAATGGCAATTCTGGGTCAATCTGGAGAGAATGTGTGAACTATATACAAGTGGGAGAGTTTGACAGTAAAACCACACAGTAAAAACCACAGAAGGACTTCCAGTCCAGCATGTAAAGAACTTGGAAGTTGTCACTGTGTTCTAAAATACAAGTAAAAAGCTGACCAAACTGAAAAATCAACAACTCTTCTTGGATCTGTCAAATAAGTGATGTCACAAGGGCAAACCACTTTCCCCATAATTAGAAAGGCAGAGAGGCAGATACAGAGACTCACAACTTATCAGAGCAAAACCCAGGAGTAGAAACCTCTGTGGGAATCAGGGCCAGGTAGGAAAACCTGAAATGTAATTGACAAACTGTGGAGGCTCAGTGTAAAGTCTAGAGATAAAATGGCCAGGGAGACTCAGTCATTGGAGATCCACACACTTCTGTGAATTTTAACTCCAAGAGCCCTACCAGGTTCTCACAGTGAACATTAGAGAGAAATTCCTTTGTGCTTCCAGTAGGAGGATGGGAAAAAGAACCATTTTGAAATATGTTGGAGCACTCTACTCTTCTTAACAAGGCCTGCACTTACTCAAGAGAACCTATTTCACCACAGCCTAAACTATTGGGATTTTATCAGAGCCCAGCTGACTGAGGAAAGGGAAATACCCAAACGGAGCCCACCTGAGCCCTCCTGTTCCACCGAAGGGAGGGGGAAACTGAGAAGCACAGAGGCACAGGGTGACTAAAGGACAAAGGCCTAATCACAGGACTAGAGAACACTCCCCACCCACCACTTTACTACCACATTACTAAAGATCTGCTTGGGAATGCCCTGGCACTCCAGTGGTTAAGAATCTTCACTTCCACTGCTGAGGGCCCGGGTTTGATCCCGGGTGAGGGAACTAACATCCCACAAATTGTGAGGCCAAAAAAAAACAATGAAAAAAACTAAAGGTCTATTTGCAGCAGTTCCTTTTACCCAGTATATCATATCTAGCTAATAAGAAAAAAATTACAGGGCACATAAAATGTAAAAAGCACAGTTTGAAGAGACAGAGAAAGCATCAGAATCAGACTCAGTTATGGCATGGATGTTGGAATTATCCGATCAGGAATTAAAACAACTAATTAATATAAGGCTCAAATGGATAAAGTAGAGAGCATGTAAAAATAGATGAGAATGTAAGTAGAGACAAGGAAATTCTACAAAAGAATGAAAAAGAAATACTACAGATTAAAAATCCCTGCAACAGAAATTAAATGCTTTGATAGACTCATTTACAGACTGGACACAGCTAAGCAAAGAATTTCTGAGCTTCAGGATATGTCAGTAGAATCTTTCAGAAAAAAAGCAAAGAGAAAAAAAATAATATCTGAGAACTGTGGGACAACTATAAAAGTTGTAACATATACTGTGATGGATAATTTTATATGTCAACTTGACTGAATCATGAAGTGACCAGGTATTTGGCTAAACACTATTTCTAGGTATGTCTATGAGCATGTTTCTGTTTGAGATTATCATTTGAATCAGTAGACTAAATGAAGGAGATTGCCTTCCCCAGTGTGGGAGGCCAACATCCAATCCACTGAGGGCCTGAACAGAACAAAAAGGCAACAGAAGGGAGAATTTCCCCTTTGTGCCTGACTGCTTGATCTGGAACATTGTTCTTTTCCTGTCCCCAGAATGAGACTTAAACCATCAACTCCCCTTGTTCTGAGGTCTTCTTAGACTGAGCTATACCACTGGCTTTCCTGGGTCTCCAACTTATAGACAGTAGATTGTGGAACTTCTCAGTCTCCATAATTGTGAGACAATTCCTCAAAATAAATATCTTTATTTTCTATATATATATACATGCATACACATATATACACACATATATACATATATATATATTTCAGTGTGTATATATATTTCATTGTGTGTATGTATATATATATGTGTGTATATATATATATATATATATATATATATATATATATATATATATATACATATATCTTCTTTGCTGTGTTTTTCTGAGGAACCTTAACTAATACATATACATAATGGGAATACCAGAAGGAGAAGAAAGAGAAAAAAGAACAGAAGACATATTTGAAGCAACAATGACTGTGAACTTCCCCAAATTAATGTCAGACACCAAACCACATATCCAGGTAGCTCAGAGAACCCTAAGCAAGATGAATGCAAAAAACAAACAACAACAACAAACACTATGCTTAAGCATATTATAGTCAAACTTCAGAAAATCAAAGATAAAGAAAAAATCTTGAAAGAAGCCAGAGGAGAAAAGCACCTTACTTATATTTTCAGTGTTGAAAGAAAAACCCCACCCACCTAAAAGTCTGTATATTGTAAAATTATCCTTCCAAAATAAAAGAGAAAGGGGAGAAATTGTGGGAGAAGGTGGGTTTGGGCCACATTAATGTAAGGTCCTGTGACAGGTTGAGGATGTTGAATTTTTCCATCAGGTGTCTGAAGGGATTTGGTCAAGGAATTACAAAATCCAAGCTTTGTGGGATAGCTGCATAGGGGAGAATGAAAGTAGGGGTGACATTTCCGAGACAATTCTGGTGTTTTAGAGGAACTGTTGGTTGCTGTGAAAATCAAGAGGCAATGGGAAACTCCCTTAGGTGGATTTGATGGCTATTGAGATGTAAAGAATCAGAATGAAGTTGAAGAGAACTCTGAAATTAGAGTGTGGAAAACTTAAACCAGAACCTGCAAACCTCATGCAGTATGTCTCCTCAAATAGCTCAATGTCTGATTTTAGAAGTTGGGAGCTGTCCCTCACAGCAGTCCCAAGAAATGTGGCTATCTTAAGTTATAGCTGCTCATTCTATTAAAAAAAAATGATTTATTAGGCATCCTTGGAATATTTGGCTCTGAATTTGATGCTTTCAAGTTATGGTGACTAGTCAAGAACTGGCAACTAATATTCCTCCAGTTTGGCTTGGTTTGGTATATTTTTCTTATTGGGGCATCATAACTTTTTCTTCCATCTCACATTTGCTTCTTTATTATTTGCATATATGTGCTAAAAAACAACATCCTGAGAAAATAACCATTCCAATTTAGTGATATGGTAAAAAAAAAAGTAGTCCATTTTATACTGATTTTCATATACTACACATCAGATCATTTGTCTGAAAGACTACCCAGTATACACTCAGTATAATTTGATTTCATGTATTAACTTTTGCCTCGGTTTGAGCTTGGATTTGGAATCATAGCATCTCATTTTGTCATGACTCTGCAACATTCTTGTTTTGATATCTTGGACAAATATTAGTTTTGGTTCTCTGAAATATAGTGCACTCATCTGAAAAATGAGGATAGTCAAAATTCCTGCATCCTAGTATTATCAATAGGAATTATATAAAGTTTTCTGTGTGCTTTAAATGTGCTATTTGAAGTATCATATTATAAACTTCATTGCCAAAAAAAAAAAAAAAAAGGAGAAATAAAGACTTGGTCAGACAAGCAAAAGTTGATGAAATTTGTTGTCAGTAGACCTGCCTTGCAAGAAGTGTTAAAAGGAGATCTTCAGTAAGAAGGAAATTGATATAGGTCAGAAACTCAAATTTATATAAAAAAAGAAAGAACATTATAGAAGGAATAAGTAAAATAAGAACTTTTATTTCCCTTATTGTTAATTGATCTGACATATAAAGTTTGTTAAAAATAATATTAATAACAATATTCAATTATATATGGATATGTATAATAAATCTACAAATAAACACAAACACATGCTTAGGTATAAGTGAAATAAATGACAGCAATTATACAAGGGACAGAAGGGTGAAATTAGGATTATTTTGTTATAAGGCACTCATACTATTTGTGAAACAGTATAATGTTATTTGAAAATGGATTTGAAAATGTATATTACAAATTCTAGGGCAACTAATTTTTTAAAAGTTAAAAAAAGGAAGTTTAACAGACATACTGAGAAAGGAAAGAAAATGGAACCACTTAAAATGCTCAATTAAAACCACAAAGACAGAAAAAGAGTGAAAAATAAAAATAGGAAAAAAGAACAAAGCAACAAATAGAAAACAGTAACAAATTAAGTAGATATTAATCCAACTATATCAATAATCACTTTAAACATTCATAGTCTAAATGCACCAATTAAAAGACAGCAATTTTCTAAGTAGATCAAAAAACAAAACCCAGCTATATGTTGTCAACAAGAAACCTTCTTTAAGTGTGAAGACACATATAGAATAAAAATAAAGGGATCTATCCACTATGGAGAACAGTATGGAGGATCCTTAAAAAACTAAAAATAGAGCTACCATATGATCCTGCAATCGTACTCCTGGGCATATATCCAGAGAAAAACATGGTCCAAAATGATACATGCACCTCAGTGTTTATGGCAGCACTGTTTCCAATACCCAAGACATGGAAGCAACCTAAATGTCCATCAACAGAGGAATGGATAAAGAAGATGTGGCACATATATACAATGGAATATTACTCAGCCATTAAAAAGAGTGAAATAGTGCCATTTGCAGCAACATGGATGGACCCAGAGATTGTTATACTGAGTGAAGTAAGTAGACAAAGAAAGAGAAATATCATATGACATTGCTTATAAGTGGAATCTAAAAAGAAATGATACAAATGAACTTACAAAACAGGAACAGACTCACAGACTTAAAGAACAAACTTATGGTTACCAGGGGGAAAGAGTGGGGGAAAGGGATAGTTAGGGAGTTTGGGATTGACATGTACGCACTGCTATATTTAAAATGGATAATCAGGAACAAAGATGGCGAAGTAGAAAGACGTCCTCTCACTCTTGTGAGAACACCAGAATCACAACTAACTGCTGGACAATCATTGACAGGAAGACACTGGAACTCACCAAAAAAGATACCCACATCCAAAGACAAAGGAGAAGCCAAAATGAGATGGTAGGAGAGTCGCAATCACAGCAAAATCAAATCCCATAACTGCTGTGTGGGTGACTCACAGACTGGACAGCACTTATACCACAGAAGTCCACCCACTGGAGTGAAGGTTCTGAGCCCCACGTCAGGCCTCCCAACCTGGGAGTCTGGCAACAGGAGGAGGAATTCCTAGAGAATCAAACTTTGAAGGCTAGTGGGATTTGAATATAGGACTTCGACAGGACTGGGGGAAACAGAGACTCCACTCTTGGAGGGCACACAGAAAGTAGTGTGTTCATCAGGACCCAGGGGAAGGAGCATTGAACCCAGGAGAGACTGAACCAGACCTATCTGCTAGTGTTGAAGGGTCTCCTGCAGAGGCGGGTGGTGTCTGTGGCTCACCATGGGGACAAGGACACTGGCAGCAGAAGTTCTGGGAAGTACTCCTTGGCGTGAGCCCTCCCAGAGTCTGCCTTTGGCCCCACCAAAGAGCCCAGGTAGGCTCCAGTGTTGGGTTGCCTCAGACCAAACAACCAACAAGGAGGGAACCCAGCCCCACCCATCAGCAGTGAAGCGATTAAAGTTTTACTGAGCTCTGCCCACCAGAGCAACACCCAGCTCTACCCACCACCAGTCCTTCCCATCAGGAAACCTGCACAAGCCTCTTAGATAGCCTCGTCCACAAGAGAGCAGACAGCAGAAGCATGAAGAACTATAATCCTGCAGCCTGTGGAGAAACAACCACATTCATGGAAAGATAGACAAGATGAAAAAGCAGAGGGCTATGAACCAGATTAAGGAACAAGATAAAACCCCAGAAAAAAAACTAAATGAAATGGAGATAGGCAACCTTCCAGAAAAAGAATTCAGAATAATGATAGTGAAGATGATCCAGGACCTCAGAAAAAGAATGAAGGCAAAGATCGAGAAGATGCAAGAAATGTTTAACAAAGACCAAGAAGAATTAAAGAACAAACAAACAGAGATGAACAATACAATAACTGAAATGAAAACTACAGTAGGAGGAATCAATAGCAGAATAACTGAGGCAGAAGAACAGATAAGTGACCTGGAAGACAGAATGGTGGAATTCACTGCTGTGGAACAGAATAAAGAAAAAAAAAAAGAAAAGTTATGAAGACAGCCTAAGAGACCTCTGGGACAACATTAACCACAATAACATTCGCATTATAGGGGTCCCAGAAGGAGAAGAGAAAGAGAAAGGACCCAAGAAAATATTTGAAGAGATTATAGTCGAAAACTTCCCTAACGTGGGAAAGGAAATAGCCACCCAACTCCAGGAAGCGCAGCGAGTCCCATACAGGATAAACCAAAGAAGAAACATGCCGAGACATAGTAATCAAATTGACAAAAATTAAAGACAAAGAAAAATTATTGAAAGCAGCAAGGTAAAACGACAAATAACATACAAGGGAACTCCCATAAGGTTAACAGTTGATTTCTCAGCAGAAACTCTACAAGCCAGAAGGGAGTGGCATGATAAAGTGATGAAAGGGAAGAACCTACAACCAAGATTACTCTACCCAGCAAGGATCTCATTCAGATTCGATGGAGAAATCAAAAGCTTTACAGAGAAGGAAAAGCTAAGAGAATTCAGCACCACCAAACCAGCTCTACAACAAACGCTAAAGGAACTTCTTTAAGTGGTAAACACAAGAGAAGAAAAGGACCTACAAAAACAAACCCAAAACAATTAAGAAAATGGTCATAGGAACATACATATCAATAATTACCTTAAACGTGAATGGATTAAATGCTCCAACCAAAAGACATAGGCTTGCTGAATGGATACAAAAACAAGACCCATATATATATGTTGTCTACAAGAGACCCACTTCAGACCTAGGGACACATACAGACTGAACGTGAGGGGATGGAAAAAGATATTCAATGCAAATGGAAATCAAAAGAAAGCTGGAGTAGCAGTACTCATATCAGATAAAATAGATTTTAAAATAAAGAATGTTACAAGAGGCAAGGAAGGACACTGCATAATGTTCAAGGGATCAATCCAATAAGAAGATATAACAATTATAAATATATATGAACCCAATATAGGAACACCTCAACACATAAGGTAACTGGTAACAGCTATAAAAGAGGCAGTCGACAGTAACACAATAATAGTGGGGAACTTTAAGACCTCACTTACACCACTGGACAGACCATCCAAAATGAAAATAAGGAAACAGGAGCTTTAAATGACACAATAGACCAGATAGATTTAATTGATATTTATAGGATATTCCATCCAAAAAGAGCAGATTACACTTTCTTCTCAAGTGTGCACGGAAAATTCTCCAGGATAGATCCCATCTAGGGTCACAGATCAAGCCCAGTAAATTTAAGAAAATTGAAAACATATCAAGCATTTTTTCTGACCACAACATTATGAAATTAGAAATGAATTACAGGAGGAAAAAAATGTAAAAAAAACAAATGAAGGCTAAACACTACGTTACTAAATAACCAAGAGATCACTGAAGAAATCAAAGCGGAAATCAAAAAATACCTAGAGACAAATAACAATGAAACCACAACAATCCAAAACCTATGGGATGCAGCAAAAGCATTTCTAAGAGGGAAGTATATAGCTATACAAACCTCGTCTTCTTCTGGGACCCCTCTAATTCGAATGTTGGTGCACTTTA